>NW_027526445.1:142091754-142236269 GCF_048455015.1 Haemaphysalis longicornis | reverse complement strand
AGAGTTTTTCATGATAGGTGGGCGTCAATTATTGCTTAGCTTAATAACTGTTTCTCTACCACTGTTTCATACACAGGCATCGATGTTTATGATAAACTTGTTGTGCACAAGAAAATCGTTTTCCAGGCCGTTTTTGGCTTTAACCTGTCATAGCTTTTACCGAATTTCCCGGAGACAGGGAGGGTAGTATCTTGAAACGCTGAAATCGGTAGCCTTAAGCTTATTGCCGCTGTTCATTTTTGTGTCAGTGTGCTTAAATGATGAAAAGCACGCAATTATAGGACAGTTTCCGTTGGAGTCATGTATTCCCATTCATTGCGCTTTCCGTACGCCTCGAATTTTCACTTGTAGTTTTTTCTAGCAACAAGATTTGACTATATTTTTCGCAAGATTTTCAACTTTCCTGTGGGTCGTCATCCTTAGAGCTGTAAAGACAAGATTCAGTCTTCGGCTCCTCTAATCCACGTCGTCTAACCTATTACACAGAGTTGTCACATGTCCACATTGCGTTCGTCTGTTTTTGGGTCTCTGCTCTACTTGCCTCTCTTTTCTCTAGTACTCCCAGTCTACCGTGTAAGTGCTGGATTCATGTACCTAACTTGTTAATTGTGCTTTCTAGCCTGGTTTGGTTTTCTTCAATGTTACGAACTGACTCTACACAAAGTTCGCAGATGCCGTTCACCACTTCACGAAGCGCTCTACTGCAGAATGGGTTCAAATTTCAGCTCTACCCGGCAGCAGGGACGCAGACATGGCTAGTCGCCCGTACACGTTGATGCGACCACTATCACCTTTGCGCGAAGATCTTTGTGGACAACTGGCACAGCAGAAGGAAACTCTCCGGCGCACCACGCGAGCCCTCATACCGCCGTGGGGTTCAAACCTGGCTGGTTACTTTACAAGCCGAGAGGAAGTTGCGCTGCAGAGACTACACGTTGGGATCTCGCTTACGCCGTCCTTGACTGCGCCTTTGCCATCGGAGTAGCGCGGCCCATACGACTCCGCTTGCCCATTCTGTGACTCCGTAGTAGAGAATATGAATGTGAAAAAACTGGTGTGGCCCAGCCCGAGACTGCATCAGAACAGACTACGACACCATTGTGCAACTACTCTCCACCCGGACCGCCCTCCAAATGTGTAGCGCTGGGTTCATGGACCATTTCATGGACAACATTTAAACTCTATACACGAATCAAACTTTTCGCGCGCCTGTGAACTGGTGTACCGCTATGGTACAGAACAATCTTTTGATTTAAAAATACAAAATATTCTCAACATCTAGTGGGTGCAGTAAGATGAAGTCCAAAGTCGTTAGCCCATAGGTGGTTTCAGGCAGCGGCCGTGGTTACTGAAACAGCAAGGGCTGCTCTTTCGCCAGAGAATTTGCCCTAATTTGTTCTGAACAGCGACTCTCTGTCGCGTCACGGAGCACGAGCTCGCAGAGCACCCCCATGGATGAAGGCCTTGCATTGGAGTTAGGCATGCCAAGAGGGAAACGGGCCACAAATACAGAGTAGGTGCGATTTCCGGACAGGATTCCTACGTTTATAGGCATAATCCTAGAATGGTATCTGATTTAAGTCGTGGCTTGGGTCGCCATGCATGAAGCTAGACAAAATATTCAGGGGGGGCATAAAGCCACATAAGCACACCCTTTCTCTAGATTCCTAAAAAGCGGTCAGTGCATCGACACCTTGTAGGTTACGTCAGAATTTGCTGAAATTTGCCTTTACACTGATGAGGATAGATGTTCAGTCATGCCTGTCATTCCAGAACAATCACTTGAGCTTTTTGTCCGGAAACACCAGGTATTACGCAGTTCAAGTCAAAAGATTTGGTGCTATATTAACGTTAAGAGTGTCCGAGACAGTAAATACTACGTGTTCTGAGCATAATCGTGGCACGTACATCGCAGAAAACTACGGTGCCATTCGTTACGGATAGCTTCCCGCTCGTGAAGAGGACGACAATCGTGGGTCTGTCGATGGAGATGGCGGTGAAGACGTACGTGCTAAATTATTTTGCCCCCATCGCCGACTTCATTCCGTACACGCCCTGTGAGTCTGCAGGATTGACCAGCGCAAACATTGTAAGTATTGCATATTCTCGTCTCGTATCCCCACAAATTAATCACTCGTGCCACCTTTGTAGCAAGCGGTATATGGAAAAGCCCCAGAGAACGGAGGCAAGACCCATTTATATCTTTAAAAATTGTTGCCGAACAAATGGAAGTAATAAATGGATTGTTATAGACAAACCTTCGCCGGCTTGCTATAATTCTAAGACAAATTTCATTTACTAACTGCTCCAAGAAAAATCCACTAATCAATTCAGTAGTGCATTGAGTGACACGGTTTGATCAATCAAATCATCATTGCAAACAATAGTATACAATCAGTCTGTTCTAGCTGTGACGACATACGTAGCGGAAACATGGTGGCTTACTGAACGACTAAAAATCGAACTTACCTGCGCCCAACGGGCCATGGAACGAATATTTTGACGTTGAACGGGGTTGCGTCCTGTCATCATGGTTGCCCGATTAGATAGGAGGCTGCACTTCGCAGGCACTCTGCGATCGATGCGGCTGGTCCGCTCGTGAACGGGCGACACCTCTACGTGAATCGGCCTCGATGATTGCGGCACCATGCACAATTCACTATATACGCTTATGTAATGAGGAACTCGTGCGTTGAGGGTTGGAGAAGGTGAAAGGAATACGCTTATTTCAAAGGCAAACTTTCGCCGGACAACGAGCTACTAAACGTCAGCTTCAACTTCACCCTCGTTTTTCTCGACTTCGAGGTGGCCCTAGGCCTTCTCTTCTTCTTGAAGTGGCTAATCAGTATCCTCGCAGAGTCGCTACATGAACACAGATTCTGCTCTCGATCTTATATACCCGTGGCAGTATCATAGTGCCATAAAGGAAAAAGAAACAGAGTCGAACTGGCCACGCAGTGCTATGAACTGACAACAGGTGGACCACGAGGGTAGCAGAGTGGATAGAGACAAACGGGCCTAGAAAAAGGAGAAGGCAATCAACTCGATGAAGAGAAGGAATAAAAAAAATTGGAGGCAAGAACGAACATGTTCCGCCCAGGACAGAAGCGGGCGGAGATGAAATGTATTGGCCTACACAGCGCAGTGCATTTAAATAGCATTTGATGATGGCGATAAATCAATCTGTCAATTAATCAATCAATAATACATCCATCAATAAATCAACTAATTTTGCACCTGAAGTAGTGAGTGAACTCTCAAATCTTCGCGCTTAGTTACCCTGCGCACGCACTCTAGCAGGCTACAGCATAGCTTATAGCCATAGAAGTGTAATAAACAGTATTTCAGAAGCTACACCGTAAGGTGAGTTGATTTCGTCACGTTAAGGAAGACAATAAGGAATCACTTTGACTCATGCTCACACAGCGAAAATTATACGATATACTGCCTCCTTGCGTATTTTGAATGAATTCACGTAAGATCGGCTCCTTATTTGTTCATTCATTCGACTTGCATGAAAGCGTGCACATTTTGCACGTATGAGTGACTCGTACAAAACATTGACCTACCCCCCTGTTGTTTCAGATATGCAGCGGCAGTTCTGGGAAGCCCACAAAAATCCTCAATTCGGGGCTTGCGGGACTCGTGACTGCGTCAGAGAGCAAAACTGTTTTTTTTGCGGAGTCATTGGACACAATACCCCAGAAGGTAAGTTGTACAAGATGCCATCCTTTTGCCTGCGTTCGATGCTAATTTTGTATGTAAGCGAGTCTTTCACAAGTAAGAGATGTAGCCCAGAGGCGTAATCTCTCCACATCGCAACTTTACGTTACAGTCAAGCGTCGCACCATAGCACATTTTTGTCAGAAGAATTCCGCCTTCTCGCAGCAGCACTCTGCTGTCATTATAAATGGGGCGTGCTATTGGGGAACGGTGGGAAGAATGCGATTTTAGGAACGCGTCGATTTAGCGGCAGCAACGTGAACACATCTTTAGAAGCTTTTCGAATCCACGATAACTTGGGAAACCATTTTCAGTGCAACTGACCCCAATGAAGCCTATGATAACTTTTTGTCGTTGTTTAAATCAGTATACCAAAAATGTTTCGTTCGCAAAGCTCTATCCTTTAGAAAAGCCAGAAAACCATGGATCACACCACATTTATTAAAACTGATAAAAGAGAAAGACGACCTTTATACGCGATTCATCCGTACGAAAAACTTGGACGACCTACGCGCCTTTAAAAGATTAAGAAATACTGTGACCAGCTCCCTCAGGCAAGCTAAACGTGCTTACCTTTTTAATCTTTTCAGCGCTGAAGTCATGCGAAAAACTGATGTTTTGTGGAAAAGGCTCAACAATGTACTTGGCCGACAGCAGGAACATGCGCAGGCTAGTGAACTAATTCTGAATGGCGCACCCACGTCTGGTGCACAGCTGGCAAACGCATTTAACAATTTTTTTGTATCTCTTGATAACAGCTCTTGCAATGCGGGTATTTTGAACTACTTGCCACCCAGTAACACTAGTAGCGCGTTCCTATTCCCAACCGACGCCAATGAAATCTTCCGCACGTTCGTATTATTTCGCAACCGTAAGGCATGTGATGCCGATGACATACAAATACTACCAATTAAGCACACACTGGATATCACCTGCCCTGTATTTCAGCACGTGTACAACCTCGCTTTCGAAAAAGGCATTTTTCCAACACGCATGCAAATGGCTAAAGTGAGCGTTATATTCAAAGGTGGTGATAGAAATGAACTGTCTAACTATAGACCAATATCAATCCTTCCCGTGTTTTCAAAAGGGCTTGAAAAACTAATTAGCGAACGCATGTCCGCTTTTTGTGAGAAACACCTTATAATAACTAATTCGCAGTTTGGGTTTCGAAAACATCTTTCAACCGAGTCTGCGCTTCTTACACAAAAAGAAATAATTCTGCAGGCAATTGAGAATAAACTGGTAACACTAGGAGTATTTGTAGATTTTTCGAAGGCGTTCGATCGAATTAACCATGCCATATTACTAAAAAAACTCGAGCATTATGGGTTTAGAGGTGAATATCTCACTTTGCTAGAAAGCTACGTTAAATTCCGATGCCAGGGTGTGGTGATAGACAATGAAATATCTGATTATTAGGGAGTTAAATTAGTGGTACCCCAGGGGAGCATCCTCGGGCCACTATTATTCTTACTTTATATTAATGACTTGGTAAATATTGACAACTCTTGCCGGTTTGTTATTTATGCAGACGACACTTCCTTGCTTATTTCTGGTAAAGATGCTACTAAATTACTGCATGATGCAAAGAATGTGCTAAGTAAACTGGATATTTGGAGCACAGTTCATTCTTTAACGATAAACACTTCCAAAACAAAGGCAGTTCTCTCTAAACCAATAAATTATAAAGCATGTATTAGCAGCAGCCTATGCATTGGTACTTCCAGCATCGAAATTGTTACTTTAGTGAAAAGCCTCGGCGTTTTTTTCGACGAACACTTAACATGGAACAAACACGTCGATAATATTTCCAGCAAACTTTCACGCGTCGTTGGTGTCCTCACAAGGTTACGGTTCTTTCTCCCGCAGAAAATAAAATTGCTCATTTACCATTCTCTTTTTTTCTCTCACCTTAACTACTGCCTCTTAGTCTGGGGACGTACGACCGCTACTAATGTTACTAAACTACATCTACTACAAAAGAAAGCCGTGCGAGCCGTCTCTAATTCTGCTTATGATGCTCACACACAACCAATTTTCGTAAGCCTCGGGGTTCGCCCCGTTCAAGGTCTGCATGATGAAAAACTTTTTAAGAGCTACAATAGTGAAACAAGAACAAATTGTAATTTTATTAGAAAACTGTCGAACCTGACTCCACATCATAGCATTTACAACACACGTCATCCAGAAGCATGGTTTGTGCCACGCCCACGCACCAATTACGGAAAACAATTATTGTGCTACACATTACCATGTCTGTTGAATTCACGTAATCAATAATCAATGAACAATGTTGTGTTTGTATTTTTGGTTTTCGTAGTTCGTAATTTGCTTTATTGATTCTGTGAAAGCATCTTGTGTCATTGTGTACTAAGATTGGATTTATTATATTGCTGCCAAGGAATGTGAATTATGTTTTTACTACATTGAGTTATGTATGTATTTTGTTTGCATAAGTATACACAATTGTTTTATAATTACATTAGGGTGCACGGACCCCGTCCAGCCGCTTCTGTTGGCTTTTTGTCCGCGCTCCTGACATCTGAATTTATGGTCCGTAGTAATATCTGTATTTCGATGTCGAATAACTTGACTTGACTTGACTTGACTTGACGCTTTAGGGAACTAATGGTAAGTGTAGCAGTTTCACTGCCATTTGCGGGTCCCGGACTACTATTGAAACAAATTTTTGTGGCAGGCGTTCGTGATCGACAAAATTTATTATTTTTATTAAAATATACCTTTGAAGGCCTCAGAAAGCGATATTACAAAGGGGGGCGTTTACAACAAAACATAAGTATGAAATATGTTATAACACACTGTAAATTTGATACAAAATGTTCTGAGCGAATGTACATAAGCAGGTAAAACGCATTAACGAAAGTAACGTTATATAAACAAAGCAGGTGATACTAAACGGAACAGACAAATATAACAGTATAAGTCGAGAAAGTGCGCACATACCATACAGGGCACTGCAGAATCCTTCGTAGTTCCTGATGATGGCAATGGGGCAACACAAGTGATACCATTGTTTTACCGCTAATACTGAATTTGTGAATATTCGTACATGTTAGCGTGCGCAAATGAGATGAATACTTGTAACGGGTGATGCGTATGGCGGGAGATGGGCGATGCCGGCTGTACGTGTAAATTACGAAAAGAGGATGCACTATGGTAAATTTAAAAAAATACTGAACTTGGAAGTTTTGCCGATGTTTTGCATGGTTTCTATGGTTAGGCTATTTCGGAGTTGGATTATACTGTCACGCCCGCAGTTACAGAAAATGAAGCGAAACGCATGATTCTGGATGGCTTCGACAGATTGCCGAAGATAGGTTTAGTGAAGGTGCCAGATGATTGCCCCGTATTCGCCATGTGCTCTTGCAAACGAGGTGTATGCAGTCAGTTAGGGGTTCTGTTGTAGCCATGTAACGTCATTTATGTAGAAGTCGTAGAGTCTTCCGTGCTTGCTTTTTTGTAATTTTGTCTATATGGGCTTTCCATGTGCGATTGGGTGTGAGAATAGCGGGTAGCTATTCCTAATGGTTGGCACGCACAACATTGGAGTCACAAAAATAATAATAAAAGGTGAGAGGTCAGCGTACGTTTGTCAATGCCTTGACTTTAGCCTTAAAATGTTTATTCCCATTAGCCACTTGGGACACCAGGACGATAGGATATTTAACTCACGTTGTAGGAGTAGAGAATCATTGATGCATTTAATTTCGCTGTACAGAACGAAATCGTGAGCATAGAAGCGGATCTGAGGGGAAATGTAGTCAGGGATATTATTGATATACACCAAAATAACACCGAACCCACCATAGAAACTTGCAGCACCGCTCATGCGACATATACAGGGGACGAGACGGTATCATTGTGACACACTGAGATAAATTTATTAGGAATTTTTTTATGCACGTTATCTGGGCGTTGTGGATGTAGAAGGTGTGTGATAATAATACTGTGGGTGGATTACGAACTAAATCAAGCCTTTGAACAGTCCACAAAAGTGCGTAAATTTCGTTGCCTGAATATGTTGTAGCAGCGCAGAATGTCGGCTACTGAAGTTGGCGAGAAAGCGGACATAGAACTCGTTCGCTGTTTCAAGACAAGACTATTTTTATTTGATGTGTCCGCCGAGAGCTTCCCCCGTCGAGGGAAATAACGGGAACCACCGCGTCCTTCAAAAGCGAGAGAAGAATTCTTCTCAAGCGAGCAGACGACAACGGCGCAACGACTAATGCCAGGAGTCGGTCGGACAACAAGTTAAGCTCTCAAACGCGACCGTTGAAGACAGTGGGGGAATGAAGCAAAGGCGCGCTGTCGACAAGGCGGCGGCAGACCGGAGAGAAAGGATAAGTCCCCGTGTGCGGCGATGCCGAGTGGCTTGCGCTACGAAGGCTCCCTCCAAGTTTGCGGAGCTTTTAAAGAAAGTCACAGTTACCGGCTGAACGGCGAAAGTTCAGAGTCTACTGGTTAACACTGAAAACTCACGGGAGAGGCTGCATGAGCAGAAACCTCAATATGAGCAGGCTTGGCGTGGTCGACGGCGATGACTTCTCGTTTTCCCCGAACGCCGATTGTGATGGTCTTCTTATTACATCCCAAAACTGTGAAAGGGCCATCGTACGGCGGAGTGAGAGGCGGCTTCGTTGCGTCGTGTTGCATGAGCATATGTGTAGCTCAGTCCATGTCGGGAAAAGGGAAAGCTTTTATCTTGAGGGCGGTGCGAGGTCCTGTTGGCTTGAGTTTCTAGATGTGGTCGGGGGCTGCTGGAGCGGAAAGTGTCTGGTCGCAGAAGAATGACTCCGGGAGGGTCATTATTGAGCCGTACATCATTTACGCTCGGCTGAAGCCGATGCCTACCTTCGCCGTTGTGCGCTGGCCAAGGAGAACGAGCGGGAGCTTTTCCACCGTGCTGGTGATTGAGTTTCCCTGTAAGTGCCGCTCTGAGTTGCCTGTGCAAGCGCTCAAAGAATCCCGTTCTGTCGGGGTGGTAGGCAGTTGTATGCTGCAGCCTCGTGCCGAGGAGGGTCGAAAGCGTGGAAAAGAGGTTGCTCTGGAACTGCCGTCCCCGGTCAGTTGTATTGCGGGCGGGGCAGCCAGAGCGGGACACCCATGTCTGAATAAAACCCTGCGCGACGGTCTCAGCTGATATGTGCGCGATTGCTATAGCTTCGGGCCATCGGCTGTATCTGTCAATGCATGTCAGCAGCTACATGAAACCTTGGAAGGTCGGTAGCGGTCCCAGCAGGTCGAGGTGAACATGGTCAAACCGCGACTCAGGAGTCCGAATTTCCTGTAGTGGAGCCCGAGTGTGGCGAGTCACCTCATCGGGAAGACACGTTTCACACATCTGAGGCCAACGTCGCACTTACGCGTTCACGCCGGGCTAAAAGAATCGTTTTGTTATCAGCCGCTGGGTGTCACGGACAACTGGGTTGCTGATCGGGTAGAAAGTGTTGAATACCGCACAGCGACAATTCAGTGGGACGCAAGGTCGTAGGATTGCCTTGGAGGTATCGCAGGTTATCGTGCCCTGGGCGTAAGGAAGTGTAACTTCCGAAATCATGAGTGACAATCCCCCACCTTTCAGTCTCGTCAACTCTGTCCTGCCGCTGAGCCTCAGCCATCGCCTCCAAATCCAGGACTTTTTTACTGGAAGCGTTCACGCAAGACAAGGCGACGGCTGCTTCGTTTTCGACCCGGTGAACGTGGCGGGTGTCTGTAGAAAACTCAGAGATGAATGAGAGTTTACGAATTTCCCGTTCTGAGTCGGAGGAACTGTTGTTGAATAGTTAGGTGAGGGGTTGTGGTCTGTCAAAATTTATAACTCACCATCTTCCAGGAAGTAGCAGAAATGCTTAATAGAACAATAGACTGTGAGCATCTCCCTTCCAAAAGTGCTGTACCGTACTGCTGCAGGCTTCAGGCGTTTTGAAAAGAAGCGCAATGGGTTCCACTGTGCACCCTCCTGCTGCTGTAGCACTGCTCCGACCGACATTGAGGAGGCGTCCACCATGAGACGTGAACTAGCTTCTGGCAGTGGATGAATGAGAAGGGTAGACATGGGCCGCTCGTATTTACCTTTCTGCAAAGCGTTCTGGTGTTCGTCAGACCAAAACAATTCTGTGGGCTTTTGGTCGTCTCGGCGGAGCAGGTCGGTCAATGGCTGGAATACCTGAGCTCAAGGAGCTTACACTGAGCTTACACTTCTACCGACGGTAGAAGTGTAAGAGCCCGAGCAACTCTCTCAGCTTGCGGAAAGTTGTTGGAGCAGAAACTTCTTGAGGTATTCCACCCTCAATTCCAATGGCATAATGCCTTCAGCAGTGATGTGCTGGCAGAGGAAGTTGAGAGCCTCTACATCAAACACGAACTTTTGAGGTTTCAACACAAGACCATGCTCATTTAGACGCTGAAAGAGCTGGCGGAGGTGCTGTCCGTGCTCGGTAGGAGTTCTGCTGGCCACCAAAATGTCATCCAGGTAGATAAAGACGAAAGCAAGACCCCGAGTGACCTCATCCATAAACTTTTGAAAGGTCTGTGCTGTATTTTTCAAGTCATAGAGCAAACGAACAAACTCAGACAGGCCGAATGGAGTTGCTATGGCTGTTTTTAGAATGTTCTCCTGTTCGACGGGGATTTGGTCGTATGCCGCTACGAGGTTGATCTGGCTGTATAGTTTTGTACCGGCCAGCCATGCACTAAAATCGTGAATGTGTGGCAAAGGATACTGGTCCGGCGTCGTAGGTGCGTTCAAGGCTCCGGTGTCACCGCACGGGCGCCAGTCGTCCCCATCTTTTTTAGGCACCATATGCAGCGGTGATGAATGGTTGGTAGACGAATGGTGAATACTTCCCAGCTGCAACATATGCTCCAACTCACTGCGTGCAGCTTGAAGCATGTTGCTCGACAGCTGAAGTAGCCGGGCGGTGACTGGCGGCCCGGTGGCGACGATGTGGTGAGCCACGTTATGTTTCACCGGCTGTTCCGAGTTTGCGGGGCTTGGTTAGAGCAGGGAATTCGGCCAGGACGTGGTGTTAGGCAGATAGTGTTTGTAAGGCGAGATGCCAGATTTGCAGATGTTTGACTCCAAACCACGTACGGTGAGGGATGTGTTGTTATCCTTGAGGCAATGGTAACATACGCTGACATCCAGGTTGAAGTCGATCAAAGGCTCCTCCGAGTAAGCCGAAATTAACTTCCTCAGCCACCAAGACCTAGCAAAACAGGCACCTGAGTCTGACGTCTATTGTCAGCGAGTGAAGCCGTACGTGGTGATGGCAGTGTTGTTCACTGCCTCCAGCGAGGATACGCTCTTGCTACGTCGGCGATCTTCGGGGATTGCCGGGACAATAGAGATTTTGTCTCCCGTGTCGGCTAGCATGCGCGAGTTGCTTACGCGGCCGACTACGAAGGACAGGCGGCTGTGTGGAGGGCCGATGTCGTAAGCTGCCGTTAACTACTGGCCCCAGCGTTTCCCGGAAGGGAGCATGGTTGAGTACAGCAGCTGGCACCCGTGCCGAAACGATGGTGGTACCAGCAAACTAACTAATGGCTATCTCTTCAATGGCTTCTCTTAGAAGAGCTTGGCTGCCTTGAAGGGTGCCGTTTGCGTCATTGCTCGCTCTTTCGGGGAGCGCCAGACAACAAAAGTTGCTACATGGTCTCGGTAAGTTGTTGCGCTGTCTTCTCAAGGCGCGACAGTTGATCTGGTTATTCAGGTGTTCTTGCAGAAGCTATGGGCGCAAAGTTTTGAGTAGAGTATTCCGTGATGCGATCGGCAAGTTGCGCCCGTCGATCAAGGGACGTCTTATCTGAACCCGCGAGAACCACGCGCACCGACTGGGGCAGCAGTTGCAGAAAACGTTAACGAAGAAGTGGGAGCGGGCTGTCCTGAAGCGCGTGCACACCGAGTAGTTGCCGCATCTGGTGCAGCAGTTGGGAATGTCGTCGGTCGCCCAGCAATTTCCGACATAAGAGCTGCTGAAGTCTGTTTTCTTCAGGCGCCTCGAGGCATTCCAGAACCGTGTTTTTGAGGGTGTCGTATTCCCCTTGTGTGGGAGATGAAACCAAAAGATTCAGCGCTTAAAGGTCCAACGAGACGAAATACTCAACGAGACGAAAGGTCCAACAGTGGATATTCCGTCTCAATGGATCGTTGATCTTGTTGGACATTGAGGCTCGATTGGACCTTCAGACTCGGTGAATATTTCGTCTCGTTTAACATTCAGGCTCGGCTGGACCTTTCTTCTCGCCCGACATTCCGGCTCGATTGGACCTTCCGTCTCAATGGATCTTTCGTCTCGTTGAGCATTCAGACTCCTACTATAAATAAATATCTATAGCATTTAAAGTTACCTTGAATGCCCTCTAACGCAAAATGGTTGTGGGACCTTCTGCATTTTTCCGTGCAGTACCTTTTACACGATAATTTGAAGTAAAATTTATGCCTGGCACCTATGATTTCTCTCGTAAAATATGAGTCTGCTTGCAACACTATGGACGGAAGCAAGCTTGGTCGCGAGTACTTTGCTGAGAGTGCCTACGTAGGACTTCAATTTTTTAATTATGACCTGTTTTATCCTTTTGGCAAACTATACTGTTTTTTTTGTTTTTTTGGTGTGCAGTAATACCAGCGACAATATAATGTTCCCGAGCTTCATCCGCAGGCAGGCACGTGAGCGCTATGCCAACAAGCGAACAGTCACGTGCTGTTCTAAACAAAAAAGAGGGTGCTGTTGCAGTCACCTGAGCCTTCATTCGCACAGCCGTCACCTTCACCGTCACGGCACCGTGAGGTGAGAAATCCGCGATAGAGACGTATACGGAGTAGCATTCGTACTGGTGAACTCTGTCAGAGTACAGGCTGGTACAGGGACGTCTGTCTAGTGATCAGTTTAGCCTTGAATTGAGCGTGCTTAATCTTAAAAGAAAAGAAAATAGCTTTAATTTTTACGTGTGCTCCCGTATTGTGAAATTTACCCTTAAACGTTTGTTTTCTGATTGCCTGGTTTACCACAGGCGTGGTACCGTTGCGTTGACGGAACGGAAACACAGAGCTGGGGTTCCTGCCAACATAGGCGACCAATATTCCGAGGAACTGTAGCCCATTACGAAAGGCGGGAACGTGATGGGTACGTGAAGTGGTTAAAAACGGCTGTGTGAATAAGGGCTGACACCTACCGTGTACGCGAGCGAGTGTCCGTCCACTGCTCGCAGCTTGTATGACGCGGTCGATGCGGATGATGTTTGTATATTCTCAGCTCGGTCTCATCAAGGCGCCATTTGATGTTTCCTTTGTCATACAGAATTTCACCTAATAATCAGTTATTGAGATAAAACATTCAACTTCAATAACTTCCCTTCTGGCTTTTCGTTTATATTTCGCGTCCACTTATACAAATGATGTTATTGTGCTTCACACTGTCACACGAGCAAGACCAAATACAAACTTCAAGCCTTGGAATGATCATAGTATTCACATTTCATATCTGGAAACTTTTCAAAAACCGTCTTTTTTACGTATTCCCTTTTATCATTCGTCCGAAAAACTAGAAATTTTACAAGGCTTCTGTCCGATGCCCTGAGCAGCATAGACTCAGCAGCAAGACAGACCGGTTGTTACATCGACAAATAAAACACCTGAAAAAATCCTGAGCATATCGCTCCTTCGTTGGCGCTTAGCCTTCGCACGAAGGTCGCATTTTGTGTTCTTTTTTGTTTGGCACTGGGAACAACGACACCTTGTATCACCTTGTATTCAATGAGCTACGTGTGCTGGAGTGTGACCACGAGGGTTCCTTCATAGTTATGCAGGAAGTTCCTTTTGGTGAGAAGGCCTTAGCCACGGTCGATAAAAACTTCACGAAAACTGATGTTAACTTGCTTGCAAAAAAAGAAAGCTGTTCTCTCTTGACTGATATGAATTTGAACAAATTGGCTCATGCAGTCAAGAGGGCCAACAAGCTTAACCTTGATTTTTACTTCACCGCTAAAACGCACAAGCGTAGTATTTGTTTTCGTGTCATTATTAGAGAGAGAGACTGGTGCCAATTTTGTGTTTCTGGTTTTTTTCATCAGAAGTGTTTATCGGCTTTGCACGTGGAAGATCCTTTTTGTGCCCGAACTCACTCGCTGTAGCGGAATATCGTTATACGCATACCCTTTCAGATACCACTGCCAATAGCATTGCCATAGATGATTTGTAATCGCTTCATCATTCTGACCATCTGAGAGTTGTTAAAGAGTGCAATATTTGAGAGAATGATGAAATGGCGTTCAAGATTGCGACCGGCATTACTGCCACGTCCTTCCTAGAGATATTTTTTTTATTTATATTCTTGGGTAATATATTTTGATGGTGAGGTGCTTGTGCAGAAGTCCGGTTGGTGTACTGGCTTGCGGTTGGCCCCAATTGATGACAATGATGTTTGTTTTCTGGCGCAAGTGCCAGGAAGGCGAAAGAGTGCCAACACAATGGTTGTGTCGTTTCTGGTGTAAAAGTTTAAGTAAAATAGAAATGTGATCATTTACTGCGGAGTGTATCGAGCCCCTTGTTTCAAAACAAACTCTGGAGTGAGCCAGATTATTATGACTTCAAAGTAAACAATGAATGTTCAATCAAAGCTATCCGCGCTGAAGGGATTCTTACATAAGTCGTATGAGATGCCATTTAAAAATCCAATGTCTCCAAGGTAAACAAAGAGCTGTTTACTTGAAAAAAGGGTTTATCACCTAAAAACAATGATGGGCGAAGTGGAATCGTGTGAGTGCACAGTTCCTGGAAAGGCTTCTTTCTCGCAATGAGGAAGCGCGGATATTCGACGAGAGCATACATTACTGAAAGACGATGTCAACAGCTGTTGCATCGTGGCGGTGGGGCTCCATTTAAAAGATGGGGATGAGTGGCATTTGTATGGCCTATACGTACTCTGCACCTGTATACTGCTGTTGTTCTGTGATGTTTTTCTGTGTAGTAGCTGCCAATTTCGGGTTTTATAGTGTGGAGTTTGTTTCCTGTCTGTGTGTCTCAGTGTTTCTGCCAGCGTTTTTGTAGTGCCTTACTAATGAGCGCTTTTATGTCAACATAGAACAGCTGAGGAACATCGATTTCACAGCGGAGTGCTGCTGCGGAGGCACTCTAGTCAGCGAGCTCATTTCCAGGAATTTCGCAGTGCCCAGGCACCACAGCACACTATTAGGGTCTGTTTGAAAGCATACGCTGATATGATGTCCTGAATGACCTTGGTTAATATCGCATTTCTACTTTTTTGGCTGAGCGTAACGCTGTTACATGCTTATGGACTCTGTGAATATAAATAATTGTTGTGTTTTTGTTTGTGCTATGTGTTCCACAGTTATTAAAATAGCATGTGCCTCTGCGTAAATATACGTGTTTCTGTTTAGCGTTCTTGTACTGGAAAAGTGGGGACCACGCGCCGCATATGCTACGGCAGTGGAAGAAGTTGAGTAATCCGTATAAAAAGCAGTGTAAAAAGCAGTGTATAAAAAGTAGTGTAGGCAGCAGATTTCAGGGTGCAATAAACTTGGTGATGTTTGTTTTGTTAGTGCCGCTCAGGAGACACCAAGGTCATCTGCATCTGCTCTCACTCGGAGAGAAAAAGCAGAGGGAATGACAGACGGCTCAAAAACAAGCTTTCATATGATGTATTTTGAATAATATTACTGAACGAATGATTCCTCATCGAGGTGGCTATTACACAGTTCGAAAGCACCATGTAACGCCATGTATGTGCGTTGGTGCTGTAAGCACCACTGGTCGGTTTCAACATACAGGCTTTCTACACGGCCGTCCAGAAAGCCCCAGACCCAAGGCGGAGCACTAAATGCAACACTAGGTCGAGCATTTTGAAGCTATTTTAGAAGCAAAACCATACACCACAATACTGTAGTCTATGCGCGATCACTCTAAACTTTTGAAAAGACGGAGCACGCATGTCTTATCGGCACCGTATGATTGGTGGGATAGTGCTTTATTGACTTTCATAGTTTTAGTGCGCCTAATTTTGAGTTGTTTAATTTGGGGGATACATTTGAGCATTTCGTTCAGCAGAATACCCAGAAACTTGTGTTAAGACTTCAAGGTCAGGCCGGACTTCAAGCTGCCGAAAAAACAGCACACGTGCCCGTTTCAAGATTCATCTTAAAACATTTTCATAGGCCACTTTTCCAGTTTACTAGCAGAAAGTTGTAACTGCAGCTCGCAGATTGATCGATTACAAGACTTAAAGCTGATTTGAATATCATCAACATAGACTGAGTAGAAAATTGCGGGTGGCAGTGCCTTTTTTAGTGAGTTCATTTTGACAATGAAAAGTGTACAACTCAGTACTCCACCCTGTGGGACCCCGTTTTCTTGAGTGTGCATTCTAGAAAGTGATTCTCCGACGCTTACGCGAAAAGCTCGCTCAGATAAACAGCTTTGTATTAGGGTTGAGCATATACATAGATACACCGTCGGCTTAGAGGTCACGCAGGATACCATAGCGCTATGCAGTATTGGACGCCTTCTCCGTGTCGAAGACAGTGCTGTCTGTGGACAAAAGCATATTTAACATACGATTCCAATGCCACAAGCTGGTCGGTTGTAGATATTCCCGAACGGAAACCTGCCTGGCAGCTATTTAGAATTACGTGGTATTCTAAACAGTACATGATCTTTCTATAGACCATCTTCTGTAAGAGTTTAATTAAACAACTGGTAAATGCTATTGCCGATAGTTAGAAAGAGAAGAGGCACGTTTTCCTTGTTTAAGCAATGGTACCACAATTCCCTCTTTACAAGCCGTGGAAGATGTCCTGCACTCCATATCACGTTAAACAAATAAACGAGTGTTTCGAGGGTGTCTGCGTTGAGGTGTTGCATCACTGTGCATGTGATATGGTCTGCACCTGGTGCTGATATCTTACAAGTCGCTAAGGCAACCTTAAGCTCGTGGATAGATAATGGACAGTTGTGAGAGTCTTGTGACGATTTATTGATGTCCCTAATAAATTTGCGCTGGGCAGATGTTTTGTACCTCATAAATCTGTCTGTGTAGTGTGAAGAGCTTGATATAGGTTCAAAGTGTTTGGCCAGCGTGTTTGCCTGGTCTTCTAATGTATTAGCAGTGGTGCTAATAATGGTTAAGCTTGTTTTGTGCCCTTTGAACTTTCTTAATCAGTTTCACACATTGCTTGTGTGAGTGTAAGAGTTAATACAATCCACAAAAGCTCTCCAGCTGCTAGTTTTGGCTTCTCGGCGAATACGCCTCCCAAGTGCCTTGGCACGCTTGAAAGCAATAAGATTCTGTGCCATTAGATACCTTCGGAGGTTACTCCAGGCCTTGTTTTGTGCTTTGCGTGCGTTTCGACGCTCCTCAATCCACCTGGGTTTTTTTGAAATTTTGAGGAGTAGCGGAGGTTAGAGGGATCGAAATCTTTGCAGCTTCTATAATGTGGGCGGTAACAAATCTACAAGCTTCATTGATGTGTAAGTGTTTTATGGATGTGTCGAAGAGCTGCGACCTTTGCCTAAAAGCCACCCCGTCTGCGCAGTTTTTTTAGAAATTTTATGGTAAATTGAACTGTCAGAGAATGCATTTAGACACATAAGAGTGACAGGGAAGTGGTCACCTCCATAAGGGTTGGAGTCCACATTCCACTCGAACGAAGGGATGATATTGGATAAACCACTTGCTAAGCCGATGTGTGAGTAGGTGTTGTGTGTTGTGCTGTACTATGTAGGTTTACTTTTATAAATATACAGGCACCAGATGACAGTAAGAATCTTTCAATTAAATGGCGCTGGCTATCTTCACGTTCACATCCCCACAGTTTATTGTGGGCAATAAAGTAGCCCACCAGTAAGAATGGATCCGGTAGCTGGGTAACTAAGGATTCATATCTGGACTACAAGAGGGAGAGTAAGGGGGAATATATATTGTAGCTATGCTTATTAACCTGTAAGCGAATATTACACGTACAGCAACCACTTAGCGAGGGTGGTGGGTGGTCAAAGCAACAAATTGACAGGGAATAGAATGTTGTATTACTATGGCTAAACCACCAGAGGAGTGAGAACAGTCGTATCTATCTTTCCTAAACACAGAATAGGCTTCAAAAGGTTTGTTACAATCGTAAGGGTGTTTTCTTAACACATAAGACGGTTAATTGGTTTGTATGAAGATTTTTGTGTATGTCATTCTAGTTTTTCATTAAGGCCCCGCAGTCCCATTGTGTAATGCATTGCACTACCTTAAGGGTTTAAAGAGAGAGTGTAGCGTGTATCTGTTTTGCAGATGGGTGTCGTTATCTATGTTACTGAGCCTGCCTTAGGGCCAGTTATGCGCGGAGCTGTTTTTTCCCGCGACCGATGCTGCACGCTTCTTGCTTGTCTGTACAGCAGACCGATCTGGCGTGGGTGTTAAGTCCATCTCTTCATCCGACGGCAAAGTAGTAAATGCAGGATCGGCCTCCTTTTGCCGTATACCTAGGGCAGCGCCACTTGTGCTTGCCGCGCTGGCCAATGGCGGCTGTAGCGGCGTTGTGCGCGTATATGTCGATGCAAGGCCACCAACTTACCTGCCTACTGTGCCAAATAGCTACAGCCCAGGAGGACTGGAAGGGAAGCCGTCTCTACCCACGGGGTTCGTTGCCACCTCAGCCGAAGTGGAATCCACAGGCTTTGTTACCACATTTAGGGCAGCAGAAGCCAGCCCAGTGAGGGGCGGGGGTGGGACTAGGTCAGCGTTGCTGCAATTGGTCACCACCGACACCGGACGACCCTCCAGCCCCCGATGAGCAGCGTCAGCCAAACATCCTGAGGGAAGCATCGAATGTCTTTTCCGTGCTTCTGGATAAGACAAGTTGTGGGTCACTTTGAGGCTTATGATTTATTTCTCACTTTTGAATTTTTCGCAAGAACGGGAGTACGCTGGTAGGGATCTTTTCCAGTTAACAGAGTGAAATTGTGTTGCATTACACGCATCTGTCTGGTGGTCGTGCTTCGAGCATTTTGCACATGTGTTTTGCCCTCGGCTGATGTTGCCACTGTGCCCTTAACTTTGACATTTGAAGCAACGTCGCGGGTGTTTTGGATGTACGCCCAGATCTAACAGTGAGAAGCACAGCTTTGACACATTCGGGGAACGTACTACGATCAAAAGTCAAGATGACACGTTTGATTTTGATCTCATTTCCATCGCGCTTCATTGTGATACGTCTAACATCTTTCACTCCTTGCTCAGTGAAGCCCTCAAAAATATCTGTCTCAGTTTCATTTAGGAGTTCAGTATCCGAGAGCACACCTTTGCAGCTGTTGAGGGTTCGGTGAGGTGTTACAGTGATCTGTATGTCCCCTATGCTTGTTTGTTTTAGAAGGTTACCAGATGGTTCTTTAGTACTCACCCCAATAAGCATACCACCAGATGCAAGTTTTGCGTCATGGTTTTTTCTAACTATACCTTCAATGAACTTGGGGATCAGGAAAGATTTTCAAGTCAACAGTCGGCATCCCAGGCGGCACAGAAAGTGTGCCCCAAGACCGGCCCGTCTATGGCCGCTTTCTCGCATGTCCGGCCAGCATCCAGGTTCTGGCAGCCACTGATCATGCGTTTAACGGCCAACATTCGGCAACCAGCGCTTCTGTATTTTTCCGTCCGCCCGTGTCCGGACGCAGAACGGCAGCTAACCGGCTGCCAGACATTCAGTTCTCTTACGGCTGCCGATGTTGAGAAAGAGAACGGCCGAAGTACGGCCTTAGGACATCCGTTTTTTCTTCGGGAAGCGGTAATCGGCCGAAGCACGGCAATCGACCGCCCACAGAATATGCGTATTCTTGCGGCAGTTGGTGTTCGAAGGGAGACCGGCCGGAGCGCGGCTGCCGTGCATTCGTTGTTTCAACGGTGAACCGCGCGTCCGGCGGTAGAATATTCGTTTTCTTCGGTCAACCAGTGTTATGAAGGATATCGGCCGACGTACGGCCCCCGAATATACGTTTTTCATTCGGTTAGCTGTCCTCGGCCTATCACGGCAAGCGAATGGCCACAGAATATTTGGCAACCGGTGTTCAAGAGGAGACCGGCCTACGTAAGGTATCTGATTATACGTCATTTTTTCGGCAAACGGCAGACAGCCGAACAACGGCACGCGCCTGGGCGCCGAGAATTCATGCACAGACGTGTTTGGAAGGACCGGCCGGTTTTTTCCCGGGGGGAGAAAAAGCCGTTAGGGAGCCGAACGACAGGGAAGCGTTTTTCATCCGCTCCGTGTTTCTACGTTTTAAATGAACGAACATCATTTGTCAAACAGTAATGAGTGTTCTCGGTGAACGGGCAAGGTGCAAGGACTCACTGGACATTAGCAGGGAACCTTATAGGCCATCGAAATGTCATTTATTGCCACAAGAAGACTGTGCCACACCGATGGGTGAGCTAAGCCTCGCCAGTCATCGCCGCTACCACGCCTCGGCTGGCGGCTTCGTCGACGCATCAGCTCGAGGCTATTCGCCCCCGCAAGAAATAGAGAGCATTGGAGACACCGACCAGGCAGAAATGTCCGATCCGAGATGGAGATGGTTCACCAAAATAACTAGCCTTCAAGGGCGTCGAGCAAGCGGCCACCACGCAGGAGCTAAACCGCCACCATGTCAAGGACTCCCCACTAAAGAAAGGCAAGTGCGAGCAAAAGCGCAAGTTATTCTGCTTATAATTGAACTGCGACAAGCAATGTTGCACAATGTTGTTGGTGATAAACGTAGAAGAGACTCGCTCGTGCATTCGTAGGATCAACTTCATGCCCTGCACTATGTTACTTCATGGGAATTGTTTTAAATTTGCAATAACAACAGAGCCTTGTCACTGACGAAGCCTAGCTGTTAATTTAGTTCCGATGTTTGAAGGTGAGCTTAGCTACTCTTGGGATATGACTCATTTGGTTAAACATAATCGCCAGCATCCTAGCAAACACGGATTTTGTCAGGATTTCCTTGCTCAACGCAGATTTTTGAGTTCACGCACGATTTGGCTCTTGCAATAGATCAGCTTAAAGTGGTTGACTGTATATTCTTGGACTGCAAAAAAGCAAATGATGGTGTTTCATACCACCTTCTGCGTAGTACATTTCATCCTATGAACTGAATGAATCGGTTTTTGCATTGTTATTACTATTGGCCCTATAGCTTTGTTCAAACGAACTGTGTAGTTTACCGGACTATAGCGAATGAACGTGATTCCGTATACCTGCAGCTTTATTCTAATATAATAACATCCTGGTGCGCTGATTCAGAAAAGTTTTTGGATGTTAAACAGTGTGTTAACGGCACCTTTACAAGAAAACCTTGATTCCAATTGAATACGTATACCGTAAATTATGCTGGTGTGACAATGGCGGAGGAATATATTACCTAGGAGTTTATTTAGGGAGTGGTTAGTGGTTAAATAGGCAGACACCATAAAAGTTACAATTTACGGCTGCATATGTGTTTGGCTTTCGGAGACGAAATTTCAGTGAACCTCCATCTAACTGAAAAGAACAACCGTATTTCACTCATGTGGGCTCAATCTTGGAGTACGCATGTATTTTCGTGGATCCCTACAACAAAGATCTGGTTGATACGCTCGAAAACATACAGAACATGTCAGTGCGATTCGTATTAGGTAATTGTCACGCTCAACTTAGCATGAGAGAAAGTAAAAATAAACTGAAATGGCAGGATGTGAAAGACCACAGACGAAACCACAGGTTGAACTTTTTTCGTAATATCTATCATTCGAAAACTGGAGTAGAAAGGGAGAAGTATGTCCAAGCACCATTCTACATATCGCAAAGTGGGACCGCTAGCTTAAAGCAAATTATTAACTTTCCTTTAAAGGTGACGCCTTGCGCGATTCATTTTATTTTACATCAATACTGCAGTGTTATTATCTTCCACGTATGATTGCATTAACTGTTTATATTGACGATTTTCAGCGCGCTTTGTAGAATTATTTTGTTATTTTGTCTCATATTTAATGCTTAGTGTTATGTATCTCCCTTCTGTAATGCATGCAAAGGCAAGCAGGCATCAAATAAATAAATAGGTAAATAAATAAATAAATAAAAGAATGAATAATGAATGAATAAAAATAAATAAATAAATAAATAAACTTCCAGAGGCGCAAGCTTGCCTCCGACGGATTGAGAACCCTACGCATTCAACCTTGAGAGATAAAATATTGCCGCGAACCATACATTGGGTTTGTTTATTTGTGTTTTGCTTTTACCGCCCGGCTGCGCCGGCCTGTGTTATCTCTGCGCCAAGGGAAGCGCGTGTTCCATTCTTTCTTTCTGTGCCGCATGTGTTATCTGTTGTGATAGGGAGAGCATTCCGATCTAACGTGAACAGCCCAGAATAATCTTCTTGGATCTACTATGTTCTCGATGCGAATCGACGTTTCGAGAACCACGCGCGCCAAAAGATAAAAAGCCTGCAGTGCGGACGCCGGGGCATTCGATTCTGCGACGCTCGCTGACGCAAGTCACTTTGTTGACCGCTGCTTCGCCGCCTCTGTATTCTTTTGAGTTGTTAGGGGAGCACAAGTTCGCTCCAATAAACTTGTTTCTCCTGCAAGACAACTGCGTCGTCCTTGGCTTCGTGACATCTGGTGGAGGTGCTGGGTACGCACCCTTCATGCCCACTGCAACCTCGGGAAGCCGCCAAGCCAGTCCAACAAGAGCCAGCCTCCGCCTGCAAGATTTTCCACCCGAGTTCGGTTTGATGCCAGAAGGGCCCAAGAGAAGGAACGCTGCAACCAACACCATGGTACAAGAAACAACGTCGCCAATCATGCTGCAGCAGCCCCGGGAACCGCCATCGTTCCGGGGAGCCCCCGCTGAAGATCCAGAGGAATGGTTGGAGAAGCTGGAGCGCGTGCGGATCTTCAACAGGTGGGACGATGAAGAAACCTTCCGGCATGTTTTCTTTTACTTGGAGGATGCAGCCCGAACTTGGTTTGAAAACCACGAGAGCGCCTTGACCGACTGGACGCAATTCAAAAGCGAGTTCCTTAAGACCTTCACGACCGTGGTGAGAAAAGAACGAGCTGCGATTTTACTGGAAACTCGAACGCAACACCCGAACGAAGGAGTCGTAATCTTCGTCGAGGAAATGAAGCGACTTTTCCGCCGTGCGGACCCAGGAATGACGGAAGAAAAGAAACTACGGTTTCTGATGCGAGGTGTGAAGCAAGAGCTCTTCGCGTGCCTTGTTCGCAACCCCCCCAAGACCGTGTCCGAATTCGCGTCTGAGGCCGCCGCGATGGAGAAGACGCTCGAAATCCGAACGAGGCAGTACGACCGCCCAATCAATGCGCTGGTTTCGGAGACGCTTGGTGCCAGCGCTATCAACTCCGACTCACTACGCGACACTATCCGCGAAATAGTGAGGGAGGAGCTGCGGAAACTGCTCCCGACGCCGCCGCAACCACAAGTCGCTTCTCTTACCGACGTCATTAGAGAAGAAGTGCAGCAAGCGCTGGGAACTTCAACGACGCCAGTAGCACCTCGTGAGCCGCAAGCCATGACCTACGCGGCTGCTGTACATCGCCCTCGCCCACCTGCACCCTATCGTCACGAGGCTCCGTACCGTCGTCCCCTCTCGCCGGCCCGACCACCTGCGGCGCAACCCCCTGCCCCAAGGAAGACCGACGTGTGGCGAACGTCCGACAATCGTCCGCTGTGCTACCACTGCGGAGAGGCCGACCACGTCTACCGTCGCTGCCCCTACAGGAGGCTCGGTTTGCGAGGGTTCTCCATCGACGCACCCCGCCCCCGAACTGGCCAGCGCCCATCGGAGATCGAAGAGTACCTGTCCAACACCAGCCGTCGACCAACCCGTTTCAGCCGTTCGCCGTCACCCTACCCATACCAGTCGCCGAACCGCCGTAGCAATGCTGAGTTCTCACGTGGAAGGTCCCCCAGCCCACGCGGGGGAAACTAAAAGCAGCAACTTCTGGAGGTAAAGTTGCACGATCGTGGAAAAATGAAAACCCTCCAACGACGCAACGACTCGCGGAAGACAGTGACTCACAACATGCCCTCATCCCGACGACCCGACCCAGACCTGACGAGACTCCCGTACACGACAACAGCTATACGCCGCGACGCGTACCCGACCTGACCGAGACGTCCGTTGAGAAGACGACGAAAACGACGATGCACAGTGCCCGACCATCAACACGTACAAGCAGAGATACGACGCCCCGACGAACCCGGAACTCGAGGACGACTGCATCTGACGTCAAGGTGTCCATCGACGGCTTTGACGTAGTCGCCCTCGTAGACACGGGAGCTGACTATTCGGTAATGAGCGGACCATTTGCGTCTAAACTGAAGAAAGTTATGACCAGATGGGACGGTCCGCACATACGCACAGCAGGAGGCCACCTCGTGACGCCAAGTGGGACGTGCACATCGCGCGTCACCATAGACGGCACAACGTACCCTGCGGCGTTCGTCGTTCTGCCTAACTGCTCCCGCGACGTGATTCTCGGAATGGACTTTTTGACGGACAACGGCGCAATAATTGATCTGCAGACCAAGTCGATAACATTTTCCTCCAATCACTCCACGACGCCGCAGCCGAACCCCGATCACCGTGCTGCTGTCAGGATCGCCGACGATCACATCACCCTGCCACCCCGCGCAAGCTTGATGATCGCCGTCTACTGTGAGGATGCTGCTTCTGACATCGACGCTATCGTAGAGAGTGATCGAAGGTTGCTTCTCGACCGCGGTGTCTCCGTCGCAAGAGGCATTGCGCACTTTAAGCAACGCCAATCTCACGTTTTGGTCACTAATTTCACCGAAGAGTACCAGCATTTAAACAAGGGAGCTGCAATTGCGTTCCTCGAAGAAACGCAAGAAGCAAGTGATGTGATCGCAGTCGCCGACTTTGAACGCACACCCGTAGAAACATTCAAGCTCCCGCAGCCATTCGACGTGAATCCGGCGCTACCGCAAGAACAACGGAAAAAATTATTGGCTTTGCTGCGTCGCTATAGCGAATGTTTTTCGTCGAGCGCAAAACTACGTCAGACCCCTCTAGCGAAGCACCGAATAATAACCGAAGATGGAGCCCGACCTACCCGACAGTCACCGTACCGCGTCTCTTCACACGAACGGGAAGCCATCCGGACTCAAGTCGACGACATGCTGAGCGATGACATTATACAGCCATCGAAAAGCCCCTGGGCTGCGCCCGTCGTACTCGTAAAGAAAAAAGACGGCACATTAAGGTTTTGCGTTGACTACCGGCGACTGAACAAAATCACGAAAAAGGACGTGTACCCCCTCTCCCGAATCGACGACGCCCTCGACCACCTCTGCCACGCGAAGTACTTCTCATCCATGGACCTGAAGACCGGCTACTGGCAAATTGAAGTGGACGAGAGAGACCGAGAGAAGACTGCATTTATAACCCCAGACGGCCTATACGAGTTCAAGGTGATGCCGTTTGGGCTGTGCACAGCACCAGCGACGTTTCAAAGAGTCATGGACACTGTGCTAGCTGGCCTTAAGTGGCACACCTGCCTCGTATACCTCGACGACGTAGTGGTATTCGCCCGGACTTTCGACGAACACCTTGCAAGGTTGGAGTCTGTACTCGAGGCCATTCGTACGTCGGGGTTGACGCTGAAGCCTGAAAAGTGCCGTTTCGCATACGGGGAACTCAAGTTCTTGGGCCACGTCGTCAACGCCGCGGGAGTCCTACCTGACCCGGCAAAAACTTCAGCCATTGCGAACTTCCCAAGGCCGAAAGACAAGAAGGGCGTGCGGAGATTTCTCGGGCTGTGCGCATACTACCGGCACTTCGTCGCAAACTTCGCACGCATTGCAGAGCCACTCACGCGCTTGACGAAAGATAGCACCCCTTTCAGCTGGGAAAACGACCAAGAAAAAGCATTCGGCGAGCTGCAAAAACGCCTGCAAAGCCCACCCGTGCACGCTCATTTCGACGGAAATGCCGAAACGGAAATGCATACGGACGCCAGCGATATAGGCTTGGGTGCCGTCCTTGTCCAAAAGCAAAGCGGCTGCGAAAGGGTAATCGCCTATGCTAGCCGTGGTCTGTCGAAGGAGGAGAAAAACTATTCTGCCTCTGAGAAAGAGTGTCTAGCTATTATATGGGCGATTTCAAAATTTCGCCCATACGTGTATGGAAGGCCATTCAAGGTTGTAACAGACCACCATGCGCTGTGTTGGCTCGCCAATTTGAAGGACCCCTCTGGCCGTCTTGGGCGGTGGAGCTTGTGCCTGCAGGAGTTCGACGTTACAGTCGTTTATAAATCCGGCAGGAAACACTCCGACGCCGACTGCCTGTCCCGCGCCCCCGTCGACCCACCACCACAAGACTCTGATGAAGACAGCGCGTTCTTCGGGATCGTGACGGAGAGCGACCTAGCCGCCCAGCAGCGTGCCGACCCCGACTTACGCGTCATAATCGAGTACCTCGAGGGATGCAACGTTGCCGTTCCTCGGAGCTTCAAACGCAGCTTACCAGCATTCAGCCTGAGAAACTCCGTCCTTGTGAAGAAGAATTTCAGCCCCGGAACAAGAGCGAATTACCTTCTCGTCATCCCCGCGGACCTTCGTGACGAAATTTTGGAAGCGTGCCACGACGACCCGTCTTCCGGACATCTGGGCACAGCCCGCACTATTAAAAAAATCAAGGCGAGGTACTACTGGCCCGGCCTTACCTCTGACGTCACCCACTACGTCCGGAGCTGCCGTGACTGCCAGCGACGAAAAACGCCGCCGACAAGACCCGCCGGACTTCTGCAACCGATCGCCGTCCCATCGAGACCATTTCAACAGATTGGAATGGACCTTTTAGGCCCGTTCCCTACGTCACGATCACAGAACAAGTGGATTGTCGTAGCGACAGACTACATGACGCGCTACGCAGAGACCGCCGCTCTTCCGAGGGGGACTGCACAAGAAGTGGCGAAGTTCTTTATAAGCCAAGTTGTGCTGCGACATGGAGCCCCGGAAGTCCTAATCACAGACCGCGGAACGGCATTTACTGCGGAGCTGATGCAAGGAGTATTACGCTACAGCAACACGGATCACCGAAGAACGACGGCGTACCACCCCCAAACGAACGGACTAACAGAACGTCTGAACAAGACAATCGCAGATATGCTGTCAATGTACGTTGACGTTGAACATAAGACTTGGGACGAAGTGCTCCCGTATGTCACGTTTGCGTACAACACGGCTATCCAGGAGACGACACAGCTGATGCCGTTCGAGCTTGTCTACGGTAGAAGGCCGACTACGATGCTCGACGCCATGCTTCCGCACGTAGAAGACGACGACCTCAACGCCGACGTCCACGGATATCTTCAACGTGCGGAGGAGGCCCGCCAGCTCGCTCGAGTTCGTATAACGGACCAGCAGCTGGTGGATGCGGGCCGCTACAACCTCCGACGCCGAGACGCCGAGTACCAACCAGGGGATCGTGTGTGGGTTTGGACTCCCATCCGACGACGCGGACTCAGTGAGAAGCTCCTGCGACGGTATTCCGGACCCTACCAGATTCTACGACGTGTTGGCCAACTTACCTACGAAGTGATCCCCGATGGTGACTCCGGCACATCACGACGACGCGCGCGGCCTGAAGTTGTCCACGTGGTTCGCTTAAAACCTTTCTACGGACGATGACGAACTTTTATTCGGACTGTCGCTCATGTTAGCATCGGGTCGATGCACTCTTAGAGGGGGGGTAATGCCGCGAACCATACATTGGGTTTGTTTATTTGTGTTTTGCTTTTACCGCCCGGCTGCGCCGGCCTGTGTTATCTCTGCGCCAAGGGAAGCGCGTGTTCCATTCTTTCTTTCTGTGCCGCATGTGTTATCTGTTGTGATAGGGAGAGCATTCCGATCTAACGTGAACAGCCCAGAATAATCTTCTTGGATCTACTATGTTCTCGATGCGAATCGACGTTTCGAGAACCACGCGCGCCAAAAGATAAAAAGCCTGCAGTGCGGACGCCGGGGCATTCGATTCTGCGACGCTCGCTGACGCAAGTCACTTTGTTGACCGCTGCTTCGCCGCCTCTGTATTCTTTTGAGTTGTTAGGGGAGCACAAGTTCGCTCCAATAAACTTGTTTCTCCTGCAAGACAACTGCGTCGTCCTTGGCTTCGTGACAATATTTATTGCCCTATTCGTTGCAGTATGCAAGGTTTCCTGTATGCATTCTACCGTTGCTATGTTATTGGTTTGAAACAAATTATGTAACTCTAATTTTACTCCTTTCCTTGCGTGAACACAGAGGGATACAACTGCAGCCACCTGAAGCAGGGCGTCATTCGCAACGCGTGTAGAATTTTTTGAACGTAGTATGACATTAGAAGAAAATTAAGTTCTTTTGGACTATTAAGTGGTGTGGACGTATACTCATGAAAACTACATTAAAATAGATTGAAAATGAAAGTACCTGTTCGCTCCTTCTTAGGATCAGCGCTGCGCAAGATCATCAGAAAAGTTGATCGAGTAGAAAATGTCTTTGCAAGAAAAATGGTCAAAAACTGGACATATTTTTTTGTGAAGGAGTTTTAATAAATGCTCCTGAGTGTCTTGTTGAGAACCAAAACTCTTCGTAAAGGCATTCACGCCGGGTTTATATACATTAAAATTGGTCAAGCAACTGTTATACAAATAGTTTATGTAGTCATAGCATGAAAGTGTTCCGGAAATTGACGTAAAAGAAATTGGCTAAAACGGCGCAATTTATCTCTCTGAAATTCAACCCACTAAAGTGTGCGCCCTCCGCTTCCCCCCCCCCTTCTCCTCTTTCCCCTTTTATTACAGTTAAGCCGCCCCACAGAGGATATCAGGACCTGGACAATACATCTATTCAAGCTCTACAAAGAACTGAATATTTTCTGTGTTCGGCAGCAAAAGCGGCACAGCAATGAAAGGAACGACAATTTGTGAGCACTGTTTAATAAATGAATTTTGCTGTCAACTGAGGCTGATAATTAGGCAAGGTTGCGCTGAAAGCTTGACGGCTGGTGGTTGCGCGCGAGCTCACTTTGATGTGGCTGCATTGAACCCAAAATGCTGGGTTTATGCTGCTTCTGCATTGCGCGAATGAGTCATCTGCTTGCGCGACATGCAGTGACCGGCCTCAGTACAGTTAACGTACTGTGGCTGAACTTCAATGCCCGTAGTACGGCAGTATTTCTGGTAGCTTTAGTCCGGCTGGAGTCCGACGACCACATCTCGGCTTTCCTCCGGCGGCCGTACTTCGGCCGTACACGGGTGGCTTTGGAATGGCCGGAGCCCTACGGCTGGAATCTGGCCGTATGACCGTAAGCCGGTCGACTGGCCGACGGACACTGGCCGTTGGACAGCCATGGGAGTACGGCCGTATACGGCCAAAAGGCCCACATTTGGACATGGGCCGAACAAGGCTGCCGGAAAACGGCCGGACAGAAAATCACCGGCCAAAGTACACCGGCCTGTTTTAGGCCGAAAAGTCCTGTGCTGCCTGGGATAACAAGGAATCGAGGAAAGTTGTCAGGGTTGTTGAGAACTATTTTGGGTAGGGGTTTAAAGACTGCTTCTGTGCGGGCCCTTTTCGGGCACCGATCATTTTGAAGAAGGGCTTTAGATAATACCATACGCCTTATATAAATCATGGGACGGGGGTAATTTCTTCTTTGACTCTATTATGATGGTCAAAAAGGTCCCGGAGCTCCCTGCCTGGTAAACAGACCGCGAGCCCATCCACCGAAGCTGGACAATTACTCCGAGGGCCACCGTTTGTGGTTTCTGCCCTTCACCTTAAGTATATCGCGACGGTTGGTTACAGCCTATGTTTAGGGGCTCGGGATTGCGGTGTCGCCAATACCGTGACCAACATTACTAAAGGTTCCCCGGGCGTAGAGTGCCTCGAATTCCAAACAATGTCTTGTTTGCAAACGTTGATGGCTTCCTTGCAAAGGATTTAAGCGGTATGATGAAGAAGTTGTTTCGTTGTGGGGACTATTGAATATTTTTGAAATAGCTTCCATTCTCAGTTGTACGGTAGACATTTTAAAAGTTTTTAAAGAAAGGCGTCTTGGCCTTAAATGTACTGTCGAAACACTAAAACAAGGATGCATTCAGTATTTAGACTTGTCTGTTCAGTTGAACCGAGGCCACACTTCTTGGATGTACACCTCACGGTCTGTTAAACCACTCCTGCATTATTCGTCTGGTCATTCAAAGCTAGGGAAGAATACCAACAGATTATCACGCTGCGTTCAGCCGTCGCAAAATCATGTGTTCATAAAATAGGAAATAGCATCGAAAGCCAAGTGGTAAAGGTAAAGCTGGCCGGATTACCCGAAGTCCTGCAACTTGGACATGTGAAAAACTCGTGAAATTTTTTAGATCGGGAAATAAGAATTTCGATGTAGAAGATGATGCCAATCGACAAAGAAACGTTGCTGTCATTCTCTACCTTCATGACATTACAAATAACCTTAAAGTAGGGTTGCCTTATGATGTGCAGGTCACTATAACAGCCCGCAAAAAGCTTCGTTCGCCTCGCGCCAGAGTAGAGAATAGGGCAAAGCGTAGGTCTGATAAACAAGTGGTAGGCTGTGCCGTTGAGCATGCAAACCGATATCTTTCTTGCGCGAAGGGAGTTGTTTATAACATTCCCCTGTCATGTGGGCGAACTTATGTGGGCTAAACAGGCCGATGCACAAATGTACGTCTATGTGAGCATCATGTATCGTTGAAGCGTCCCGCCAGTTCTTATTTGTCATCACACTGAATCAAATGGAGCTGCTCACCAAATTTACAAGGCACTGACATTTTGTTTAAACATGAACGGCAGATCTGACGTGAAGTTGGAGAAGCTTTCCAATTTGCGGAAAGGGAGGACAAGTGCGTTAGCCTTGTGAATGTCTTAATTCACTCAAAGAGTTTGCTTATTCCCGGGGGGTGGTGATAGGGCTTTTCTATCGCCTATCAGTTCACTTTTGGTACATTTTCCTTAGGTAGCACGTCTACATGCCGTGTTTTTGTTTTTCTTGCTTTTTGCTTTTTTTGTTACTTAATAAAACTAAGTTGTTAGACCAGCGCCTGTCCGCTGTGTTTCTTCACTCTGTCTCCGTGCATTCAATGCTGGTTCCGCGCAAGACAGTAGATACATGTTTATTCTGCCAATGCTTAATATCGATTTTTTATTATAGCGAAATGACAGAAATTATGGACGGGCAAGCTGACCTTGGATCGGATGTGCTACCTGGTATATGCAAAAGAAAGGAGCGATGACGATACACGGTAGGAAAAAGCCGAAAAACCTCTTTTGTCGATAGCTTGAGATGACCACAAATATTTACTTAGCAGCTAGTACAAATCATACTACTGTATCCCTGTGGTTGATTGTTGTCCATACCTGTCATCTGGCTGCAGATCAGGTGTCGTCTTCTGTGCAGGTTACCCCGCTTTCCTAAATAAATCTGACGATGTTTTGTTCACGTTTGTTGCTTTGTTCTTGTTTTACTCCTATTAATATTTGATGCGTGGGTGTCTGTGCCTGTTACATGGTGTCATGAGATCATTCAAAGCATATGAAAAGGCATATTCTCTTGACATGCATTGAGAATAATATCATGGCGTCATTTCACAAGCACAATGTTCCCCGTTCGGCTTGGTTTAGGGACAGGTAAGGTGTGCAATAGATAACGTGCCTTATGAAGAAAGGTAAATTCCGATGATGTCTGGTTCCTTCAATCCGGCACGTTTGTGCTTAAAACTTAAATCGAATGAGAACTGGTTCCTTCACTCCCATCTTTTTATGCTTGATGCGGTGCATGAATTCGGTTACCTGAGTCATGTTGCGTTGAAGTTGTAGCACTACATGGGAGCCAGATCCTTCCTGTGGGATGGTGATTCCTAGTAACCTCAAAGGGCAACTGCACTTGAAATTTCAACCTCCTGAAAAAATAATTTGCGCATAGTCCGTCTAAAAAGATTGCATGCATGCATAGTCAAAAATATTAAAAGTTCATCTTCAGGGCGAATACTTGTCTTTGCCCCAATCATTACACCCTTTAGAGACTAAATATGAGTGGACGAACGGTTAGTCCGCCACCTGGTTGGTCAGTTCCGATACTCCCCAAAGGACGAACTGAGGAAAGGAAGTCGCAAAAAAAACGAAATGAACCTAACACCAGTGCTATCGGAACTCCGACTCCCGCAACAGTAGACAAGGAGCAGAATACGCTACCACGCCTCGACTGAATATGAGTAGAAAATGTGTATTGTAGTGTACGCCGTGCAGTACAGTGCAAAACGCAACAGATTCATTGCAAGCCAGTGATCCGTGGTTCTCTACTTAAAGGAGCAAGGAACAAGTTTTCCTCATTAAAAGCATTTTCCAGTTCTGGCGAACAGTTACATAGTGGAAATATGTTATACTGAACGGTTACTGCTGAAACTTGATGGGATATATCTTCATATGCAAAGGAAGCTTTTACATAGTGTTTTCAGCTTTAACATTTCCTGTCAGTACTCCAGTTTTGCATGTAACTCAAATAGCCCTGACTTGCAGTACTTTTATGGTTCTTATAAAAAAACGTCCGTACAAAACTGTAACAGTTCCCTAAGACTCTTTTCACCGGAGTATTTATCAACCGGAATCCTAAAATTCTGACAATACGGACGCGCAAAATTTTTGATGTGCTGTTAAAGCTCCGAAAGCTTTGAGGGTGCGCCAGAAAAGCGGTTCATTGCTGTCTGCATGGCTTACTCTGTCTACTAGTTGTTCTTATTGGAAGCCACAGTATGGTAAGTATATAACAATAGGCTACAAATGAAAGTTTCCTTGCAAGCAATGCAAGGAAGTCTAACTGCGAGACTAACCTAGAGGCGTCATTGTTAAGCGAGTTCAATGAAGCGTGATATAAACATGACAAGTGCAAGATAGCTGCAATTTTAAGTGCGAATGCACTTCTTAAGCGACCTTGAACCTGCGTCCACCAGCGATGTCCGCATAGCATACCCACGTGGGGGATTGGCCAGGAATCTCCTCGTCTTCCTTGGCAACGGGGGGAGATGGGCGCGCGCTGCCTGGCCGCTGACATGGCACATACCCACGTGGGGGATTGGCCAGGAATCGGGCGTGAGAAGGGCTAATGCACCCGCTTAAAGGAGTACTGACACAAATAGGTGTCTGTGAATAAATGCATCTTTCTTTCTTTGTAGTTGTGTGTGTGTGTGATCTCTCTTTCGCGAACATTACCGAACCGCGCAAATTCAACTCGTGCATTCGCACTCTCACATTCTTCCGCTCTGGGAAATGCGGGGAATTTATGCTTATCTTGTGCATGCGCTATGCTTTCAATTCTTTCTTGCTGACTTTCTCAGATTTATATGTTTGGTCATTGCTTCAAACGCAAACAATCATAACACCACCGTGATACTCATTGCTAGTAAAACTTGGCAGAATCTTCTTCTCGCATTATGGTGTTTGCAACCAAACTCAATAAGAAAAATCGCGCCACAAGTTTTGATATGGCTCCCTTTGTCACCAAGGCGCACTCATGGTACCTCAGTAATGTGTCTCATTAATTTTGGTTGATTGGCCGTGTTAAGGCCTATCCTATTTCACTACTAACCACTTTCTATTCAGTCAACTTAAAATAGAGTGTTCGCATGAGAACAACTTTTAAAACAATATTTGAACAACAAAAAATAAAAGCAGAAGATATACGTTTTAAGGCTCCCATGCGCATAAAATTCTTTATCGTGTACACCAACAATTGCCGTTCATATTTCCGAAAGTGTTGCACTATAGCTTAACCTAATACATTTATTGTAAACTGCGCTGACCAACGTTCGCCGTAAAATACAAGCTAGAAAAAGGAAGAAACTGAACAGTTACAACAAATATTTTCCATTTAGTCTTGAATTTGCTCCCACTTTAGACTTCTTACCACGCAGAAAGCTGAAAAGGCAAATATTTTGACCATGTAGGCTAAGAGCTCCTTCACGACTTCGTTAAAAATATATTTGCTACTCTTGATTGTGCATAATGCACGTGATGCACTAATGCCGGTAAATACTTTTTTGCACTGATTCTATCTATTTACACTTCTGCATACTTGATAGGTATGAGCTTTAAACCTAGAAAAAAATTGTCCTTAAAGCTTACTCGCAAAATTTAGCACTTGCGCATCGGAAAGCAGAATTTTCAAAAGGCACATATGTTTAGCTTGTGTTCAGTCGACCAGCGTAACCAAGAAACTAGTATAAAGGTGTGCGCGAAGTCGAAACAATAAAATAAAATAGCAACCTGTGCGCATATATGCTCGGAATTTCAGTGAAACCACAGCTCCCCCGTCTTTATGAGCCTCTTTAATTTTTCTTTCTTCAGGTGTTTGCCTGCCTCTTTTTTATAGGGGTCAACAAGGCCAAATCCTAGATTTTAATTCAATGGAGCCATCTTTTGGTCACCCACTCAACTCCACACCAGCACTAAAAGACGTTTTTTTTAACCGAAGAACAATACGAACACTTGAAAAACATTGACATTCCGCCACACGACAGCGGTGATGTAATAGAGAAATACACGGCCACAATACGTTTAATTTACTAAGCCCATCTCCACTTTATGTTTAATTTACTGCCACGCACCGGTAGCTGAGTGGGCAAGGTACTGTCTTCGCTACTGAGCCCAAACTTGCGGTTGGTGATGACGCATGGCAACGTAGGGGACCCAAAATCATCAGCGTGTCTACCTTAGAGCGCACGTTATCGATCAATAGGTGTAATCAATTAATCCGTCGCCCTCCGCTATGCATGGCAGCCCACAAAATACTGGAAGTGTATTTTGTTCCTAAATCCCTGTTTTAACAGATGTTTAATGTTTTCGTAATGCATATGGGGATAATAGATACCGCTGTTGAATATCCCTTTGGGATCGCTTTTGGGTGGAGTTACATACAACTACTGAGGGATGGACAACTACACTTGAAACGAAGGAGTGAACAAGAGAGGGGGTCACAGCCGCCGATGCTGCTTGAATGCAGTTCTTTATTCTCAAAGCGGTTCAGATGAATTTGTGTGCATGTTAATTCTCGTCAACCATTCAGGAGTGCTCCAGCTTACTCGAGAAGATAGCCTATACGTTGCTAAAAATACAATTGAGCAGACGTTCGTTTTTTTAGCTTAAGAGTAATTGGTGAACTTTTGTGATTTCCGGGCCAGTCTCACGCGCCATTATTCATACGATGGTTCAATATGCCCTGAACAAATAGATTAAGTCGGACCCCGCTACAACAAACTCCGCTTCAACGAAATTTCCGCTTCAACAAAATATTTCAAATTCCCCGTCAGCTAGCCATAGAAATCAATGCAACAAAGTCCTCGCTCATATGTTAAGATAAAATCAGCATAACGCTTGCCATCTGTACCTTTTATACGTTCAGGGCGCTTTGTTTCTTTAAAGGGACATTGAAGTGTTATGTAAACATTGCGGGATTACTAGCGCAAATTGTACTCCGGAGTCCCCAGGCCATGTTTCGACCACTCTGGGCGTGTTTACGCGATTTTGTTTAGTAGAAACTTATTTCGAAAATGCTGTCCTCCTCTCTTTACGCTCGCCCATTTTCTGTGAAGTTTTCGTGTGACGTCGGGAGGAGCCGAGCTCGCAATTGGCTGCGCTACTGCACGGCTCCCCGGCCTTCAAGCAGAGTCAGTTGGCCCAGCGTTTCGTCCGCCGGCCGCCGACGGGTCGTCGCAATTCCTTCGCTCAATTTGAAACGAAGCCAGGACACGTTTGTGAATGGAAGAATATGCCTTTGTTTACTTGGTTAGTTTGTACACTGTATCTAGCTCCAAGTCAAGGTGGCTTCACACAAGCGCTGCACAAGCGCACATTCGACCCTTCGCTGACTGGTACGCCAGTAGGAAAATATAAGGCCTCTTGAAGGCGGGAGAAGAGTCAGCGAAGTCAATATAGCTACTAAGGAAATAAAATCAACTGATATTTTCACCGTACAGCGTAAGACTAGGGTGCGGGAAGCACTTTTTTGCGCTGGGCGAACAAGCACAGCGGTCAGCAGCGAGACTACACATCTGCGAATGCTTTTCCGTCTAAGAAATGTAGTTGCTATAGACATGATATATTGTGCAAACTTGGGGGATGCTTACTGCACGAGCGCAAAACAGCAAATAGTTAGCTAAGCTGCTTGAAATGCCAAAACTAAATAAAAGTGTAAACTGGTTATACAATATATAGCTTATATTACCAAGGTCAGTAGAGCCCGCCCCGTGGCCGAGTTGTCTGGAGCGCTGGGTATGTTATGGCAAGTGTTTTGCGAGTCGCGAGTTCGAATCCCCGCGGGTGCGTGCTTTTTTTTATAAGTTAACTATTTCTTTTTCCGCCGATGTTTTCTATACTGAGTTCACCTTTTTTTGGGCCGCAACGTTCATTGCTCCACGAAGTAGTTTACAGAACGCGCGCAGGCTGGCACTGGCGCGCTAGCCACTTCTCGTTGGCGTGCTGTTGCCATAAGCACCGACTGCTTGCGGGCAGTGGGCACAGGCCAGAATCAACAGAATTTGGCCTGGTGCGAACACGCTTGTTACGATACAGGCATGAGTGAGGCAAGCTCCAAATATGGGGGGAAAGCGCATGGCATTTGAGCGTCTGCGGGGACGCGGAGGGCGTTCATGCACTGCGTAGGCCTCAGCTAGTGAATGCTACGATTACAAGCCGTCCTGGGAGGCTTATCTTACGCATTTTACAGCCGAACAGCCGACAACATGGCAGAAGCGCGGTACGATTATTACTGAGATATTGAGAACGCCCATCCAACAACGCCAGCGGTTGTGTTTTACAGAACCAAAACCGAAACTTCTTTGATTGCTAACCTTGGGCATCGTCCAATCACGGTGCTCCCTCCTCCCAACGTCACAGCTTTAGTTGGTGCGGCCGCCGCAAACCGCGCATAGTAGTTTTTCTTCTTTCGCGCTGTGTAAAATATTTACCGATTTGTCAACCAGATAAACGATGAAAAGTGGGCTAGTTTGAGCCAGTCTACGCAGTACAAGCAAAAACGGGAGCTTGACAAATTCACTTCAGTGTCCCTTTAAAAACGTGCACCGTGGGCCTACAATACCACTCGGGGCACTATTCTTGGCTGCACGAATTCCATGGAAATCTGAAAAGTTGCCGGAAGTCTTTTCTGTTTGGCTTCGTATTTTGATCACGTGCTTCTGGTTGACAAAGCGGTTGTGTTTGCCTGCGTCATTCTGATGTTTTATTATGTTTATGGGCACCAGTTCTAAAGTTGACCTTTCTTCTCTTTACTGAAAGCGCATAATTCTTGGCCGGCAATGAAAAACAACAATAAATGCACCAGACATGATAAAGAAGGCTTGTCTTTGCAATTGAACAACAATACTGCTTGTAAAACACGCCGTTTCTGTGATTGGCTGAGAAGGCGTGACCAAAGTTAGAATTGGCGGGAACGATCACGTCACAAACTGGACACTTCAGCTGCGTAAATGTGACGTACTGTTGCGTAACAGCTTGAAAAAGGCGGGTGCTTTCGTCGCACAATAAGCAAAAAATTCCGCCCACCTTCGGCGTTGCCAAATGTCCCCAAATTAGGATCAGGCGCTGTTTCGCATGACGCGCGCTTTAAAGCATGTTTTCTACCGACACAAATATTAGTTCGACTGTTTCCAAGTCCGCGATCACGAAGCATACAAATAGCGTGCAGTATTTTGTTTTTCCATCTGGCAATAAAATAAAAATTATTTGTTTGGCGTAACCGCAACATAAGGCGGCAGCACAAGCCTCTTCATGACAAAGAGAACCAAATGCATGGTATTTGTCCATTCTCCTCCTTCCAGTAAGCTGATAGTTCACATGATCGAACGTTACTCGATCGCCTTGTGGTGTTGACGACAATTTTGACCTGCAGAAATGTCTTTCTCTTGGCAGCCCGAGCTACAGTGTTAATTTTTATAGCGCATGTCAAGTGTGTTTATGTCTTTTACGCACAATATTTGATACCTTGTTTGTGATCTTTGTGAGTGAAGCGTCAATTTACACTGCATGTCATCAGAGCTATACGTGCATCACGTCACTGATTGCTTACGTTGTGTTTACGCCAAAAACAACGCGAATGTCACAAAAACTTCTGCAGTCAAGAATAGGGCCCTAGAGGCCCTATTCTCGACTGCAACGTACGCCCCACCACACAAACAACTACCCGAGGGTCACGATAGAATACTTCTTGCCCTGCAAACTAATACTTACCCCACCCTAGCAGAAACCACTACATAGCCCCCACCCTGTATCCCCGTTTGTGCCGCTTCTGCGGGGAGTTTGGAACACTTTTTCACATGGTCGGCGGCTGTACAGAAAGTGCACTTGACCCGCCCAATCCCTTCCACACCTATGAGCTTTGGGAGAGCGCCTTGGCCAGCTCTTCCCTCGACGTCCAGCGCAAGTTGGTGGAGAGGGCAGAAGACGCGGCCCGTGCCAATGGACTCCTGGAATGAGAAGGCCACCCTAACTACTCTCTAATAAGAAACAATAAACATGTTTAGTCTCTCTCTCTCTCTCTCGACTACACAAATTCCCGGCAAGGTTTTGCGTAAGCACAACGTAAGCAATCAGTGACGTGCGGCGCCTAAAGCTATGACGACATGCAGTGTAATTTGACGATTCACTCATGAACATCCCAACCAAGGTATCCAATATTGTGCAAGAAAGATATAATAAAACGCTTGGCGTGTTCTATACAAATTAAGACGGCAGCTGAGGCTGGCAAGAACAACCCATTTCTGGAGGTCAAAATTGGCGTCAACACCACATGGCGATCGAGTAACGTCGATCCAAAAGCGAGTGAAAGGAGGATGTCGAGCTAAATAACATCACACATCTTTTTACCGTATCTATTTAGTTCCTTCAATGAATAATTGCATTCAAGCAGCATCGGCCGCTGGCGCTATCTCTTTTGTTCGCTCCTTCACTTCAAGTATAGTTGTCCATCCCTCAGTAATTGTATGTTACTCCATCCGACAGCGATCCGAGAGTCATATCCAACACCGGTGTCCATTATCCCGATATACATTACGAAAATAATTAACATTTCCTAAAAGAGGTATTTAGGAACAAAATACACGGCCAGTATGTTGCGGACAGCCATGCATGGCGGAGGGCTATTGATCAATTAATCACGCCCAATGATCTATAACGTGCGCCTAAATGTAGACACGGATGATTCTGCGCCTCTTACGTTAGTAACCAACCGCTAGTTTGTGCTCAGTAGAGCAGACAGTACGTTGCATACTGAGCTGCCGGTGCGTTGCAGTAACCTAAAAATGAAGCGGAGATGGGCTTAGTATTTTGAATATATTCTGGGTATGTTCCCAATTAAGCACTGTGGTGCTCTTTAACCGAAGAGGTCGGGTATTTCTTTATTACGTCACCGCTGTCGTCGTGTGGAGTAAAATTTCCATGTTTTTGAATTATTCGTATTGTTCTTTGATTAAAAGAACGTATTTCAGGGCTGGTATGGTGTGCAGTGAATGCCCATAGCCTGGCTCCATCAAAATATACTGTTGCATTTGGCCTTCTCAATCACTTCAAAAACAAACAGATACAAAACTGCACAAAGAAAAATGAGAGAGAATTATGAAGACGTGGCAGCAGGGGTTTCACCAAAATTCCGCGAATCATGTGCACAGGTTGCTATTTCCTTTAGTGTTTATACTCAGCGCACAACTTTATACTAGTTTCTTTGCCTAAGTGCTAAATTTGGCGTAAGTGCTAAAATTGGCGAGTATGCTTTAAAGCCGATTTTTTCTTGGTTATAAAGCTCATACGTCTCAATTATGGAGAAGTGTAAATGGATAGAATCGCTGCAAAGGAGTATTTACCGGCATTAGTGCAACACGTGCAATATGCACAATCAAAAGTAGCAAATGTACTTTTACCGAAAGCTTGAAGAAGCTCTGAGCCTACATGGTAAAACTATTTGCCTTATCAGCTTGCTGCGTGGTATAAAGTATAAAGGGGGAACAAATTCGAGACGAAATAGAAAATATCTGCTGCAACTGTCCATTTTCTTCCCTTTTTCTTGCGTGTAGTTTACGGCTAACGCTTCTCATCGCATTTTTCAGTTAAATGTATTAGGCTAAGGTATATTGCAAAACGTTTGGAAAGATAAACGCAGATTGTTGGTGTACACGATCAAGCATTTGTAGGCCCATTGGAGCCCTAGAAAGTATATCGTATGTCTTTTATATTTTTTGTTTACATATTGTTTTAAACGTTTTTTCTCGTGCGAACACTCTATATTCGATTGACTCAATAAAAAGTGGTTGGTATTGAAATAGGGTAGGCCTTAATAATTGCAATGAACCAAAATATTGAGACACATTTTTGACATACCTTGAGTGTGCCTCATTGAGAAAGGGAGCTATATCAAAACTTGTAGCGTGATTTTACTTGTTGAGCTTTGTTGCATACCCCATAATGTGAGAATAAAAATTCTGCCAAGTTTTATTAAGAATCAGTATCACGCGGATGTTATGAATGTTTGCCTTTCAACCAATAGCCATACATATAATTCTGAGAAAGTCAGCAAGAAAGAATTCAAAGCACAGCGTATGCACAAGGTAAACTTAAATTGCCGCTATCTCTGTCTTCGGTCTTGCACTTGTCATGTTTATATCATGCTTCATTGAAGTCGCTGAACAATGACGCCTCTAGGTCAGTCTCGCAGTTTGACTTCCTTGCATTACTTGCAAGGAAACTTTCATTTGTTTGCCTATTGTTATATACTTACCATACTGTGGCTTCCTCTAAGAACAGCTAGTAGACAGAGTAAGCCATCCAGAAAGCAATGAACTGCTTTTCTGACGCGCCCTCTCGGCTTCCGGAGCTCTAACCACTCATCCAAAGTGTTGCGCGTCCGCATGGTCAGAATTTTAGGATACCGTTTGATAAATACTCCGGTGAAAAGAGCCTTAGGGCATTGTTACAGTTTTGCAAGTGACGTTTTTTTATAATAACCAGAAAATAATTGCAAGTCACGGCTTTTTGTGTTGTGTGCAAAATGGGAGTACAGACACGAAATTTCAAAGCTGAAATAGCCATGTAAAGGGTTTCCTTTGTATATGGAGATATGTCCCACCAAGGTTCAGCAGTAACCGGTCAGTATAACATATCGCCACTACGCAACTCTTCACCGAACTGAAAATGGCTTTTAATGAGGAGACATTGCTCCTTGCTCTTTTAAATAGAGAGATACGGATGACCGGCTTGCAATGAATCTGTGGCGTTGCGCACAGTACCGCATGGCGTGCACTTCAATAGACATTTTTAACTGACAATTCTGTCGCGGCGTGGTAGCGTATTCTGCTCCTTGGCTGCTGATCCCGGAGTCAAGTTCCGATCCCTGCTGGTGCTATGTTGATTTCTATTTTTTTTATTTTGCAACTTCGTTTCACCGGTTCGTCATTTTGGGGCGTATCTGAACTGACCAATAGGGTGGCGTACTAACCGTTCGTCCACTCACATTTATTCCCTATATAATGATTGGGGCAATGTCAAGTAGTCACCCAGAAGACGAACTTTTAGCCCTCTTTACCTAGGCATGCATGTACTCTTTTTAGGCCGACTATGCGGAAATAGCGTTTTCAGGAAGTTGAAGTTTTGAGTGCAGTTGAATTTGAGCCTACTCGGACTCACCATCCCAGAGGGCGGATCAGGCTCCCATGCAGTACTAGAACTTCAACGTACCATCACAAAGGTAACCGAATTCATTAGCACAAATGGGCTAGAGTGAAGGAAGAAGACGTCTTCCGACTTGAGCTTGTTTCATAAGGCACGTTAGGTACACCACACCTTACCTGTCTCTGAAGCCAGCCGAACGGCGGGCATTCTGTCCTTGTGACATAACGCCATAACATCATTCACTGCAGGGGAACAGGACATGCCTTTTCGTATGCTGTGAATGATCTCATGACGCCACGTCACAAGCACAGACACGAACGCACAGAATAATAAAAGAAGAAAACAAGAACAAAGCAGCAAACGTGAGCAAAGAATCGTAAGGCTTATTTCTGAAAGTGGGTTCACCTGGCACAGCAGTCGACAGCTGATCTGAAACCGGATGACTGGTATCGACAACGGTGAGCCGCAGGATTATAGTATTAAGATTTATTCTACCTGCTATTTAATTATTTGTGGCCATCCTAAGATATCGACAAATGAGGTTTTCTGATCCCATGCCATTTCATTCGGCTCCTTCCTACCGTGAATCGTCATCGCTGCTTTCTTTTTGTATATCCCAAGTGTCACCGCAGTACCAAAATCAGCTTGCCCATCCATGGCCGCCATTTTGCCATAGTCGAAAATCTGTATTATATATTTGCAGAATAAACAGATATCTACTGTCGTGAACGGAACCTGCGTAGAATGCACGGAGACGGAGAGAAGAAACACACAGGCCAGCCGCTGGTCTAACTTCTAAGTTTCGTTAGGTAGAAAGGAATGATTTATGCCTAAGGAACCACAACACAAACAAATGAAAAGCAAACAATAAGAAAAACAAAAACACGGCGCATATACGTACAGCCGAATCAAAATGTACCAAAAGCGAACTGATATGCGTGAGAAAAGGCCAATCACGACCCCCGCAGATAAGCGAACTCTTTTGAGTGAAGTAACACATTCGCTTGGCTAAGACACGTGTCCTCCTTTCCGCAATGTGGAAAGCTTCTACAACTTCTCTGGTTATCTGCTATCCATGCTTAAACAAAATGTCAGTGCCTTGAGAATTTGGTGAGCAGCCATATTCAGTACAGTGTGATGGCAAATGACAACAGGCGGGACCGTTAAACGATAAATGATGCTCAAGCAAGCGTACAATTATGCATCGGCCCGTTTGGCCCACATGACAGGGGGATGCAATAAACAACTCCCGTTGAGCAACAGACATAGCGGTTGGCTTGCTTAACGCCACAGCATACCACTTGTTTATCAGGCCGACGCTTTATATGCTGTGACGCGAGGAGAACGAAGCTTATTGCGGGCTCTGATTGCGACCTGCACACCATACGGCAACCCTAATTTCTTCAGCCTATGGAGTAATGCCATGAAGGTGCGGAATTTCAAAAACAATTCTTTGTCTGTTGGCGTCAACGTCTACATCGACAACCTTATTTCCAACCCCAAACAATTTACGAGGTTTCCTCGTGTGCAAGTTAGCAGGGCTTCAGGGAATCTGGCCAGCGATGGCGTTCTTCACTAGCTTTGAACGACCAGACCACTAATGCAGCAGTGGCCTAATAGACAGTGGGGCATACATCCAAGAAGTGTGGCATCTGTTAAATTTAACATACAAGTCTAAATACTGATTGCTACCTTATTCCACTGTTTCGACCGTATTGTTAAGGCCAAGCGCTCTTTAAAAATTTTAAAATGTCTACCGTAGACCTGAGCCTGGAAGCTCTGTGGAAAATACCCAAGTCATCTTCCACATAACGGAAAACGTTCTTCACCATGCCGGAGAAATCCTTTTCAAGGAAGGAGTCAACTTTTCCAAGAAAGATATTGTTTAGAATTGGGGCCCTTCGTGGTCGAATACACACACCGGACTTTTGAGCAAGCACCTCACCGTCGTGATATATTGTAGCGTAGGCTACACAGGCCTATGTTGACCAGTTTCGGGTGTGCCTTGAAGTTCCGTTCTGCGCAAGCTCGAAGGGCATTGGATTGGATTCGATTAGATTGGATTGGATTGGATTAAACTGAACTGTTTGATTGTGTTGCGTCATAGCCGCAGCGGACGCAATGGCGCCGGCGCGTTCTCAGGTGTGCGCCTCAATTGCGGAGTAGACATGTCTGACACTGCGCCGGAGCCGCTTGATAGCCATTTCACGTGGCTCGTAAAGAGCACTGCTAAGCTTGCGCGAGGAGCAGTGACTGGACAGGACTGGAATGAACTAAATTAGACTGGACTGGACTGGACTGGATTAGACTGGACTGGGCTGGATTGCTGAACCTTAGCTAACGCTACGTATATCCTGGCAAAGCAGTGCTAATCCACTACTGATTTTTACCAAAGAATTTGAGTAAAAACACCATAGCTCCATGAATGACGGAACGGCAATGCCACTCGCATTCTTATAAGCCATTTTATCATTCTCTAAAGCAATACACTCTTTAACAGCTGGCAAAAGAGGAACATGAGAAAACGAGTCAAACAAATCTTCTAGATCAATGGTAATGGCAGCGGTATCTGAAAGGGTCGCACTAAATGAGGTTTCAGAGTATCGGCACTCTTTTCTGTCATTGTTCAATGCCTTCGACATAGGCCATTGATCGAACGGCGCCACGTGGCATTTATTTACCTCGGAAGTACCATGGGCGCCGACAATATTGTGCCTCTTTGTTGTCGTGCGCGCTCTTCGATACGCCGTGATTTTCGGAGCGCAGCACGTCTCTATGACACGTTCGAGTGAGTTTTTGAGCCCCAGACAGAGTAGCGATGCGGTGCTGCCCTGTACAGCGCTATTTCAACCGGCGAGAAGATGGAAAACACGTCCATTAGCTTCCACTGGGAAATAACGACAGTGGCCTATCGTAACTTAGGCCACTTAAAAAGCGTAGCCTAATTATTGGCTGTAGCGTAACCTAGAGCCACTAAATTAGCTACGCTAGAGTAACCAAGCCTGACCCCATCGCACTGGCGCGCTGTCTCTAAATCGTCGAAAAGTAAACACAGCTGCCATGGTTGACAAGTGGCGCCCAGACCAATTCGTCCCGTCAACGTCAGCCGCAATAGGTTGCATAAAGCTGGCCATCCAGGCGTCAGGCACCAAAATGGCTGCCGCCATTCGTCAGTGTCGTTACTCTTGAGCGTAGCTTATTTAGTGGTTCCAGGTGTGCGTATTAGGATATTCCGCTACAGCGAGTTAATTGGTGACAAGAAAAGGATCTTCCATGTGCAAAGCCGGTAAACACGTCTCAAGAAAACTACAAACACAATATTGCCACGTGTCTCACTCTGTAATGACAAGAAAAGAAATGCTAGGCTTGTGCTTTTTAGCGGTAAAAAAACATCACGGAGAAGCTTGTTGGCCCTCTTGACTGCCTCAGCCAATTGGTTCTAATTCAAATCAGTCAACAGAGAGCAGCTTCCTTTTTTCCTTGCAAGCAAGTCAACCTCAGTTTTCGTGAAGTTTTTCTCGACCGAGGCTAAGGCCTTCTCACCAAAAAGAACTTCGGTCATGACTACGAAGGAACCCTCCTTGTAAGACACCAGCACACGTAGCTCGTTGGAAACAAGGTGATAAAGGTGATATAGGGTATCGTTGTTTCCAGTGCCAGAAAAAATAGACCACGAAATGCCACCTTCGTGCCAAGTTTGAGCCTGAACGGAGCAGCCATACGCTCAGAAATTTTTTTGGTGTTCCATTTATCGGTGTAACACCGTGTAGGTCCTTGGGCTGAGTCTATGCTGCTGGGGCATCGGACAGAAGAATAGCCAAATTTATAGTGTTGCCGACGGATGAGCAAAGAGAAGCGATGAAGAGAAGACGGTTTTTTAATAGTTTCCAGACCTGAAAAGTGAATACTATGATCATTCCAAGGCTTGAAGTTGATATTTGGGCTTGCTCTTCTGACAGCGTGAAACACAATAACATCTTTTGTGGAAGTGGACGCGAAATTTCAACGAATTTCCAGAAAGAGAGGATAGTAAAGCTGAATGATTTATCTCAATTACTGATGAGTATGGGAAATCCAGGATGACAAAAGAAACATCAAATTGGCGCCTTGATGAGGCCTAACTGAGAATATGCAACCCTCATCCGCATCGACGCCTTCTTACGGACTGCGATCAGCTTACGGACAATCGCGCGCGTACGCGGTTATTGTCAGCCCTCATTCACACAGCTCTTTTTTACCCGTCACGTCACCATCTTCCGACATGGGTGACGGTTTCTCGGGAACTTTTTCACCGAAAACGGTGCGACGGTGACGGGAAGCTCAGCTGTAAGTTTCTGTTCCGTCAACGTGACGTTACCGCGCCTGTGGTACACCAGCCAATCGAAAACAAATTTTTACGGCTAAATTTCGTGTGAAGAGAGCACTCTTAAAATCTAAATCATATCCTCTTCTTTTTACATTAAGCATACCTAATTCAAGGCAAAACTGATCGCTAGGCAGGCGACGCTGTACTCTGACGGAGAGCTCCCGTACGAAAGCTACGCAGTTTAGGTCTCTGTCGCTGTTTAAGGACCTGACGGTGCCGTGACGGTGAAGGTGACGGCTGTGCGAATGAGGGAAAATGCGAGTGTCGTAGCACCCTCCTTTTTTGGATGGAGCAGCACGTAACTGTTTGCTTGTTTGCTTAGCGCTCACGTGTCTGCCATACGCATGAAGCTCGGGAACATTATTTTATTCCTGATATTATCGCACACCAAAAAAAACGAGAAAAATTAGTAGTCGCTTCGCTCTGCTCTGCTTTGCTCTGCTGTGCCTGCCTTAGCGTTAGCTAAGGTGCAGCAATCCAGTCCAAACCAGTCCAGTCCAGTCCAGTCTAATACAGTCCATTCCAGTCCTGTGCAGTCACTGCTCCTCGCGCATGCTTAGCACGGATCTTCACGAGCCACGTGAAGCGGCTATCAAGCGGCTCCGGCGCACCGTCAGATTTGGCTACTCCGCAATTGAGGCGCACACCTGATACGCGCCGGTGCCAGTGCGTCTGCCGCGGCGATGACGCAACACTATCCAATACAATCCACTTTATTCCAATCCAATACAAATTCAATCCAATTGAATTCAATCCAAGCCAAGTCAAGCAAATCTAATCCAATCTAATCGAACCCAATCTAATGCCCCTCGCGCTTTCCCGGAACTGCCCTTCACGGCAAACGCGAAACTGCTCCACCTCGGCCAGTGTAGCTTACGCTACAAAACCATTACAGTTTGCACGAAAGATAAAACAGGTCCTAATGAAAAAAAACTGAAGTCCTATTTGGGCACTCTCAGCAGCGTATTCGCGACCAAGCCTACTTTAGTCAATAGCGTTGCAAGCCGACTCAAATTCTGCGACGGAAATCAGAGGCGCCAGGAGTACACTTTACTTAAAATTATCGCGTAAAAGTTATTGCATGTGAAAATTCTGAAGGTCCCACAACCATATTGTGGTAGAGGTAATTCAAGATAACCTCATAGTGCTCCCAACATTCATTTAATAGAGAGAGCCTCTGTTTAACGAGAGGAAAGATCCATCGAGAGGGAAGGTCTAATCGAGCCTGAATGTCCAATGAGACGAAAGATCCAACGAGACAAAAGATTCAATCGATCCTGATTGTCCAACGAGACAAAGGATCCACCGAGTCCTAATGTCTAACAACATTAAAGATCCAATTAGGCAGAATATCCACTGTTGAACCTCTTGTCTCGTTGCATCTTCCGTCTCGTTGCACCTTTAGACGCTGAATCCTTCATCGACTGCGAGGTGATGCGCCGGAGCTAAAAACGGGCCTCCACTTGGCTTAACCAAACTCTTGGATGTTAGGCCAAACATTTGGTAGCTTCAATTGTGGGGTGAAAACTGCATGCGTTGAGGCAGCAGTGTGGTCGTCGGAGCTCATCGCGGCGTGTTCGTTAGAGCGTTGTTCGGGTCACCAATTTTGTAGCAGCCCGGCATGTCGGCTGCCGAAGGAGGCGATAAAGCAGAGTTAGAGCAGGTTTGCTGTTTCAAGAAAAGAATGTTTATTTTCAAGTTCTGTGTACGCCGAGAGCTTCCCCGACAAGGGAAAGAATTGGAACCCCCGCATCCTTCAAAAGAGAGAGGAAAAAGGCTTCTTAAGCCAGCACACGGCAACGGCGCCAGGACTAATGCCAGGAGGTGGCCGGGCAACAAATTAAGCTCTGAAAGGCGACCGTTGAAGAGGGCGGGGTAATGAAACAAAGGCGCGCGGTCGACAAGCCGGCGGCAGACGGAAAATAAAGAATTCCCCGTGTTCGGCGGTGCCGAGTGGCTTCCGCTACAATATACTGTTGTGGATATCCTCTATGAATTAAAACAGCTTACATTCGCATGATTTTCCAAGTTGAAAAGCATGCTGATTTGAAAAACGTAGATTGTTGGAAGACAGTTGTTGCGAAATGGAAGTGTACAAAAGATGTTCTAGAACTTAGTAGGGTCTAGAAGTAAAAGATATGGGCCTAAAATTTGAAAAGTCGGTATGTTCGCCCGTCCTACAACTGGGAACAACGAAAGCTAGCTTCCAGTCATTAAACACGACGTTGTTGTCGAGGGATTGCTGAAACAACTTTAAACAAGAAAAGATGACTGCATCAACATTAGCAATATTAACGTAGGTGATATTTGAACAGGACCGGGACTACATCTATTTATTTATTTATTAAAATACTCTCAAAGCCCGAAGGCGTTACAGAGAGGAGGGGTTACATTTCATACAATATTAGTTACAGTCGTTTTGAAGGATGTAGGATTCGGAATGCTGGCGATGGAGGGGGGGAGGTGGTTCCAGTCGTCGCAGGTCTTGGGAATGACCGAGTGAAAGTAGGGGTTTGCGCGACACTGAGGAACCCCTACCTTGAACCAGTGATCGTTTCGTGCGGAGTTGTAGGATGGAGCAGAAATGAGAGCCTGTTTTAGAATGGGGTTAGTAAAGTTAACGTTAGGTGTCATTTGTTAACGTTACGTTTGTTAAGCTGCATTTGTTAATGTTAAGTTGCATCAGCCAATTATTGCACCAAGAAGATACGGTATTAAGGTCACGTTGGATAGAGACGGAATCTTCCAGGTTAGTTATTTCACGATAAATCACGGAATCATCTGCAAAAAGTCTAATTGTAGAAGAAATAATGTTAGGAAAGTCATTAATATAAATAAGGAAGAGTAAAGGACCTAACACAGAACCTTGCGACACCCCAGATGTTACGTGTTGCAACGGTGAGTTATAACTGTTAGCACTTACATATTTTGTTCGGTTAGAGAAAAAGCACTCTATCCACTTGAGTAATCTGCTTTCTATGTTAAGAGCACTAAGTTTTAACAAAAGAAGTTGATGGGAAACTGAATTGAACGCTTTTTGAAAATCTAGAAAAATGCAATCGACAATGGCACCCCAGTCTGTTATGGAAAATAAATCATTAGTGAAAACTAAAAGTTGCGTTTCGCATGAAAAATGCTTTCGAAAACCATGCTGGCGGTTATTAAAAAATTTGTTGTCCTCCAGGAAAGTTATCAAATTGGAATGGATTACGTGCTCAAGCAGTTTGAAGGGGATATTTACGAGTGTAATGGGCCTATAGTTGAAAGGGTTGAAAATAGTTGAAAGGGTTGAAAATAGTTGAAAATCACCTTGCTTCGGAACTGGCACCACCCTTCCCGCCTTCCAGTCGCTCGGCAGCAAAGAAAACTGCAAAGATTGCGAAAACAGCTTTGACAATATTAGTGACGAGTATGTTTCGGTTAACTTCAAAAACTGCGCAGTGATACATCTGTTACGGCGAACGTTGTATGGCTCTTAAAACAACCTGTAAGGTTATCAAAATATCGGACATTACTGAGCACTTAGTATGACAGGAAACACAGAGGTGGAGGAGAGATTTTAGTGGTGAAGACTGAAGATTGTTGTGCTACGTCGCAGCTATTTTTAAAGGGGAAATAAGTCTGTGTGTTCAAGCGGGGCTTTGAACTATTTGCGTTTCTTAGTATTATTGGTGTTCCAGAATTGTTTCGTGTTGTCATTAGGCAAACCGGGTAAGGTTTTTGTAAAAAATGCGGCTTTTTGCTTTTTGATTCCCGGCGTTGCAGTTGCGTGACGCCTGCCTATATTTATGCCAAGAATCAGGTCATTCAAATGATGAGCAGCTTTGAAGGCTCGTTTCTATTTACCAATATGTCGTTTTATATAAAGTGCAAACCAAGGGCTCTGAATTCAAGCGCAGATACGTATTGTCGGCAGTTAGTGGTCCCTCAGATGCAACTGGGCTTCCTTAAATGAAACCGAGTTTTTTCTGCCACTCTACACCTGAAAGTGCGTTCACCTTTTGCCAGCAAACCATTTCGGAACTCGTTGATTTAACCATACCAATACTTACCCAATTCACACGGGCACCTTTTTATGGCAAAAAACAGGCCTTTTAAATTGCATGTGCGTTGCATTCGCACACAAACCGAATGCCTTTCTTCTTTCGGTCACGCAAATCGCATGCGCGTTGGAATTGGGTAAATATGGGGCAACAATGAATGTTGTTTTTTATTACTTCAAATGGTTGTGGCAAAGCCAAAACTAAATTGCACGAATTTGTGGTCACTTATCTGTTCAAGAGCGTTCACTGTAATGTTTTGAGGGTGGGTACTGCAAAGGATATCAAGAGGAGCTTGACCACCAGTGGGTTGGTAACCATTTGATGTAATGAAAAAGCACGACAGAGCAAGTGCAGAAAGTCGTTGCACTCGTGCCTGATTGAGGAGGTGATGTCTGCTTGAATGCTGTGCCAATCAATACTTGGAAAATTAGTCACCGGCCATAATTATTGGAAGGAGCATTCGGCATGAAGAGCAGTTCAGAATTCCCAATTGGGGTTCAGTGGTTGATTGCACGCGCCAATCAGAACGCATGAAGAGTATGAAGAAGTGGAGCAAACAAGAGCCCTATACGTCTCAATAGAACAGGCTGGGATAAGTACCAGAGTAGAGCTTAGTGTATTGCGTACAGCGACTATCACGCCATCACTACGCGTCACCTTTCTATCCTTTCTAAATATAAGGTCACGAAGCCAAAGACTACGCAGTTCTCTTCAATGAAACACGTTTATAGAGTATATTACCGCCGCGTCTGCTCTGCATGCTTTAATCTTTCGGCGCGAGTGTTTGTCCAACTGTCGATTTACATACAGAACATTGTTCATCAAAGCATATTATTTTAGGCTGTTGACATCAGTTCAAAACGCTCTCCCGATCAAAAGAGAAAGATAACACGTGCAACATAGAAATAAAGAATCGAACACGCGCTTCCGTTGGCCCACACATACCGCACACAGGGTAGCCGGGCGGTAAAACAAAGCATAAGTAAACAAACCCAATGTATCGTTCGCGGGATTACCCCATTCTAAGATTGCATCGTCCCGGTGCTAAAATCAAGGACTGTCCGAACAAACAAACCAACTGTCCCTTATGTTGCGTGGTAAGATTTCAGGCGAGCCACGTGGACGACTTCGGGCCACGTGCGTCCTCCTGGTGCTCACGAATCGCCGTCGGCGATCACCTCGTAGGTAAGTTGCCCATGACATTCTAGAATTTGGTAGGGTCAAAACAATCGTCGCTAATTTTCACGCCGAGTCCACGTCGTCGGATGGGAGTCAAAACCCACACATGATCTCCTGAGTGGTACTCGGCGTCTCGGTGTCGTAGCTAGTAGCGTCCGCCATCAACCAGCTGCTGATCGGTGGTAGGAACTCAAGAGAGCTGGCGGGCCTCATCCATACGCTGAAGTCATCCTTGGATATCGGCGTTGAGGTCGTCGTCTTCTACTTGCGGAAGCGTGGCGTCAAGCATCGTAGTCGGCTGTCTTCGACATACAAGCTCGAATGGTATTGCCTCTGTAGCTTCCTGGATAGCCGAGTTGTAAATAAATGGGACATATGAAAGGACTTCATCCCAAGTCTTACGGTACGTTCAATGTCGACGTACATAGACAGCATATGCGCCATCGTCTTGTTCAGACGTTCTTTTATTCCGTTCGTTTGGGGATGGTACGCCGTCGTTCTTCGGTGATCCGTGTTGCTTTAGCGTAAGACTCTTAGCATAGGCTCCGCAGAAAAAGCCGTTCCGCGGTCCGTGCTTAGGACTTCAGGCGCTTCATGTCGCAGCTCAATTTGGTATATGAAGAACTTCGCCACTTTTTGTGCAGTCCCCCTGGGAAGAGCGGCGGTCTCTGCGTAGCGCGTCATATTCTGTCGCTACGACAATCCACTTGTTCTCGGACCGTGACGAAGGAACGGGCCAGGAGATCTATCCTAATGTGTTCAAAGGGCCTCGATGGGACGCCTATCGGCTGCAGGAGCCCGGCGGGGCTTGCCAGCTGCGTTTTTTGTCGCTGGCAGTCATGGTAGCTACGAACATCAGTGGGACACATCGGTCGTATGGAGGGGCCAGTAGAACTTCGCCTTGATTTTTCCCATAGTGCGGGCTGCACGGAGATGTACGGAAGACACGTTCTCGTGCCACTCTTCCAAAATTTTGCCATGAAGGACTGCGGGCATGATGAACAGATGGCATGATGAACAGAAAACTTCTTTTCGTTCCATGGTTCAAATTTGTCTTCACGTGGACAGAGTTTTTGAGGCTGAATGCAGGCAAGTTGCGTTTGAAGGCCCTTGGCACACTGACGGCGCCTCCTTCGAAATAGTCGATCATGAGGCGTAACTCGGGTTCGGCACGCTGCTGGGTGGCTAGGTCGCTTTCCGTCACGACTCTGAAAAATGCGCCATCTCCGTCGGAACCTTGTGGTGGTGGGTCGACATGGGGGCTAGACAGGCAGTCGGCGTCGGAGTGTTTCCTGCCGGATTTATAGACTGTTGTAACGTCAACGTTTTGCACGCGCAAGCTCCACCTACCAACATGGCCAGAGGGGTCCTTCAAATGGACGAACCAACACAGTGCATCGTGGTCTGTCACAACCTTCAATGGTCTCCAATACACGTATGGGCGAGATTTTGAAATCGCCCATATAATAGCCAGGCACTGTTTCTCAGAGGCTGAGTAGTTTTTTTTCTTCCTTTGTCAGACTACGGCTCTCTTAGGCGATTACGTTTTGGAAACGCTACGCTTTTGGACGTGAACGGCCGCCAATCCTGTGTCACTGGCGTCCGTGTGCATTTGGAGTTCGGCATTTTCATCGCTATGAGCGAGTACAGGCGGGCTTTCCAGTAGTTGTTGCAGCTCGCAGAATACATCCTGTTGGGTGCTTTCCCTGCTGAAAGGGGTGCTATCTCTCGTCAAGCGCGTGAGTGGCTCTGCATTGCGTGCGAAGTTTGCGACGAAGCGTCGGTAGTTCGCGGGTAATCCGAGAAATATTCGCATGCCCTTTTTGTCTTTCGGTCTTGGAATTTCGCTATGGCTGAAGTTTTCGCCGGGTCAGGCAGGACTCTCGTGGTGTTGACGACGAAGCACCAAAACTTACGCTACTCACACGCGAAGCGGCACTTTTCGGGCTTCAGCTTTCACCCCGGCGTACAAATTGCCGCGAGTAAGCACTCCAACCTTGCAAGGTGTTCGTGAAAGTCCGGGAGAATACCACAACGTCGTCGAGGTATACGAGGTAGATGTGCCACGTCCGGATGGCTAGCACAGTGTCCATGAATATGAAACGTTGCTCGTGCCATGCACTGGCCTCATGGAATCAACTTTAACTCGTATAGTCCGTCCTCGTCATAAATGCCGCATTCTCTCGGTCTCTCTCGTCCAGTTCAATTTGCCAGTATCTCGTTTTGAAATTCATGGAAGAGAAGTACTTTGCGTTGCAGAGGTGGTCGAGGGCGCTGTCGATTTGTGGCAGAGGGTACACGTCCTTTTTAGAGATTTTGTTGAGTCACCGGTAGGGAACGCAGAACCCCAATGTGCCGTCTATTTTTTCCACGAGTACCACCGGAGCAGCCGATGGGCTTTTCGATGGCTGTATAATGTCGTCACTAAGCGTATCTTCGACTTGTGTCGGGATGGCTTCCCGCTCGTGTGAAGACACCCAGAACGGTGGCTGTCGGGTAGGTCGTGCTCCATCTTCGTTTATAATTCGATGCTTTGTTAGGGGTGTCTGACGTAATTTTGAGTTCGACAAAAACACTCTAGCGACGCGGCAAATCGAATAATTTGTCCGGTTTTCTTTAGGCAGTACCGGGTTCGCGTCGGAAGGACGCAGGAGCTTTAAAGAATTTGCGCGTGGGCGTTCAAAGTTGCCGACCACGATAAGTTGACTTGTTTGTTGCGTTTCTTCGACGAAATCTATTTCAGCGCCCTTCTTTAGATGCTGGTACTCATCGCCTAATAGTGACCGAAACGGGTGATTCGCATTGCTTAACGTGTGGAATGCCTCTTGCGACGGAGACACCGCGCTCGAGAAGCAAGCTTTGGTCACGCTCTACGATAACGCCGATTTTAGAAGCAGCATCCTCACAGTAGACGGTGATCACAAAGCTTGCGCGCGGTGGCAGGGTGATGTGATCGTCCGCCACCCCTACAGTAACATGGTGTTCGGGATTCGGTACCGGCGCCGTGAAGTGATCGGAGACAAAAGTTATCAGCCTTCTCTGGATATCAATTATTGCACCATTGTCTGTCAAAAAGTCCAATACGTCACGGAAGCAGTTAGCCGAAATGACGAATGCAGGAGGGTACGTGGTGGCGTCTATGGTGACACGCCATGTGCTCGTTCCGCTTGCCGCTACGAGATCGCGTCCTTCTGTGCATATGTGCGGAACTTCCCATCATGTAACTTTCTTTAGCCCAAACGCTCACGACCGAGTAGTTGGCTCCCGTGTTGATGAGGGTGTCTACGACAAAGCCGTCGATGAACAACTGGACCTCGGACGCCGCTTTTTTCAAGTTTCGGGTGCGGCGGGGCGTAGTATCTCGGCTTGTGCGTGTTGGCGGTCTGGCACTACGCGTCGCAATTGTCATCGTCTTCTCAGTGGCAGGTTCTGTCATTTCTGGTACGCGCGGTGTAGTGTCGTTGGATCGGGTCGTTGGGCTTAGGGTATGTCGTGAGTCATGGTCTTCAGGGAGTTGTGACGTCGTTGGAGGGTTTTCATTTTTCCGCCATCGTGGAACTTTAGCTCCAGAAGTTGCTGCTTTGAGTTTCTTCTACGTGGGCTTGGGGAACTCCCACGCGTGAAGTCTGCGTTGCTTCGACGGGTTGGCGATCGGTATGGGTAAGGTCACGCGAACGGTTAAAGCGCTCTGGACTTCGGTTGATGTTGGTCAGGTAATCTTTGATTTGAGTAGGGCGCTGGCCATCCCAGGGGCGTGGTGCGTCGTCAGAGAACCCTCGCAAACCGAGATTCTTGTAGGTGTAGACACGGTAGATGTCGTCGGCCTCTCCGCAGGGGTAGCACAGCGGATGATTATATGGCGTTCACCACACGTCGGTCTTCCTCGCTGCGGGGGGTTGTACCGCAGGTGGTCGGGCCGCAACAGGGGACGGCGGTATGGAGCCTCGGCACAATAGGGTGGAGATGGGCGAAATCAACAGACAGCAGCCACGTAGGCCATGGCTTGCGGCTCGCCGGGTGCTTCTGGAGTCGTTGAAGTTCCCAGCGCTTGCAAAGGGAAGTGACTTGGGGTTGCGGTGGCCTTGGGAGAAGTTTCCGCAGCTCCTCCCTCACTACTGCGCGCATAGTCTCGCGTAGGTTGTCTGCCGGGATCCGTAAGCTGCCGATGTAGATCGCATTGGCGGCGCAAACAAAGTGGCGGCCATGCTGCTTAGCACGGATTTCAGGGAATTCTCAATTGTGCTGGCTTCAGTCACAAATTCTGCTACGGTTTTGAGCGGATTGGGGACAAGTCCAGCAAACATGTCTTTCTTGACACCGTGCATTAAGAATCTTAACTTTTTTTGTTCCGCCATGCAAAGGTCAGCACGCCTGTAAGACTCTTCATCTCTTCGGCAAACACAACGATTTCATTAGAGTGTTGTGTCCGCCCTTGCGTCCAGACCTAGGCCCGTTCATTTCGCAAAACCCTGGTGAACGTCGTTAAAAAGTGTGTTATGAAATCGTTCAAAGATTCCAGGGAGCTCTTATGGTTTTCAACCACATCCGGGGTGAATCTTTAAGGGAGAAGAACACCTGCCTGTGTCTCCGCGTCGTCCCATCGGTTGAACAGCCTTACCCGTTCGACTTGCTCCAGCAAGTCTTCGGGATCCTCAGAAGGTGATCCATGGAATGACGGCGCTCCCTGGGGTGCTGAAGGACGAGGGCATGATTGGTAGCGCTGGTCATAGTGCCTGCGTTGATCATGGTAGTTTTCACGACGTCTTATTTCTTCACTTTATCCGGAAGCAGTCTAAACTCTGGCTGAAGAACTTGCTGTCGGCTGCGACATGAGTTGGGCTTGCTAGTCGTCTTGACGAGGGCTTGGGGTGCATGTACCCCGAAGCTGTACTAGATGTCTCGAAACCAAAGACGACGCAAGTCTCCTCAAGAAAAACAAGGTTATTGGAGAGACCTCGTGCTCCCCTAACACCTCAAAGAATACACAGGCTGCCAAGCAGCAGTCAACGAAGTGACGTGGGAACGAGAACGTTGGCGAGTCCAATACCGCGGCATCTGCTCTGCAAGCTTTTATCTTTACTCTGCGAGTGTTTCTCGAACCGTCGATTTACATCCAGAACATTGTAGATCAATGCAGATCCTTTTAGGCTGTTGACGTTTGTTAAAAATGCTCTCCCCATCAAATAATAAAGATATAACACGGGCGGCATAGAAATAAAGAATGTAACACGCGCTTCCGTTGGCACACAGATAACACAGAACAGCTCAGCCGGGCGGTAAAAGCAAAACATCAATAAAGCAAATGCATGGATCGCGGCAATATTCTATTCTGCGTGAAATATGACAAAACGCTGTCCGACGTGTCGTCACAGAGCCATGTTTCTCATCTAAGTAATATCTCAGTGCTACACGTTATCAGGGCAGAAATAGTACTTTCTTGTTTTGGCAATAAGGTGCGGAACTTTGCTAGCAAAAATGACAAAGCAAAGGTTTGTTATGAAAACCTGGGTGGTTCTTGCACTCATGTCATTTAGGAATTTTGGAGAGGACATCAGGAGGTGGAATTTAGGAGACAGAAAGTACGGTTGGAGCCAGAACTTTTTTTTATTGGGTTATGCTCATTGGGAAGGGAAGAGCTTTGTCGAAAGGGGCATTAACGGCTATACTCCGAGTCTGTACTCCACTCTATGTTATTCCTAAACTCGACGGAGTGAACGATATGGCAATCCGAAAATTGCCTTCAAGGATTCGCTCACCTGGAGGCTCGAGCGTAGGGGGATTCAGATTACGGAAGCAAGTCTCGAATACGCACTGCGTGCAAACATTTCCGGGGAGTGGAGGTAGTCTTCAAACCCCCAAACATCCCTTCCGGCTACGTACTTGCTGCAAAAAATATAAAGAGTGGAGGCTGAATCGGTGCTACACCTAACACAAATTATGGCTCGCGGATCTTTTTGTGCAATAGCTGTACGGTATTGTAAAAAAAAAATTGTGTTGGTACACACTGTATAAAACCTTATCCTAATGTATTGTACTTATGCTAGAGCTGTTGAGTTTTTTGCAGGAAGTCCCGCGCCGGAGTAGTCTAATGAAAGAATGCAGCCGCTCTGCTCTGCACCTGGAGTCTTCAGGGTTAGTTTTGCGACTAAGCACTTGTGAATCGCTGCAAAAACTTTTTCAACGTACAATATCAGCTGTAATACCACAGTGAAACTCTGTAAGAAGCCCCTAAGACCGCATGTGTCAATATTAAACACTGACGCTGCTTATAGGGGAGGTAACTACTATGCACTACTAAATGCGTGGCAGGCATTTTTAGGTGCCATTTCAGAAGATGTAGGAAGGCCCTCGTACGCTTTGATAAATACTTTCATGGGGCCTCCAAGTGGAGCAAAGCATGTCGTCTTCCGAGCCCGATTAGAGCTGCTTTAGTACTGGACATGAGTAAATCCCTGGATGATATTTTTACAGGGGACATACCGGAAGTTTGATACACAAAGTAGGAGGGCCGGAATTTCTTTTATAGCTCCTATGTTAAGACATCCTATATCTCTGGAAAGGGCTATACAACGAGGCCCGGTATCAGTACGGTGTTAAGAGCCGACCCTGCATGCTATTGCAGTTAAATTGCAAATATAAAAGTGACGGCCTGGGCGAGGTTCCCGGACACGGAGGTCTTTTATTGCTCTGCTACCCCGTTTAAAATGGTGGTATTCACGGCAAGAACTCTAACGAAGATCACTTGCTCATTCAAAACACTTTGCAGCGGTACTTCGAGAAAGCGGGTATTTAGACTGATTATCAAGCTATGAAACCTAAACTTTGGTACTACGAAGTTTCGCAGAAACTGTTGCGTTTTATAACGAACACGATCGTCTGGGGAGTGCAAAACATATCATAAAGAAAGAGTGAATACCATAGTTACGGCCACATACCTTCGGTGCTCGCAACAAGAATCAGGCAAGAGGTCGCAATGCAGTGGAAAAGGGGACGGGACAAAGCTCCCGACTACCCACAGGTGCGCTGTTCATAAGTGTCGGGGCGGACCACCCCGGCTGCTGATGCTTCTTAAAAAAAAATGTCTTGTGCATTGGCCCCAAAAGTATGCTTGCTCTCGCAAATAGTTTTAATGCAAATGACTTTAGGAGGTGGTTTTCGGCGCCGACGTTTTACGGCAGAGCTTTACTACTTTAATACAGTGGTGTCACGGAAGGTGCGCTAGTTAATTTTTTTACGGGAGGCACCCCCGAAGGCACACTCCTCGAAGCGCATCACGTTACCCGCCGTGCCTGCATTCAGCGCTGTGCACAACGCCTCGTTTTCAGGCGTTTTGCCCATACGAGCGGCCGCCACATCTGCGGTAGCGGCCGATCAGCTGATCTCCAGCTGACCCCCTCGCAGCCCCCCTTGCATGCGTCGCAGGGTCGTTTCAAGCTACGTGACTCGTCTCGCGCTCGGCGAAGAGGAACGGCGCATTCGCCGTGAATGAACGCCGCGTTCGCCCCGGCGAACGCCACTGGGCCTCCTTCTGGGAGCGTCACACGGGACCTAACAGCTTTGAGCCGTAGTCGGCAATTCATGTAGATAAAAGGTTAACCAAGCGAAAGCAAAACTCAACCAGGCTAAGCCAAGCTTTTGCTTTGCATATCCAAGGTTGGGTGAGCTAAGCCGCAGCCATTTTTTATTGCTTCTTTAGATGGGGGCTGTGTACTGGCTTGTAGAGTAAGAGTTTTCTTTCGGAACAACGTACACCTGAACATCACTCATGATTAACCTGCACAGCCTTCAGTGTCATAGATCACTGACTGCCCCTTGATTCTCTTTGAACACGCCTTTATTAAAACAGATAGCCTTTCTCGCGCTATTTAAACGCGTACAATTTGGCCCGCATGTCTGTCTGCCTGCTGTGTGTCCGTTGATTTAGCCGTCCGGCTAAGAGTTAGTACTCCGCTTGAACCAAACGTACATATAGTAAAAACGTTTACGAACGGCTACATCTGAACGCATGCTTCATACTTGTCGACATTGTTCTGCAAAAAAAAACATTAAGGATATTAAAGAAACTAACAATAGACGTGGTGGCAATTTTTTATAGCAAAGAAAGGAAATGCATTCACAACATTATTTCAGGCACAAAGTGCGAAAAAGAGTTTCGACACAAGGCCTGCACTGGTGGCTCGAGCGTGATGAGGAACAATAACGAAAGTTCTAAACAGGACTGAAGATGTGAGCTGTTGTAAAAAACGAAATAGGCACTTGAAAAAAAACAGCTTTCTTTTCGTTTTTTTAAGCATGCCAATACTAAAAAAAGAAACAAGCAGCGCTTCCAAAGGAAACATTTTCCTTTATGTGCCCAATATGCATTGGGGGAAGCACGTTCTGCGATCACTGTTTTGACGAGAAATCGTGCTCTGATTTTGAGAGCGGAAGCTCTTGTGGAAATTTTGTTATGCAGCATGCAACAGCTATATTTTTTCTGCATAAATAAAACAATTTGCAAAGCACTTAGATCTCTTCCTTGCTTCTAAGACGATACAGGGGTTATTGAACGTTTCTTCACTGCTGCATCGTGTTTGCCGTGCGTTCACGTTCACCGGTCATGCGGGACGCTTCCGGATACTTCTTGTTCTATTATGCACAGTACAGGGTTAGTGCGGCGGTTTCAGCCCTTAGCTGCGGCTCTTGGCGAAACGCGTCCAAATGCAATTTTAACCAAAACAAGTTTCTATGTGCATTTTACTTATTAATTGTTTATACAGCTGCATGATTTGGAGTCATTCGTCTAGTCACCTGCCCCTCCTGTCACTTGTCGTGTTTGGTGAGGTTCCTAAGGCTTTAGCCTTAACATGCACGTCCAAACTGTTGAAGACTCTATTAGGAAGCCACAGAATTACGTAACAGCATAAAGCGAAAGGAAGAGAGTGGTCGTAGACACGGTCCGGATATATCCATGTGCATCAAATGGGAGAAAGTCATGGTCGCCATGTCAATCCGCGGGGAATCGGCGGCGTATCTGCTTGCTTCACTGAAAATCTCGACGAAAGGTGGTTTTGTTCGACCACCCTTTCAGCGTAACTCTTTCTCCGCTCTCGGCTTCGCCCCTTCAACAACTTCTCGTTCTGTCTTAATCCTCTCGTAATGAATTGAGTGGGGGTTTATTCAGAGAAATTTATTTTACCACATTCGCACTGCTCGCGCGCCGTGTTATGGGTCAGCATGGATCGTATTCTTTATCTTTTTTTTCTGTTCTGCATTGAACCGGACGAGCAGTTATTTTTTTATTGTGATCGTTCCTGTCTCGCACATATTGGAGACAGTCTGCGTCATTTCTGACGCGTTTGTTACACTTGCTATCGTAAAACCTTGCAAACGCGCATCCTTAAGTAGAAAAACACGAGTGCCAGCGTTGAAGGTTGATTCGCTTGTGAACATTCCTGCAGCACTTACTACTTCGTGACCCAAGAATTTAAGACCCATGGTGCACCAATATAAAAAGCTCCTAAATATAAAAAGCTCCTATCAATGTTCAAGGCGGCGTAGTCAACTTATGTCAGCATTACGTCACTTCTGTACTGAAACAAAGCAATAAAAATCTTGGTAGTTAGGCAGCAAGCGCTATTACTGAAAACTAAATAAACCAATTGGGTTTTTTATTACTTACTCGTCATCATCACCAACATTATTTTCTTCGACATCCAGCTAAGGTCCACTGCGGTACGAAGGCATCTCCCAGTGACATCCAGCCACTCCTGTCCTGCGCAACTCGAGTGCACTGTTTACTCCTGAAGTTCCGTATTTCATCCCTCCATGAAGTTTACGGCCTTCCCCTTCGTCTAGACCCATCTCTTGATATCCACTCTGTTACATTAATTCTACACCGGTTGTCCGTTCATCTCACTACATGGCAAGTCCAAGTCCACCTTTTTTTATTTGAACTATGATACGTTCCATTTTAGTTTGTTCTCTGATCCAGGCAGCTCGTTTTTTGGTCCCTGAGTGTTTCTCCTAACCTTATTCGTTCCATGGACCGTTCAGTCGACCTAGGTTTGCTTAGATCGCCAAGTTTCCACTGCAAATGTCATTGCCGGCAGTATGCACTGGTTGTAGATTTTTCATTTGAGTGACAGAGGTAGTTTCCTTTTATTATTTGGGAGTGCTTGCCCAGTGTTTCCCAGCACATACCTATTCTGTGCCAGATTTCTTTCTCGTGGAGGAGCTCAGCGCTGCCCAAATTTTTAGCCAAACGGCCGTGCTTTGCGAATACAGTTCCTTAAGCATTGTTTTCTCGTGTTATGTATTCTCACTCAGCACGACTATATCCGCAAACTTCAAATGTATCAAGTATTCAAGCTATCTAAATAGCCCCTCCAGACACGCTGTCAATACTTTTGGAGACATGGTATCTTCCGTTCTGACTCCCTTTGGGATCGGAAATTTATAGCTTCGCTTGTGTAGGGTTATCCTGCCCGCGCATTCCTTGTATACGTCTTCTGAATGTCTTATATATCTTTCATCTATTCCCTGCTCTTGTGGTGCTTCTAAAACGGCTTCCGTGGTTACAGATTAAATACCATGTAAAGAGGGTTAGTGTACTGTGCGAATGTTTCTCCCACTTGGTGGACGACATGGATGTGATCGGTGTTTGAGTACCTTTTCCTAACCCCAGCCTTTCTCTGAGTTGATGGGAATCCAGGCTGCCACCTATGCGGCTAACTCTAACTAGAGCCTTGGTAAACAGCTTGTAAACAACTGAGGGTAGGCTGATCGGTCTGTAATTCTGGAGGTTCTTGGGTTCTCCCTTCTCATGAATGAGAATAATATTGCCGTTTTTGAGGCCATGGGTTCTTCACGCATTCCAAAACAAAAATAGTACAGCAAGCTTTTCTAGTACAGTATATCCCACCTCCGTCAAAACACCGATTGGTATATCGCCGTCACAAGTAGCTTTTTCTATTCTGACGCCTTTAAGAGCGTTTCTAACTTCCTCTTTAGTTGCTAGTGGGACATCGCAAGTTTAGCTTGTATTCTGAGTAGTTTCCCTGCTCTAACGTCGCTGACATACAGCCTGGTGTACCATCATCCTGCTACCGTAATTATATCGTCCAAGTTGTGCGTAATTTTTTCCTGCTCCTGTCAAAGTGCGTACACCCTGTCTTTGCCTATGGGTAGTTTTCTTTGAAGCATCCCCTACAAGCAGCGTTTCCTCGATCACTTCCGTGTTATATGCGCGAACAACTTTTGCTTCATTTCTATTAGTCAGTTTTGACATGTCGGCCAATTCAATCCGATCCACCGTACTTGACACGTTCATGTTCTTACGTTTGTCAATTAGTTCCATCATTTCTTACTTTTCTAGTTTGTTGTCTACATGCTGCTTCTCACACAGCTCCAGCCTATTCAATGAGTGGTGATTTTAGGTTGCCATTTAGCCTGTCTACACTGACTTCTTTCGGCTCGTTCAAATGCGAGAATTGCTTTTGAAGAATTATTTTAATCTCCTGCTATCAGGCTCTGACTGATTCAATGCGGAATTTCATAGTTTTCCCGAGTTTCGTTCTTTTGCTTCTGATATTCAGCCTTAGCTTGCACACAACCATCCTGTGATAGCTGCTGCGTTTCGTACTTTGCACCTGTTCGTCTTGCATCCTACTTGGGTTCACATATAATGAAGTCAATTTAGTATATTGTCGTGCCATTGGAAATTGTCCGTGTTCATTTCCTATTCTTTCGTTTGTAAAAGAATGTGTTCATTAACATCAGGCTTTTTCCCTCTACAAAGCGCACCAGTGTATTTTCTGGACTGTTGCAATTGTCTATTCAGAAGTTTCCCACTGACTTTTCTCCCATTGTGTTAAATTGTGTTAAATTTGTGTTAAATTTTGTGTTAACCTTTGTGTTAACCTTTGTGTTAAATTTTCCCATCAGAATCGTGAACTCCCTTGTGGACTTCTCCAATTCACATTCTACGTCCTTGTGGAAGCTATCTACTGCTTCATCATCAAAGCTGGCTATTGAAGTACAGGGCTGTACTGTCTTTAATATGCATCACTTGTTTAGCTTCATCACTACAGCCGCTACTCTCTCGCTAATGCTGAAAAACTCCCCACGTTTCGTGCTATTTCGCTGTGGAATAAAAATTCCAACTCGTGTTCTTCCTTGTCTTGGAATCCACTGTTTCACATAATAGGCGGGTTAGTGAGATTCATGAAACCTTCTCCTGTCCATCTGTCTTCGGTTAACCCGCTATTAACCCATTAAAAGGCCAACTGCACTCACATTTTCGACAACTTAAAAATAATGTCGTTGAATAGTACACAGAAAAAGACAGCGAAATGCAAAATACTACCTTTTGAAAGATGAACACGAGCGACGCAAACCGCTCACGACATTGACGTTTTCGGAAACCAAACTGAAAAAAAAGGTTGTCATTACCGGCGGCCGGACGTGACGTACGTGATGGAACGGAAGTGACCGTGCTAGAACCGGCAGCCACTCGGAGCCGACTATAAATGTGCGTGGTAGCGTCTCGTTTCGTACTGTTATTTCCATAGAAGACCTCCCACGAACGTTTGCCCAGGATAATGCTTTGCTATCAATTGAAATGAAGCAGCTCGCACGACAGTTACTTTTCCATCAGAATAGCTGCCGTTGTAGCAATCCTTGGAATTGCGAGAAAAAACATGGGCCCTGAATTACAGAGCTACTCCCTTTTATTATACATTCCTTTTATAATACATTGCGTGAAAACAGCTTCGCGAATATCATCCCAGTATATTTCGCCTGGCTGCACATCGATAATCTAATTATGAAGGGGATGTAAAACTAGAGGCCAGATTCTACAGCTAAATGATCCACTAAAACACGAAAAAAATTACCTATCTTCTGTTCCTTTCTACTTTCCCCACAGACATTTTTCAACTTGAACCAGAAACATGTGCTGTTGAAAACATTTTACTTTAAAGTAAACTAAATCTAGCGCTCTACAAAAGAAACTACTTCATTTGGCAATTAAAAAAATGCATGTTTACTGTTCATGAGAGGAGCAGTTTCCTTAGCTTTCGCACTTCGCGAAGACGACGGCCAACATTTGTGCGGATATATTTGTTACCACGAGCAAGGCTGATTTTGGTTCACTTAGCGAGTGAGGCAGAAGTTGTAGAATTGTTTATACCCGCCTGCACAACAACTCTAGTTAAGTCGTCAAACATTTAAAAAGGTCTAAGGGATAGAGGTGGCATTGGGCCTGCCGAAGTATGGCAAATATTGGACACGGAAGTGCAAGCGGTGAAGTCTTTATAAAAGATTCTTTTTTTCTGTGATAGATGCAAGAAGAATGACACATGTAAGGAAAGCGTGCGTGTCGTGCTATTTTTTCAGTAGAAATTTCATGTCCAAGTAAAAAGAGTTTTGCTAGCTGCGGAATTTTCGCAAGCGCACGTATAGTTTGTATGCTTCTAATCTAATATTATTCCACTGACAAAAAACGAATATTGTTACCTGTGGTTAGTTTGAAACATGTGATGGCGACGGCGGTGTAGCTTGGTGGTGTAGCAGAGAAACCCCGGGCGAACGCGCGTCCCGGAGCCCGCCGGGGCGCCGTGCAAGTCGCCGGAAAAGTGCGAGCTTCACAGGACAGGTTTCCGACCCTCCGTCAGAGGCCGATCGGAACTTGTTTCCGCGACTCTCCGCCAGGTGCAAATGTCGTCTCCACGGGGCTATTTTGAATGACGGTACTTAGTTTGCTGTGTGCTTACGATGCTGGGGATTTCTCCAAGGTAATGTTAGAGCTTAGACAGGTTATTCCGATCAAATTTGCGCAAAGAAAAATTTGAGTGCAGTTGGCCTTTAATGCCAGAGATCTCCTCTAGCAGTACATCTAAAGTTCTCTCGCTAGATATAGTGCGTGCGTTGAATGTTGCCAGGGTGCAGTTACAACTGCACATTCCGGTCCCAGAGATTTTGACCACCCTCTGCTGTATCGCTGCTCTGACTTCACCATGGACGGCTGCCCTACAGCTTCTGGGAACTAAAGGGCGAGAGTTGTGTTGTTTATTCAAGGGAGGCGGCGGACAACTACTATACCAGGGTGACCAAATCCTTCTCTTGTGGGGAGCGCAGCTTGCGTCCCTAAGAGCCTTCCTAGTATGGTTGCACCTTCCCAGTTTAGTCCCTTAGATATTCCGGACAATGGTTATTTGACCAGCAGGCAGCAATCGATACAGGTATCGGTTGCGCATAGAGAGCCAACAGAAAAATAGCGGGAGAGTGAGGGACGCTTGCGGCCGACGTCGTCGTTTCCATGGTCGTAGTGATACGTAGCCAGCCTTTGTCGGTTTTGCTTTTTACAGCATCGGTTGTAAAGGAGAAAGGTGACACGCTGGATTACTCATTTAGTTCACTGACGTCTGGCCCAGCAACTGTCATGCTCAAGTGTATATCTCCGAATAGCTGGCTAGTTTGAAGATCAGCTGGCCAGACAGAGGCTGGCCAAGAGAAGCTTCAGGGCTGTGGCTAAGCTGGCTTGTTTGAAGCTCAGCTCGCACAGCTCCGTCTAAGAGTGTCCTCAATGACTGGAAGGTTTTCGAACATAGGATGAGTGTTTATTATCTTTGCCCACGCTTTGGCTGTAACTTTACCAGAAAAGTGCCTAGCGAGCTGATTTTTTTGTCAAAATCAAACGCAATAGCGCGAGTATGCCCTTAAAATTATCACCTTGTCACAAACGTTAGCTGGGTTTGTTTTGCTAGCGTCTGACGCAATGCACGCTGCCACACACGAACCAAAGATAAAGAAAACGTTTATAGCTGCAAACTATTCGTGCTACAATGTTCAAATTCGTACAAAGGTGCTCTAGAACTTTATGAAAGAGCTAAGCGAAAGGATTGGAACCTGCTTGGTAGATTTCCTGACAAAATGTGGACATTCGCGCAGCTCTATTCAAAAACGTCCGCCATGGATTGGAGGTTCCGGAACTAACGTTGGCTGTGTTTAAATTTCGGTTTTTGCCTGTAAATTTACCAAAAAGGCGTCTAGCGAGCTGATTTACCATTTCAAACTATCTGAGGTGCAACGCGATAACGTCAGTATGGCCTTCAAATGGTCACCTTGTCGCGGAAGTTAGTAATTCTTCTTTTGCTTGCATGTTTCCAAGCGGGCGCGGCTGCCCCGCCACCGAAAAAAAAAAATTAGGATTGATCCTTCAGCCATAGGACATAGTAAAACACGAACAGGAAAGATGCCTTCATAGGAGCAGTTGAATTTTAACCAAAGGAACCCCTTCATGTGCGAACGGTTTGCAATCCAGACCCCCCCAGATGAAGTCACTTTGACACGTTAGAAACAGAAAACTATTCGTTTTATTCAAAGACGACAAAAAAAATGTCTTGCATAGAAACAGCAGCTTGAAACACAAAGGTCATGGTAACAACTCGACAATGGAGCCTTCATCGATTCACGTGCGTCCCCCGTACATGAAAGCACAACTGTCGGTGCTCATTAGCGCCATGCTGCGCTAATTAACCTCGCCCTTCCTAGGCGGTAGCAACATTTGAATGAGCCATAGTGAACGAAATAAGGGGTGTTTAGAGCAGGTCATAGGGCACTCGCTAGAGCGCCCCGTAGCTGCCGTTGCGGCGAGACTGCATAAGCTCGAAACTGGGTGCCGCAGCTTCAATTGCACTTTTTCTGGCGACATCACTTCATTTGTGACGGATATGATGTGACAGAGATCTTGGTGTACCCAGGCACAAAACCCTGGCCTAAAGCACGTAAGAACCGACTGTATGCTTCGACTTTCAATCTGGAAGGATACTCGCATGATTTCGTAAATGACAGTTTGTGCCCAGTACTGAAAAAACTGCTCGGTGAGTTATTGCTCGGAAAAGTGATAGAAAGTGGAAATACGCGTCAACCAAGGGAGGCAAAATATACGCAAGAAAGACGGACGATTCACTTAGTCTCCGTGTAAGCTCTCTGAAAGACATCGAAAAATACACTGATCCTTTCGCAAAGTTTGTAGGCCACATGCCGTGCCTCATTGATCAATGATCACCACCAATGTTCAAAGACCATCTGATGTATCTCGGCTTTACAAAAACAAGAAGATATGCACAACCTTTCTTATTTAAACGCGCAGTCAGCTGGAAGGAAAGATGATGAGCTGCGCGCCTTTTTATCTTACTTTGAGTTTTGCTTTCATGTCATTACACCCTGTGAGCCATGGTACAGGGGACAGGGTGATGTATTTAAAATGGTTGGATACACAACTCGTCTTATAAACCACTGTCACAAAAAAGGTAGCGGCTTACTATGGATGACTAATGACAACTGAAATTGTGAAATAATAAAAGAATAAAACGTATTTATTTTGGAGCCTTAAGCACCCGCAAATGCCATTAAATATGTGCTCTGTAATTTATGGATACCTAGCCGAAACGTTTCCAAATTCTTTGCTTACCTGGATACCTTTTTTCGGTCGAAATAATGAACAATATTTCTACCTGGCTTTGGGCGGTGATGTAAATATCAATCTGCTAAAGGAATCAACAATTCAAGGCGAGCTAGTAGGAATACTAAACTCAAATTCTTTAGTTAACGCCATCAATACACTTACTCGTATTCAAAATCAGTCTGGAACACTAATCGATGTATTTACCATGGACATAGAAATTTCAGAACAGTTTCAGACGTCGTCGCAGATAATGTTTTTGATCATGTGCCTTTGTCCATACCGACAAATCAAAATGTAGTTCGTAAGACTTTTCACCAGGTGCACAGTGTAACATTTCAAGATATAAACCCTGCAACGTTAGAGAAGTGCTAAAACAAGCTCTCGCAAGTAAAGTAAGAAGAAGTGTATGCTCAAAGTTGACCTGACAGCGCTTATGAGACTTTCTTATCAATATTTCAATCGGCCTACCAGCACTGCTTCCCCTGCAAGACATTCAAACCCGAAAATTCGCGTAAAGCGTGGTTTACACCTCCATCTTTCAATATATAAAAAAGAAAAATTCTTTTTTGAAACATTATAATAATACTATAGATAAGGCCAACCTACACGAGTTTAAAGCGTTTCGAAATAATGTAACTGGGATCTTAAGACAAGCCAAAGCAACTATTTACACACTGTATTTAATGGAGAAACCCTACGACGAACCAAATTGTATGGCAAAGACTGAACTCTGTACTTGGCGAAGGACTTCAGCACACGCCAGACAAGCAAGAGCTAAACTAGAATGGAACATTGACATCGGGCGCACCGCTTGCCAAAGCCTTTATTCATTTTTTGTGTCCCTCGTTAAAAGTGCTCATGACTTGCATGCTTTAGTCTATATGCCCGCCCGAAACTACGGCGGCGCATTTTCGGGCCCGACAAGCAATGAGGAAGGCGATCGCACCTTTTTCAGTTTTTGAAAAAGCAGGGTCCGTGATGGAGATGACATACAGATACGACCAGTCAAATACATACTAGATATGATTAGCCCTGTGCTTGAGTATGTATTTAACTGTACCTTCTTACAGAGCGTATTTCCAAAAAGCATGCAACTATTGCCAAAGCGTCATCTTCAAGAGTGGTAATTTGAACTCTTTATTAAACTATAGGCCAGTATCAATAATTCCGGTTTTTTCAAAAGTACTTGAACAGCTAATAAATCAAGGAATGACTTTGTTTTGCTGGAAGCGCCACCTAGTAACATTATCACAGTTTCGATTCAGAAAGGGTCTTTCCAGGGAATTCGCGCTTTTAACACGAAAAGAAATAACTCTCCATGCTATTCAAAATAGTCTGGAGGTATATTTCGGCAACATTGTGGATTTTAGCAAAGCATTTTACCGACAAAACCAAACCACTCTCTTTGAAGAGCTTCCACATTATACATTTCCGGTTGTATTTTTAGTTGTATAGAGTAGACATCTGAAATTCCGTTGCGAAAAGGTAATTAAAAATGACGAAATGTTTTACGTGATCAGTATGCAACGTGGTCTACCACTTGGGAAACATTCTGGGTCCCCCCCTATTTATTATGTATATTCAAACCTAGTTGAAAATTGACCATTCTACCAAATATTCAATCTCTGCGGATGACACAACATTACCCTCCGGTTCGAACGACGCTACTGCTCTTATCGCTCATGTTAACGACGTATTAAATAAACTAAACAAGTAGAGCACGTACGAATGCCTAACTATTAAGACTAATAAAACCAAGGCTGTATTCTTCGAGCGAAAAACCAGACTTTGAGTGGTAATGGTGGCCTTGCGATTGTAACGTATGCCATAGCAATCGTTCGAAGTCTTGGAGTGGCCTTTGACGCACACTTACTGTGAAGTAAACACGTCGATTCGTTCGCGAACACACTATCGCGAACTTTGGAGCCTCTCACCAAGTTGCGCTGTCTACAACCAACCAATATAAAGCTGCTTATCTACAATTCTCTTTTTCATTTGCACCTCTGCTGGCTTGCACATCTGCTTACTCTGTTTGCACCTCTGCTTGCTGGTCGGGGGAAATACTACTACGCCAAATATAAATAAACTACACGTATTGCAAAATAAAGCCATGCGCTCCATCTGCAATTCATCATATGATGTAACGCAAAACCACTTGTCAATAAATTGGGTATTCGCACTGCTTTGGATTTTTATACCCACATACTTACGAAAATATATAATCTTGGAATAACATATAGTAATATTGTCATACCAAAATAGTCTAACCGACCTCGAAACCATCCCCGTTATAAGACACGCCATGATAAACTTGGCACATACCGCACACAGGTACGGAAAATGGCACCCAGATGTTGAGCTACACCATACCGTCGTTACAAAATCCGCAATAACTTTGAATTTAAATTTAAATCATTACCTGTAGGACCTTCCCCTGCATTTGTGATCGTGCATTTTTTGTATGTGGAATAGTTCATTATTATTTTTTATTCGCATGATAAGAGTTATGTACAAAATGTTTCGGAAGAAATTTGCAATGCTCAAATAGTTTGTTGCCCCATTCCTTTGTTCTACACATTTTATATGAACCAAGCTGAAACAATTGTTGTCGCCATTTGCTTTCTTTTTAGGTGTTCTTTCTTTCTCTGTTCTGTTTCCCTGTGTTTCCTCTCTTTTCTATCACTGTTTTTTCAATCTCTCTATCTATTTTGCTATATGATGCACAAATGGGTTACCATAAAGGGGCGCAGACCATTGTTAAGCGCGTATCGCAGGCTGTTTCCCGGCCGCTGGCACATGTTTGAATTGCAATTGTAAATAAATTTATTTATTTATTATTTATGTATTTTTATTTATTTATTTATTTTGTTATTTATTTATTTATTTATTTATTTATTTGTTTATTTATTTATTTATTTATTTATTTATTTATCTATAGTGTAAAAACGTTTATAACTGCAAAACTACCGTGCTAAAAGGATGAAATTCGGCACAAAGGTCCTCAGAACTTGAACTTGAATTAGGAGCGTGAAAAGCTTATAGGACTTACGCAGATTTCCCGACGAAAATATTGTAAAAATTGGCGCAGCTCTATCCAACCGGATTCAACATGAATGAAAGGTGGTCGAAGTGCAAGATAATTTTAGTGGAAATTAAATTTATTTTTTGTACTATTCAAAATCAGTGCAATTTAATTGTATCGCCTTCCCACTGCTCGCGAGCGATGTGTTAGCTCAGCGGCCATCTTTTTCTTTATCTTTTGTTTCTTGTTCCCCTTTGAACAGCACGAGCGGAGACTGTTTTTATTGTGCTCCTTTCTGTCTCGTACGTGTTGGAGCCTGTCTGCGCAATTTGTGAAGCATTTTTGTACTTGCTATCATAAAAACATCCCAACGTACATCCTCAAACAGAAGAATGCGAGCGCCGCCGTGGGAGGGGAACTTCCCTGTTAACTTTCCTGCGCGACTTAATGAACCACGGACTTAAGAACCATCGTTTATCAATACAAAAAGATTAAAAATACATATCAGTGTTCACTGCCGCCTAGTTGGATTGTATACGCGGCTACAACTTAAGAACTGCAACGGAAGTTGCCACTGTCCCTCGTCACCGCAGCCGGATGTCACTCCACGCGGCACAAGTAGTGCGTTACTGGGAATATTTTGAACGACGCAAGAGCAGTTTCAGTTTTTTTTATTTAAAATGCTTATAAACCACTGCAGCGACGACAAACAAACTACTTGCGGAAAGGCAGACGATACGACGCATAATAGCAGTCTCGTTTCAAAATGCGCGCGCCCGTTGACATCCGGGTCCGTCGCTTAGTCGGAGGGATACCGTACATGAGCTACTTCGTTCTTAAATTGTTCCCGGGTATAGCCGAATTATGTGACTTCTGCCCTGAAACAAATCAATCAAATTCTTCCTTGGTAGGAAGCTAGCGCCACCTAGCAAAAACTGCATCAAACAAAATGCGTTTTTTTATTTTTCTTGTCTCAGTAAACAAGTCATATCTTTCTGAAACGACCAAAGCAGGCAATTAGGAACATTCCTATTAATTTGTAAAACGTTTCGTATGTGTACTCTATACCTTTTAAAGGAGCCGGTAATGAATTAGTGCCATACGGCTGTTATCAGTTGGCATTTTTTCTCACATCCGCCTGGCGTTTCCTTTACGCTAAATAATTGGGAAGTGTTTCACCTATGCTAGCAGTTTTACTTGATTGTAGCAGTTCTTTTTTCACCAATTGTTTCAACTTTTGATGGGAAAGCTGGATGGACCGACAGCCAGCCAGCCAGCCAGCCAGACAGCCAGACAGACAGACAAACAGACTGACAGACATTGGAAGATTTACTCATTTGTGTAGCACAAAGAAAGACTACCGCCTTAGAAAACTGCTCATAGGGCTTGAGCACCTGCCAAATGGCAAAAGCCACTGGAAGCGCTGAGTCCCTGTTGTTTTCAATGTGCACTTCCCATGCTGAATTCATGATTAACGCCAACATCAACCATTACGTGCAGATTGATTACCTCAAGAAGTCCAGACTGAGGAAAAGGTTCGCATGGCTCCTGTACAACGTACACTTCACGGACATCGAGGGACGCTGCGGGGAATCGGGGCACGCCAGGGTTTCAGAACTGAAAAAGCTGTTTTAATAAAAACTGTGCCACCGAGACTGAACCCACCTCATCTCCAGCTGTAGTGAAATGTTGCGAATGTGTTTCATTCTAATTCTAAAAACCGCGAAATCCTTCTTATTGAAGACTTTTCTCGCTTTGACACTGCCTGTTTGTAGGGTTTCAAATATCAGTATTTTTTTCTATATATGAGTTCGCTGCACCTACATTTATTCCATAAGTTTTTATTTATATGCTGCATCTACATTTATTCCATTTCTATTATTTGTATTCTGTAAGTCTACGCGGTATCACACTGTCGTGGAATACCAGCACCTAGCTGCCCTAACTTCACGGATATCGTATTATCGCCATCTTCCTGGTATGAGGTCTAGACTTTTCGATGTTTGATATTTAACACATATGTGTTTCGTATTAGCGTCGATAAATTTTCCATCGCGTTACTCGTGAGGTTAAGGTTGGCTCAGATTGAGGTTGGTTATTGCATAACCAACTCTGGACTGGCGCATTCTCACTCCCATCAAAGTCAACACTCTCATTTATCACATCATGCGTGCTGCCCAGAAAGCCTCCTTTTGATTTCGTAGTCCATGAAATTGTGCCGCATGCTGTTCGCTTCTCAGTTTGTCAAAAACTATTTCCGCACTAACGACGGCATTTACTATGGCAGGTTGCCGAACCTTGAGACAACCACGTGTCATGGACTTTATCAATTCTCCGCCTTTAACTTCAATGTCGTCACCCTGCATTAACTTTCTTTGCAATGCATGCACGGAAGGTTTTTCAACGCGGCATGGACGCAGTAGCCAGAAACGTATGTGATTGCTAAGAGATTTGGCCTTTTCTTTTCGTAGTCATTATCTGTTACTTTAATGTCAAAATCGTCAAGTACAGCATCATTCACTGCCACCACGTTTCTACAGCCTCAATTTCTGGGAGCTCCAGAATATTCTGCAGACGAAGCTTCCGCTCAGACCCATTGACTTGCCTAATGGAAATGTGGTACTGAGAACTGGAAAGTTGGCGGTATTTGCTGAACCTGTCTTCCAAAGAGTCCGTCTGGAACTTTCCTAAGAGCGCGTAATCGAAGTACATTTCGTCCAAGCAATACTTCGCAACCTTTGCTAACGTGTCTGTTGTAAAGACGGAGGGCACTATGAGTCTCTCGTAAATACGCCCGTGTAAAACCTTTAAGATGCCACAGATCTAGCCACTCCACTGTATCCAACAGAAACTGGACCTGTGGACTTGTCACTGATGTAATCGCTGACTGCAGCTCATCACGAAGTTCGTGTCCTTGTTGCATGTCTTTACATTGACACTGCTCCACCACTTCGCTGTAAGTTCCAACGACTGTACCGTACCAGCCACATGCTGGAGCTTAAGTGTAGGTCCACAGACTCGAAGAGCTGCTGCCATAGACCAGCTGAAAATCTTTAGCGCGGGCTTCAGATTTTGTCGTTCAAGGTTTGATGGGTTGAGAGATTTTGTCGTAAGCGTCGGCGCAGATTTGATCAGCTGACCCTGTTCTTTTGAGTGTAGCTCTCGAAGTCGACTAAATGACACTGTAAGTATAGGTGGCTGTACGCTAGGTCCTGTAGGGCTAGGAAAAAACATGCATGTTCAAGAGTTTTGCTGATTGAGCCAGTTCTTCCTGAGAAACTTCAATAGATACACAGGATCAATCAGAAAAAAGAGGACGTTCAGGGTCAGCGGGTGTGGATACAGACTCTGGAGTTAGCAAGGTGCCCCGAAAAGAGACGTTATTTTGCGGTTGATGGAGTTATTGTCAGTTATGACAGAAATGACACGCAACCCAACATTCTCTGAGTAATGATGCTACGCAGAATGATGTCACGCACCTGTGCATTGATGCGATCTACTGGAAGTGTGTGCGCAACGTTCTTCCCACTTCAAAGCAGACTTTGCAGCATAAAAACATGCGCGGTTTTTGCTGCATTAGGGCTATTGCTAGCCGCGCCATAATTGCTCCTCCCTTAAAATCAAAAGAAGGCTGCAGGTAAATTTCATCCATCATGAGAACAACAGTTTTTTCATGGTCCTTCATTACTGTGACATGCATCTTTTCATACGAAAGAAAAGAAGTGCTTTGCTGCTCTGCGCCGGGCTTACATTGTACGAGTTACACACAGGACGAATGGTAGGCTGTTGGGGCAAACTAACATTACCAGAACTAAGCAGGAAGCTGTATGAGCGCGGAGAGACCATAAATAAAATACTCGAAAACACCAGCAACTCTGGAGAGTAGCGAGATGAACTGCTATCCCTCACGAGAAGAAGGCAAACTTGTTCTTTAAAAAACGAACTGTGTTTAGTCGCTCAACATCTTCCAGTTCACGGTTTGAGGCATCGTCAAGTAGGGGAAGTGCCAACTTCAACAAACCCCCAAATTTATCTTCCTGCTCAGATGAAACTTTCCAAGTAAGGACTCTGCACAATCCAGCATGCGTGCCAAACAACGAATGCCGCTAACTTTGTGAGGAACGGCCCCTATACCATCAATTGTAGTAAGCTGCACATCTTGGCAATGAACTTTCACCGTCAGGGCCTATAAAACCGGGACACACCAAAACACGAGGGGCATCATCAAGAGCAAGATTAAAAATAAGAACGCAGACAGGCCGAGAAATAACACTGAAAATATTTGCAAGCTTCATTTGAGGAAGGCAGCCTAGTAGAGTCTGGAAAGTGTCAATCTTGTCTTTTGCATCCTCCTCAACATGTGTCTGAAGTGAGTTTGCGATGGCGTCTGGTATAGAAGCTGCTTCAAGGAGCATCCCTTCTTCAGCGGGGGCTCTCCGTATGTAGTGGCAGGCGTGGAAAGGTACGCAGGACCGTTTGGGGATACACTGGGAATGTCGTCGGAGCTGAGACAAGCGATCTTCAGTTTTGCCTCGACGACTTTGCCTGTATTCCAGTCCACATACTTCGAAGTAGTCAAGGCGTCTGACTCTCTGAAGTGCCGTTCGCAGACTTGAAATATCAAAGGCAAATAATTTTGGCATAATAACCAGGGTTAACTCCACGAGCAAAACAGCGAATTCATAACTTCGAACTACCGTAGTTCAATTTGTCACCACACAAACGTCGGGCAATAAATATCACGTCTTTTAGGCTTGCCACTGAGCGCTTTCCGGGCTCAAAGTCGGCACGCAGAATGGCTTTCAACAATCGCCGCCTTTTGTCGGCATCAGGTGGGAAAGTGAAAACTCGCATATTCTTTTTCCTGTCATAATTCCCGTGGCGCCGGGGAACACAATGGTGCCCTGGCATTCTCACAAATCACTCAGGAACTGTCACACACATATGACTCATAGACTTTTCTCAGTAGTCACAGCCAGGAATAAAGCTTCAGCAAATGGCTAGGAACGACCGAAACCAGCACGTAAATTGCACGTCATACTGTCTAAAACAAGGCATGACATTAGAGAAAAGCAAACATGGAGGCGATGTCTACAGCAATGGCGATGCCCTTTCCAAAATGCGAATTTTCAATAAAAATAAATAAACTACTAAATAAAGTTTTTAAAAAGTACAAAATTTATACAAATGGAAATAAACTGTTTCTCATTACTTTACACATTTTTGTTCCTTTTTTATAATTGTAGTTTGTTATTTTTAATTTTGCCTACAAAAGCAAGGCGCAAAGTACTCAGCAGGACCGGTGGCCTTGGCCTCGGTTGTCAGATGGTGCTACTGGAGGGCTGCCGCGCCTGTTGCTCCCACAGTGATTGTGTGGTGGCGTCACGTCCTCGATAAGAAGTCGTGGAGAGGCCTCCAGATTGGTAGTGTTGCCATATTTGGCGGCACGTTTTCTTTTTTTATAGCGCGTGCGCGGTCTTTACTTACCCTGAGTTTTTCCCGGGGAAGTAGGGCCCGAACTTTATTAATCACATAATTTAGGTTAATTAAATATGAAATGTTGATTAGTCATAGACTGGGTTGAAAATCAACTTTATGCTACTAGGGCTTGTGAGATATCAAATTAAAGGTCTAGATGAGGAAATCACGTGGGAGAAATTAAAAAGTGCATCCTGGTTAGAATCTTGAGAGAGTCACGTAAGTCATACATTCCGTTAAAAGTGAAATTGACGAAACTAGGGCTCGTGAGGTATTAAATTGTCACAAACCCCTCCCCCTGGATAATTGCGTCCGCTAGCAAAAACCAATGAAGAAGGGCGCAAGCCCACAGTTATTTATATTTTACATGTGTGGCCGGCCCGTCAGTTTTCACGTGGGCCGAGATTGCTGGGGGGAATGAAATCACAATGGGGATGCTCGAATTCGTTTTAAAAAATATATGCTTACTACAGGAACAAGAGAAAACAGGGCAACGCCCGACACAAGAAAAAGAAACATTCACCCTGCCATCGGCCTTGTGCGCGCAGGCACTAATCTGCCATGGACAAAGCGCACGCGGGCGCTGGGAGGCTTGCGCACGGCGGTAACTAGGTAGTAACACAACAAAGGAACACCAAATACACAGGGTAGCAACTATGGAGGTACTCGATCTGCCGTGGCTTGTGCCGTAACATTCGACCTCGAACTCATAACCCAGACAGCTGCACGCGACACGCGAAACACTCTAGAGGCAAACCCCTAATTAAACATCGATAATGCAACTACAAAAAAATACTAATAAGCACGCAACACGCAAATCCCTCATGGAGACAACATCGTTAAACCCCTACAACAGCACTTACTATAAAAAATCTAGCAGCTATGCAAGCTGTACACGGCACGTGAAATGCGCTCAAACATCGTTACCCTCGACAACGACACAACACACAAAAACCCAACTGTCAGCTCGTTAGCTACAAGTGACGCTAGAAGAAACCCGAAGGAGGCGGATATCCTAATTTGATGCAACAACAATTACGAAGGGGAGGCGCGGCAAAAGAAAGTCTCTACGGAGCAAGGCGAACCCACCTGTTAACTTTGAAAGTCACGACGAGGTGGAGCCGGCCTCGCCGGGCAGCCGCTTACGTGTTTGGGGACTCCGGAAGGCGGCAGCTGATTGGCCATGGGACTTGCGACGACGGGCGAACTCGAGCGCTAAGCCGAGGCGTTGGTCGATCCGCCGCTAGCCCACCGAGGGACGTCCGCTAACGCGCGTTACCCCCTAACCCTTCCCTGCGTAGCACGTTCCAGAATCTCCATCCGACTGCCCCAAGCGACCGCATGCGCTCCCTGAAATAAACTTCTGCCGGCCGCGGATCTGTCCTGCTCCGACGCCTTCCCATTGATACTCTTTTCTCTCCTCCGGGAGCCCTCGGCAACTCGCCACAATAGCACGCGCGCGTCCGAGATAGCGACCGTGATGTCACCCCCTGCACCTGCACGCTGGAATGCCGCAGCTCGCTTTGCCCTCGTAGCAGGCAGGGCGAAACAAAGAGCGTGAGCACCAAGCCGAGGGGACCCCCGGATTCCTCAGCGCGCCGCAAAATGAACGACCCCCGTCCGGGAGGCCGTCATGTCGGGAGCCCAAATATAAAAAAATGGAGGGCCTGGTATACAGTTTGTGACACTCGCTCCCTCCTAAAGAATATTCTCCCCGAATAATCTAACCTACACAAACAATACACCCCCACACATGCACACTGCTCTAGACAGGCAATAAGGAAAAGCAACAAAAACGTTTTTGCCGAGTCATTGTCTCTCTTGGTCGCACAGCTCCGATGAATCGTTGAAACACGCACTCACGGATCTGAGCACGCTCTCACCTGCAGAGTAGTTTCGGTCGACTGGAGTGCGCAATTTCACGCGCAACCACATCGGGCACACAACTGCTCGAGTTTTTCGCACTGTGGGCGCTCGCCACTGACGCACTCTAGGTCCATTTACGCGAAAACACGCAAAACTTGAAACATCGCACACTTCGTTCTCAGGAAAATCCAAAACGCAAACGCATCCTCCGCTAAAACACCTTTCACGTACTTAGAAGACACGCGTGCGCTCCACTACTTACGAAAAGAATGGACCCGCACTACAATAAAAAAGTCATCCCTTTACACACCCCCACACAAAAATTTACCCTATGCCGAAACTCTATTCGCGCGCTTCGGGGACCAAGCACTGTCAAGCTGAGAAGGAAAACACTACAGCATAACCAAACATGCGGAATATGTTCGCCTGTCCAAACCTCTAAGCTATAGCTAGCCGACTCTGCAGGCTCAGTCTGATTGCACTTCTCGGCAAACGGTACGCCTGAGATGTCCCCGCACAAAACGACACTCGCCCAGAAGACTCCTGAACCCCACGTGCGACGGCGTGGGCAGCATCCCAGACAGCCATAGGCCCCTATCTCTCTCTCCCGCGAGAGCTGACGTCCGCCACTGCCGGCCTCCACTTCCCTCACGCCTATCGAGCATCGCTTTCTCACGCGCGTGTGCCAACTGGTAGCCACACCCTCCAGATGCCGGAACACAGCTGACCATAATCAGCAGCTCGCCACTCCGACGGAAACTCGGTGCCTCATCCCACTCTCCTTGACGACGTTCCTGGCCCTTACGGTAATCTATTTTGCCCTGTCGCTAAGACTTTCCACGGCTCGTTGACTGCGCCTTAGTTTTTTTTCTCTCGCCCTTTGGCTCAGACGTTCCACGGCTCATTGGCAGTGCGTCGGTCTTTTTCTCTCGCCCTCTGGCTCAGAATTTCTATGGTTGTTAACTGCGCCCCAGTCTAGTTTCTCTCGAACTCTGGCTCAGATTTTCCATGGCTCATTAACTGTGCCTCTGTCTTATTTATATCGCCCTGTGGCTTAGACTTTCCACGGCTCGTTAGGTTAGGTTAGGGGTGAGGTTAGGCTATAGGCGCAGTGAAGGGTACGTTCAAGAAAAAGCACTGAACTTTTACCCCAGAAGTAAGAGTTACCCGTCTACTGGCCTGTCTACGAGTGAGGGCAGGAAAAAACCCATCGAATTTCTACCTCGGCGCCTACGTAAAAGAGCAGAACATATCTCTCATGAACAGCATTAGAGTCCCCGTTCTACGACCGCAATAGGCCCGTCACTACAATGAGCAATGCTTGATTTGAAAAAAAGCACTCACTTCACCGTTAGACTCATCCTTCAAGTTGAAAACACCCCATTGAAGAAGGGAACACCGTCGTATGTATGGCCCAAACCTTTGTAGTTATTAAAACAGCATACTGCATACTCTTCCAGCACATGAATATGATGAGAAACTCGGTCATAAAAGCTTTCAGAAAGGTTGAAAAACACGTATTACAATCACAACGTATCACGCCAAAGACAATTTCATAGTATTTGGCATCCACAACTTCTACGAGAAACTAATGCAAGCCGAACATACAAATCAATCGAGAAGCCAAATAGTAAAACGGGAAGAAATATCCTGCAGTCACTGGGAATCCCAAGCGAAGTTCCCTTTAACATGAAGTGTACGTCCCACGTGAATCACAGGAATACATTCGTCTCCCCCAACTGCTGAAGAATATTAACCCACACCTACACGTAGAAAGTGTAGGCGTGAGGATCAGATAACAGCAGACCTCTTGAAGGATGGCGGAGAAATTGTACTTGAAAAACTGGCAGACCTGTATACGCAATGCCTAATGACCGCAATGGTACCAGAATCTTGGAAGAACGCGAACATCATCCTAATTTATAAGAAAGCCGAAATGAAGGACTTGAAAAATTACAGGCCGATCAGCTTACTGTCAGTCGTCTACAAGGTATTCACCAAGGTAATCGCTAACCGAATCTCTGCAACCTTAGATTTCAGTCAACCTAAAGAACAAGCAGGGTTCCGTAAAGGTTATTCAACAATGGACCATATTCACACGATCAATCACGTAATAGAGAAGTGCGCTGAGTATACTGAACCCGTATATATAGCTTTCATAGATTATGAGAAAGCATTTGACTCGGTCGAAACCCTAGCAGTCATTCAGGCATTACGGAACCAGGGGGTAGGTGAGCATTATGTAAGAATACTAGAGGATATCTACAATGGGTCCACAGCTACCATCATCCTCCATAAGGAGAGCAGTAAAATACCTGTAAGGAAGGGTGTCAGACAAGGAGAGACAATCTCTCCAATGTTATTCACAGCATGCTTACAAGAAGTATTCAAAACATTGGATTGGGAAGAGGTGTGAGTAAGGGTTAATGGAGAATACCTCAGTAACCTCAGATTTGCTGATGACGTTGCCTTGCTATGTAACTCGGGGGACGAATTGCAAAGCATGCTTTCCGCACTGGCCGAACAGAGTAGAACCGTGGTCCTGAAAATTAATACGCAGAAAACTAAAGTAATGATCAATAACCTCGGGAAAGAACAGCAGTTTGAGATAGGTGGCGAGGCAGTGGAAGTGGTAAGCGAATATATCTACTTAGGCCAAGTTGTGACCCCTGATCCCAACCATAGGGCAGAGATAATTAGAAGGATCAGAATGGGGTGGAGTGCATATGGCACACATTCTCAGATAATGAATAGCAGCCTACCATTGTCGCTGAGGAAGAAAGTGTATGACAGCTGCAGCTTACCGGTAGTCACCTACGCGGCAGAAACCTGGAGGCTCACTAAGAGGGTCCAACTTAAATTGAGAACGACTCATCGGGCAATGGAGTGGGAAATAATAGGTGTAACATTAAGGGACAGGAAGAGAGCGGAGTGGGCCAGGGAGCGAACTGGTGTTAAAGACATATTAGTAGAAATTAAGAAGAAGAAATGAACGTGGGCAGGGCATGTAATGCGAAGGCAAGATAACCGCTGGTCATTAAGGGTAACAAAGTGGATTCCTTGAGAAGGTAAGCGTTGCAGGGGGCGGCAGAAAGTTAGATGGGCAGATGAGATCAAGAAGTTTGCGGGGATAAATTGGTCACAGTTGGCACAGGACCGAGGTAATTGGAGAATAATGGGAGAGGCCTTTGCCCTGCAGTGGGCGTAGATAGGCTGGTGATGATGATGATGATGATGACACGTAGAAAGAAGACAAGCCCGCGAACTAGCGCAACACAAATGTTGCAGAAACCATTATGAGCTACGCGATATTGCCTACGCAGATGATGCCGACTCCTACAACGGCGACTCTCGTTTCAACGCCATATGGAGTTAGATGGGCAGATGAGATCAAGAAGTTTGCGGGGATAAATTGGTCACAGTTGGCACAGGACCGAGGTAATTTGAGAATAATGGGAGAGGCCTTTGCCCTGCAGTGGGCGTAGATAGGCTGGTGATGATGATGATGATGACACGTAGAAAGAAGACAAGCCCGCGAACTAGCGCAACACAAATGTTGCAGAAACCATTATGAGCTACGCGATATTGCCTACGCAGATGATGCCGACTACTACAACGGCGACTCTCGTTTCAACGCCATTGAAACTAGCCATCAACAAGGACCAAGTGACAGTGGCATCAGGCGTCAGGCCGGCTAAAAACGTTCTCAGGGTGAGAGGGCGCCAAGTTCTGCCCAATAAATCTATTGCTATAAGTGGCGGTTTTCGCGCCATATTGGCTGGGATGCAGGGCCTGGCTATGGAGACTACATCGAGCGGCCCACTGCCGCAGCAACACCAGTGTGTAACCGGAGCCACCTCAAGTGCCGGAACAAATACATGCAAACCTCACAGAGAATCCAGCATGGATTTTCAAGATGCGGATCATTCAAACACTGATCAAGAAAGGCAAGAAGGCGGCACAGGAGCGAAAACGGCCCCAGGTTCCCTCGAGGCGTCGAACCATGATGACACAGCCTGGGACCAAGCCGTAAGCCGCTGGACAAAGAAGCGGCTACGACAGGAGGCCAAACCTGCTGAATGACAAGCACAGCAACCACCACCTACAGCCAAAGGCGGGTACCGCTACTCAACCACCTACGACAGGGAGACCGAGTAGACCACAAAGACGGTTGCCTCCGCTGCCGAAAGAGGATGTAAAAACAATCGTGCGTCCCAAGAAAGGGCTCCCACTTAAGAACTACACTACAGTGGAAGTCACTAGGGCTATAGTACAGGCATGTGGCGACCGGGTAGAATACCTCCAAGACCTAATTCTACGACCCCACTTAGGATCGAACATTTTCGTACTCAGTACATCTAACAGAGAGGCAGCTTACTTTTCTCCGCAAAATCACGCACGTACAACTAGGAGGAGCGGACCACGAGAATGTGGCGTATGTGGCTATTTCCGACCAGGGAGTGAGAGGAGTGGTACATGGCTTCCCCCCCAAAACAACATCAAAATAGGTAATGCAAAGACTACGAGTTCGCACGCAAAGCACGAAGATCATCCAAGCTCGCATGCTTGGGACATTCAACACCGCCCTCATTACTTTCGAAGAAGACACCGTCCCCCGTGCTGTGTACTTTTAAGGAAGAGAAATGCCATGCTTTTGGTACAAACCGGGCAACCGGGCAACCAAATAGAAAATGCCACCGGGCAACCAAAATAGAAAAACCGCGAACAAGAAGAACGCAGAAAACAATAAGCAGACCCGACCAAGATGGTTCAGCACCGAATGGCCCTTCCTCAAAGAAGCACAGGGGACCAGGGGAACCAGGGACCGCAGCATATCAAGACAAGGAGTTACCGACGTCGAAAAGGAACCCAAGAACACCAGGACCAAGAAAAACAAGGCAAAACATATACGCAGCCTAGAACCACCGCCGTACGAGAAGCACAGCCCAGAAATGACCCAACAGGCGAACTCCAAGGAGGCATCTCAATTGCAAGGAGAGACAGCCGGACCAAGCACACCCGGCAGCCACCTCGGCAGGAGGAGAGGACCAGGGCAGGAGGAGTGGACCCAAGAAACGTAAGCCGAGGTGAGCTGGTCTAAGGTTGCTGTCTCCATAAGAAACACAAACTACAAAACAGAAACACGCCAAAATAAACAGGACCTCCTAATAGATGAACTACGAGCAGAAATAGCAAAACAGAACACTAAAATAGCACAACTTAAAAAAAACTAAGAGAAAACGAGATCAGAAGAAGGGAAAATTTCCACGGTCGAATACAAGGAACTAATCCAAATCCTTTCACTCCACAAACTTCACCAGCTCCTATACCTTCGCCCGCAGTGCCGCTAACCTTGCTGCAAGACCCTAGTGAAATAGGCCTCTTCCTCGCTAAAATGCAGGAAGCCTTCACCAACAGATTATATCAGATGCACAGTCAAACAAGCACGTCCCTTCACAAGAGCGGGAAAGGCAAAAGAAAATTAAAAATGCCACGCAACCCCAACGCAGAAAACCAACAAGTGATGGAAGCGGATATGGAGAGCTGCGACACAAAAGAGACGGAGAGCGAACATGAAGATTCATAGAAATTAAAAGGCAAATGAAAACTTGTTAATCTGGCAGTGGAACTTCCGCAGCATAAGGAAGATAAAACCCAGTCTAGAGCAATACATCGAAGCGTCCGTAATAAAGCCACACATCATATTCTTACTAGAAGCAGGAAGCAAAATTCAATAAAAAAAGGCTACACAGCGACAATTGCAACGCCTGACCTTAGAGTAGTGACCTACTTTAAAAAGGACATCAAGACAATTCACCCCACCCTACTTATGGTACAACCATCAGCAACGCTTATTCAAGTTGTACCAAACAAAAGGAGGAAAAAGAGTGTCTTTGTGTACAGCTCTCCATCAAAAAAGGGCGAATTCTTCGAGGATCTACTCTGGGAATGTAGCAAAATTGTTAGAAACAACAAAATAATCACCACAGGAGATTTCAATGCTCCGCACAAGGAATAGGGTTACCAACGAAACAGTAAGAAAGGAGAGCGACTTCTCAGGGCAATTGAGCTGATGGGACAGATCTATATAAATGACCCAACAAATCCCACCAGGTGCGGGAACGAAGACGCTAGAGTCACATGCCCGGACTTGACCTTGACGAAAGAAACCGAGAATGGCATCACCGGGACTAACACACAAGAAACCCTCAGAAGCGATAACAACATCATTAGTATTACGGTTCTCGCAACGAAATTTCTGAAACCACTATGGGTGGCAAAACTAACTGACTGGAAAAAATACAGAGACTGCATGCAAATTGAAGAGAACAAAACGAAAATTCAGGATATAACCATCTGGTGCGACAACCTGAAAAATAACCACAAGAACTCCACAAAGATTATACGGAGAACTGAAGGAACCCCAAACGTAGACAACCTTGTAGCTCACCTGTGCGATGCAAGGAGAAGCCTCAAGAAAAGATGGAAGAACCAAAATAAAACAGGAAACTCAAACAAAGAATCAAAGAAATCACGAGGCAAGCAAAGGAATATGAGACCAACTAGAAAGACAAATGCGGAATAATTTCTGCGAGTCGCTCAAAGGAACCCGGAGAACATGTAGTACATGGGCTGTACTTTAAAGCATGCTAGACCCCGCTTCAACAAGACGAAAAAACAAGCACAACATGAGAAAAGTGGCACACACCTTCCCAGGAAGTGATGAAGACCTTATCGAAGCCATTAAAAATAAGCACTGTAAAGCGCAAAAGCGAGATACCCACCCAAACACATACAAGGGAAGTAAGAACGAGTATATGGACAGGGTAATATCAAGAGAGGAAGTGCTCCATGCAATTATGTCGGCAAAGAAAAACAGTGCCCCAGGAAAAAATGGAGTAACAAACGCCATGCTAAGAAACATGCGAAATGAGCATGTGGATGAAATCACAGAATACATAAATGAAAAACTTTGGATACCGGTCAATGTACCAGCGGAATGCCGACATTCGGATGTTGTATCTATTTCCAAACCAGGCAAACCGCCTACAATTGAAAACATTAGACCAATTGCTCTTACATCATGCGTAGGGACACTCTGTGAGAGAATTGTGACCAATCGGTTAACCAACTACATAGAAGATAACGGAATCTTCCCAAATAGCATGATAGGCGTCGTGCAGGACTGTCCACACAGGACGCCTTTCTACTCATAAAGGAAGAAGTAATAAAGAAGGTTGCTCACGGAGAACACTCCATCCTAGCCCTGGGCTTGAAAGGAGCATTTCATAACGTCTCCCACAAAGCCATTTTAGAAACTGTCAGCACAACGAGCTGCGGCCAAAGAACCTTCAAGTTCGTATCAGCGTTCCTAACCAACAGAACAGCAACGGTAGGAATTGGCCACCTGAAATCAAAACCCTTTCAGAGTGTCAAATGCAGGCACGGCAAAGGAATCCATAATATCCCCTCTCCTCTTTAACATTTCGATGATAAAGATCGCAAACAAGCTTAGAGAACTCCAGAACATTGGATACGTCATCTATCCAGACGATATAACTATATTGGCAACGCAAGGGTCAACTACAGAAAAAAAGGTATCTTCAGAACGCCGTAAACTGGGCAGCAAAGCTGGCACGCCACAATGGACTCTAATGCGCCACGGAAAAACCAGAGAGAGAGTAAGAATCCAAGCACACCGAAGCAGCGACAAGGAAGAGAAGATAGCTGTGAAGATTGGGGAATCCGTAATCCCAGAAAGAGACCACATTTTCGTCCAGGGAATGACCTTACAAACAACAAAAGAGCCAATCTCAGTATTGAAAAAAATGAGTAATTGTTTAACCCAGCTAGCCCAAATTGTGAAGAGAATCACTAAAGGACAAGCCGGAGTGGGGGAAGAGGAGACATTAGGAATCGTGCAAGCCCTCGTCACGAGTACGCTGGCGTACAGCTTACCGTATAACAACCTAAACAAACAAGAAGAACGAATAAAAATTATCATCAGGACGGCATATAATCCAGCACTAGGCCTACCATTGTACTCGTCCACGGAAAAATTCTTTCAATTAGGAGTGTACAAAACCTTCGAAGAGATCAAGGAGGCATTACTAATTGCTAAAAAGGAAAGGCTTGCCACCTATAAAACTGGGAGATCCATCCTTTTGAGGATAGGTATCCCCCCAGAAAGAACACGACTGGACGCCATGATGAACTTAAAACCTGAAGAGTGCTGTCACATCAAAACCCTTCCTTTGCCAAAAAACATGGACCCCACTGTACACAAAGATTGAAGGCAAGCGAGAGTCTAATACCCCAGAAAAAATTCAAGGATCATGAAACACGGTATATACTGAGGCTGGAACATGTGAAAAGCCAACGCTACACTAGTGATCACAAATTTTAAGGAAGCTCTGCACGATTGCATGATAATTAGAGAGTCAAACACCGAAGTACCAGAGACTGGTGACATCCTCATGGCAATTCTACTCGGTGAAAACACAAGCAGAAGTCTGAACATAATAATTGAATACAAGAGAGCAGTTTTGAATCTTGCCGCATGAAGAATACCAAAATGTCTCAAAAACCTTCTTCCACCTAAACTGAAGAAAAAATACAATATCACATGGTGTACTGGACATGATGGACTGGAGGGTAATGAAGCAGCCGACAAAGCAGTGCGTGAACCCACACACCCAACACCTGACGATCACGCTTATCACACCCCCTCCCCGACAAATATGGAGAAAGACTCTCGCTTATTAGGCAGAAGAGAAGCACCTTTCCTACTACACACAAGGAATTAAATGCTATAGAAGCTCCAATCCTGAGGCAACTACAAACAAACACGTACCCACATAAATCACCACTGGCAAAACTGTTCCCCAATTCCTTCCAAGAAACGTCCACACAATGCGGAGAGATAGGCATGCTAGTTCATGCAACCTGGGCGTGCCCGTGCATCTGGCCTTAGGAAAACAATATTATACAGATTAATCCTATCGAGACATGGGAGGCAGCGTTTACCAGCTCATCTCACGAAGATCAACTACGTCTGATCCTGAGAGCCAAGGTGGGAGCCATTGCATCTGGAGCCCTAGACGTCGCGCCCTACCCAAGAACTCCCTCTCAACTTTTCACACCCGTCCCCTTCCCCTTTCTTCTCACAATAAAAGTTCTACTAGTACTACTACTACTCAAGCATTGACTGTGTTCAGCTGTTGTAGCCTAAATCATTTTTATTAATCCTTTCTAAAACTCTTACAATAACAAAATAATTAATGCGGGCAAGTAAAGCGTCATAGAATTGTGGATATGCGGTAATGATTTCCCGAACGATCACACCAGGTCCACACCTTCGCACACGAATTTACCAAGAAACCAGCTGTAGTAACTATCTCCCACCCTGGCACAGCAAACGAACAGTAAATTGGGCTGCCTTCAGACATTTGAACCCCGAATACCTCGGGAAGCCTTGCAATGTGGACAAGTTCACATCTCCCATCAAGCAGCACGTAGACCAGGCAACTCGACATGTGCCCGTTCCACCTGGGTACAGGCGCATGGACGGAGAATACGACCGTCTGCTTGCGATTAGGTCACGAGCTCAACATAAATATCGTAGATCTGGATTGACCAACCGTTACAACGAATTCAAGTGTATTTTCGCGACGATGCAAGATGCAAATTCAAAATGTGTCTTTTAAAATGTGGAATAAATTTTGCCATTTGCTGTCGCTGTCCACCTCAGTGTAAAAGCCTGGAATTTTGTGCGCGATTTTCGTTCACCAGTTGCCCAAATACGTCCTTTTCGCTCGTTAGCAGCATATCCTAACGTGACCGAAATCTCGATTGCGAAAGAGTTTTGTGCAGTAATAACACGGGCTAGTCTAGCTGCCAGGACGGACCTGTTCAAAGAATCACTTGCTTACGCATGTACCCTTATACAAGAAGCAATGACTTCAGACTCCCCTGACTTGGATACAGATTTCACATTGGGTGAGTTCTCAGCTGCTTTGACAAGCATCCGTCACTGAAATGCACCAGTAGCTGACGCAGTACCATATTCGGCTTTTTGCAATCTTGGTCCAATCAATACGACACTATTGTTGGAAGATTTAAAACAGAATTTGGAGACGAGCATGGGTGCCAATATTAAAAAAAAACTTGCTCCATGGCTCCACTAAAACCTGGCAAAAGCCCTTTGGCATTAGACTCATTCTGACCAGTCAGCCTCACAAATTGTACATCCAAAGTCATGCAGAAAATGATCAATGAACGATTGATGGATTAGTTCGAAAGTCAACATGTGCTACCAGGAAAAATATGAGGCTTCCGCATAGGTCGATGTACCCCGCACAACATAAAAGGTTTTGTGACATTTGTTGAACAGCAAAAGTCTAAAGGCAACATTACGGTAGCCCTATTCCTAGACGTAATGCGTGCCTATGATACGGCTAGCCGCGTCCAGGTCTTAAGAGGATTGTCGCTATTAGGACTTCGTGGGAGGACGCTACACTTTATATCCGACTTTCTTGAGAGCACGGGAATTTTCGCCAACACAGAGGTTGCGAAAACATCCCAATATGTTGTTACCCAAGGGGTTCCTCAAGGCAGCTTTTGAAGTCCCACTCTATTCAATGCAATGATTGCGCAGTTAACAACACGCCTCCCACATGGCATCTACTATTCCATTAACGCTGACGACATATGACTTTGGACATCCGGACCGTCATTGGAAGTCATTCAAGCAAAACTGCAAAGCGGAATTGATGAAGTTTAGATGTTTTTGACAGAACGAGGAAAGACTTTGTCAGCCGGAAAAACAGCAGGACTTCATTTTACTGTGAAACAATTGAAGGGAATTAATATATTAATGGAGGAAAGAACCATGACACTTGTGACAAACCACCGTTTCCTCCGCAAACTAATAGTTCGGAGGCTCTCCTAGTCACCCCATCTTTACGTTTTGGAGACCAAGGTGAACAACATCGTCCGTGTGCTGCGCCACCTCGCGAGAGCGCGTTGGTCAACCTCTACACAGATGTTCTACTGAGACTTGGGGCTTCCTAAAGCTATGTTAAGCCCCTTTGTGGAGGCAGAAGCACGAGAATTTTGTATTGTGGTCCTGCGGCTAAGAGAAATAACTCGCACCTGTTCAGAATATTCACGCAACATGCTTACAAGCCCATATCACATGCAATATTGAAACGAACTGGTTCGAGGATCTCTGCCATGCTGCAACACTTCCAGGCACTTCTTCCTGGATTTACACGGTGGCCTGATACCTGTTCTCTCTGGTTTCTTCCACAGCCTAACATTACTGCTAGAATAGCAGGTATCGACAAGAAGGCAAATGTTCCTATCCTTGCGTGGGTCCAGTTAGTTTTGATGCATCTGCATAACGCGCACGCAGACAAGCTACACGTGTACACGGATGGATCTTCCAATACACGTATCTCCGCTTGCGGGACTCCACAATGGCACAGAACTCTGTGCCATTGTGGAGGCTGTCAAGATTATTGGCACAAGGCAGCAAAGTGCTAGGTGGGTTGTCTTCTCAGACTCTAAGCCAGCACTTCTGCTCCTATCAAATGTGCAGGCCAGAAATGGGTACCGAATATTGACCCTTACAATTGCGGAACATCTTTAAACAGCCCGCGATAAAGGGCATGTCGTAGACTTCCAGTCAGTACCCGGACACAGTGGACTAAAAGCCAAGCGAAAGCTTACAGACTCGCCAAAGAGGGGTTCGATGACGGCGACGAGCTCACCGTTCCTCTCCCAACTGATGACATAAGGAGCATCATACGGAAAGTAAGTGAGCAACCGTCTGCAGAGACGTGGTTTAATGAAGACACGAGCGGGAATTGCTGGACGCAATAGACCTAACCTTACAGTTCCATTTGAATGTGGAGCATTCACGAAATGCAGAAACTCGCTTCACCGTATGTGACTCGGTGTGGCTTAAACAAAGTCGTTTCTGTTCCGAATTCACTAAGCAAACTCACCATCCTGCGCATACCGAGGGCCCGAGAAAGATGTTTCCCAGGTGATGTTAGATTGCCCATTATATTCACGGCAAAGACGTGCACTTTTTAACAAAATCCCATTAGATAACCGTCGTGTCGTGTGTTTAGCATCTTTACTAGGACTATAGCCTGATGCGGATCTTCAAAATAAGGTTGTTCGTGCCCTGAATGTTTTTTACCTAAACAGGAATAGCGACAAAGTATTAGTTGACATATTAGATTTTTATCGTGTGACCAACCCAGGAGGACATTTTACAGAAAAGTTTTAGTACTCACGAAATTGTGCACAGCGGACTACTATAGCCGGGTGTATGGCACTGTACTGGTGAAATGGAGTAGGCGGAAGCCCATTCGCTTTCAACCTCTCTACTCAATAAACGAGTAAAAAATCTCGTCAAAAAGTGATGATGATATACCGTTGTAGTGTTTGAAACGTTTGGGGGGGGGCAATAGCCAGAGCCAAAGCATTGACTGTGCAGAGCTGTTGTAGCCTATAACTTATTTTTATTCTTCCTTTCTAAAATTGTTTCAAGAATAAAATAAATAAAGCGGGCTAGTATAGCGTCATAGAGCATTAGAACTGAGGTAATGATTTCCCAGACGATTATTCCACGTCTATACTTTCGCACATGACTATGCCAAGAAACGAGCCCAACTAACGAAGAATAATCTGTTTAGGCTAATTAATGTGGCCAGGTAGATAGCCAAGTGCAAGGGTGACCAAGCAGCAAGCAGCAGTTCAAAATCGTTTCTTTCACCACGGAATCAAACGTTTGCTAGCGGTTCAACAACGCATTGACACCGTTTTTGTTTTGGTTGTAGGGCCTTTAAAAACAAAGAGAGAACTTTTTCCCACATTCTCCAATCACACTGTCCATGCATTGTGATTGCTACCTCGTCGTACGATGATAATGATATACCCTTGCAGTGTTTGAAATGTCCCCATTGGGGGATAGCCCAGGCCAAAGCGTTGAGTGTGCCCAGCTGCGGTAGCCTATAGCTTGTTTTTATTCCTTTCTAAAATTGTTACGACCCCAGAATTATTAAAAAGGCTAGTAAAGCGTCACAGAGGTGTGGCAAAACGGTAATGATTTCACGTCTATACCTTCTCATACGAAGTTGCCAAGAAATGAGCTATAGTAACAGGGAAAGATCTGTTTGTGCTATAAATGTGCCCAGGTAGATAGCCGAGTGTAAGGGTGACAACGCAGCAAGCAGCAGTTCAAGATAATATCATCCACTAGAGAATCGAACGTTTGCTACGAGTTGAACAACCCATCAACACTATTTTGTTTAGGTTGTAGGGCCTTTATATACAATTAGGAGTTAAGCTACACCGAAAAACATAATGTCTGGATTTGGCCCATCACACTGTACTATGCTTTGTAAGACATATCTCGCGGTACGATGATAATATACCCTTGTAGTGTTTGAAATGTCCCCCTTGGGGGATAGCCAGGGCGAAAGCGTTGACTTTACCCAGCTGTTGTATCCCATAGGTTTAATTTATTTTGACTTTATAAAATTGCTACAAGAAAAAAAATTAAAGCGAGCTTTACAAGCGTCATAGAGGTGGGGCAAGGCGGTAATAATTTCCCGAACGATAATTCGGCGTCAAAGCCTTAGCAAACGAATTTATTAAGAAAGGAGCTATAGTAACAAGTATTAATCACTTTGTGCTATCAACTGTGCCCAGGTCGATAGCCAAGTTTAAAGCTGGCCAAGGAGCACGCAGCAGTTCAAAATTGTATCTTCCACCTCAGAATGGAAGTTTGCTATGAGTTGAACAAAGCATGACCACCATATTTGTTTTGGTTTTATGGACTTTTTACAGATGTAGGGGTTTAGCTACACCGAAAGAAGTATTGTCCGGCATTGGACCATCACGCTGTCCCACCAATTGTGAGCGCCATTTTGTCGTATGGTGATAATGATGTACCCTTGTAGTGTTTCAAACGTCCCCACTCAGGGTATAGGCTGGGCCATTGCGTTGTCTGTGCCCAGCTGTTGTAGCCTATAGGTTTTATTTATACTTCCTTTATAAAATTGCTACAAATACGAAATATTAAAAGCGGGCTTGTGATTATTCTTAGTGGTGTGGCAATGCGGTAATAATTTCCTTAACGATCATTCTAGGTATATGCCTTCACACGCGAACCTGCCAAGAAACCAGGCATAGTAACAAGGAATAGTCTCTTTCAGCTAATAAATGTGCCCAGATAAATAGCAAATGTAAGGGTGGCGAAGCAGCAAGCATCACTTCAAAACAATATCTTCCACAACAGAATCGAACATTTGCTACGAATAATTCAACGCCTGGACGCCGTTTTTCTTTTGCTTTTAGGGCCTTTATACGCAAAAAGGAGTTTAGCTACACTGAGAGAATTTTTTCTAGCATTGGCCAATGACGCTCTCCCACGCATAGTGAGCCACATCTCGTCGTACAATGATGATGATATACCCTTGCCTTGTTTAAAACGTCTCCACGGGTGGGGGGGCAATAGCTATAACCAAAGCATTGACTGTGCTCTGCTGTTGTAGCCTAAGGCTTTAATTTACTCTTTCTATCTAAAATTGTTACGAACGCAAAATAATTAAAGCGTGCTAGTAAACTCGTATAGAGGTTTGGCAATACGGTAATGGCATTTCCGAACGATCATTCCACGTTCATACCGTCGTACACGAATTTGCCAAGAAACAAGCCATAGTAACCAGGAATATACTCTTTGAGCTAATAAAGGGGCCCAGGTAGATAGCCCAGTGTATGGGTGACAGAGCAGCAAGCACCAGTTCCAAACCATATTTTCCAGAACAGAATCGAACATTTGCTACGAGTTGGACAACTCATGAACACAGTTTTTGTTATGGTTTAAGAGTCTTTATTCACAAATAGGAGTTTAGCTACACCCAGAGAGATTTTTTCGGGCATTGACCAATCAGGCTGTCCAATGCATTGTGAGCGCCATCTAGTCGTGCGATGAGGAAGATATACCCTTACTGTTTGAAATATCCCCCTCGGGGGGATAGCCAGGGCCGAAGCATTGACCGTAGCCAGCTGTTTTAGACTATAGGTTTAATTTATTCTTCCTTTATGAAATTCTTACAAATGCAAAATAATTAATCCGTGCTACTAAACTGTCATTGAGCTTTGGCAATGCGGTAATTATTTGCCGAGCGGTCATTCGCCGCCTATACCTTCGCACACGAATTTTCCAAAAAACCATCCGTAGTAACGAGGAATAATCTCTTTGGGCAAATAACCGTGCCCTGGTAGATAGCCAGGTGTAAGGGTGACCACGCAGCAAGCAGCAGTTCAAAATCATATCTTCCACCAGAGAATCAAACGTTTGCTACAAGTTGAACAACACATGAACACGATTTTTGTTTTGGTTGTAGGGCCCTCATACTAAAATAGGACTTTAGCTGCACCGAGAGAAATATTTTCGGGCATTGGCCAATCGAGCTGTCCCATGCATTGTAAGAGCCGTCTCGTTGTACAATGATGATGATATACGCTTGCAGTGTTTGAAACGTTTGGACCTGGCAATAGCCAGGTCCAAAGCACTGATGGTGCTCAGCTGCTGTAGCGTATAGCTTTAAGTTATTATTTCATTCTATATATGGTTACAAATGCAAAATAATTAAAGCGGGCTAGTAAAGCGTCATATAGGTGAGGCAGTACGGCAATGATTTCACCCAGCGATCATTCCACGTCTCTACCTTCAAACACGAATTTGCCACGAAACCAGACATAGTAAACGATGAATAATCAATTTGAGCTAAAAAAATGTGCCCTGGTAGATAGGCAAGAGTAAGGGTGGCAAAGCAAAAAGCAGCAGTTGAAAACTATGTCTTCCAGAACCGAATCCAATGTTTGCTGCGTGTTGAACAACGCATGGACACCGTTTTTGTTTTGGTTGTACGGCCTTTATACACAAATAGCAGTTTACCTGCACCAAGAGAAATTATTTGTGGCATTGGACAATCATGGTTTCCCACGCATTGTCAGCGCCACCACGTCTTACGATGATGATGATATACCCTTGCACTGTTTGAAAAGTCTCCATGGGGGGCAGTAAGCCAGGGCGAAAGCATTGAGTGTAACCAGGTGTTGAAGACTATAGGTTAATTTATTATTCCTTTCTGAAATTCTTACAAGCGCAAAATAATAAAGCAGGCTAGTAAAGCGTCATAGAGTTGTGGCAATAAGGTAATGATTTTACGAAAAGATCATACCACGTCTATAATTTCACACACGAATTTGCCAAGAAACCAGCCATTGTAATAAGTAATAATCACTTAGAGCTAATAAATGTGCCCTGGTAGATACCCAAGTGTAAGGGTGACCACGCAGCAACAGGATTTCAAAACCAAATCTTCCACCAGAGAATGGAACATTTGCTACGTTTAGAACAATGCATGGACACCGTTTTTTTTTGTTGTAAGACCTTTATACACAAATGGCAATTTACCGGCACCGAGAGAAATTTTTTCCGGCGTTGACCAATCACGCTGTCCCACGCAAGGTGAGCGTAATCTCGTCGTAGAATGATGATGATATACCCTTGCAGTGTTTGAAACATCCCGACGGGGGTGTTATAGCCAGGGCCAAATCGTTGACTGTACCCAGCAGTTGTAGCCTATAGGCTTATTTATTCTTCCTTTATTGGCAATGCGGTAATGATTTTCCGAACGATCATTCCACGTCCATAGCTTCGCACACGAATTTGCCAAGAAACCAGCCATAGTAACGAGGAATCATTTCTTCTAGGTAAAAAATGATCCCAGGTAGATAGCCAAAGTGTAGGCGTGGTCAAGCAGCAAGTCGCAGTTCGAAACCATATATTCTACTACAGAATTGAAGGTTTGCTACGATGTGGAACAACTCATGGACACCGTTTTTGTTTTGGTTGTAGGGCAATAATACACAAATAGCAGTTAAGCTACACCGAGATCAATTTTTTCGGGCATTGGCCAATCACGCTGTACCATGCATTGTGATAGCCATCTCATCGTACGATGATGATGATATAACCTTGCAGTGTTTGATACGTCCCCATGGGGGCGGTCAAAAACAAGGTCCAAAGCATTTATGGCGCTCAGCTGTTGTAGTATATAGGTTATTTTTATTCTTTATTTCTATAATTGTTACAAACGCAAATTAATAATGCGGGCTATTGTCACGTGAACGGATGGTGGGGTGGTCTTTACCAGCTCAAAGAGATGTACACAGGAAAGGCGTTGACGTGTTTAACAACATATACATTTATTGTACACTTGAAAACCTCTAACAAAAAAGAAAGTAATTAAACTACACTCACACCTCTAATAATCCGAACCAACAATTCAACCCTCAATCCAAAAGGGTCCACATTAAAGTTCTACACAATTCGTCCGAATAAACAAATTCTATCACCCTCTAGGTGATCTCACTAAAACACAACTTCCTAGTTGTGTCCTATGCTTGCGTCCCTATTGGAGTGGCCTACCCCGTCGTCGGCGCTGAAGTGTCGCACTCTTGCGTGGCCGTGAGTCGGTGGTAGCTGTCCTCGTCTCGCTTCGGCGGTGACGGCGTTCGAGGCGCGCGGTCACTCCTTGCACGGCGTGGGCTCCGCGCGTCCTGACTACTTTCCTCTGCGGATACCCCCTGGTGGCCGCCCTCGCTGTAGGTCCTTGATGCCGGCGTTCGACACGCGCGGTCATCCCTTCGGCAGCGCGCTTCCTCGGTGGCGGCTGCCGCTGGAGGTTCCTGGTAGGCTCTGCACGAACGTCGCCTTTCGGGGCCGTCGAGACGAACGTCGACGGAGCGTGAACGTTGACCTCTGGTGCCCGACCGATGCCACTGGGGCCACGAAGACACAGGTTCCTGGTGAACCAAGGATGACGGTGCCGATGCGAAGTCGGCCCGCTCCCGCCCAGGCTCGGATGGCGTGGTCGACGGCCTGGCCGCGTCCCCCTGGCTCGTTCGTTGAAGCGCACGTGCTCCGGCCGCCTCCTGGTTACTTCGGTTCCTTGCCTGCCCCTTCTCTTTGTGCGCCCCGCTTTTATACCCTCTGGGCATTTTCGTGGCGCACTCCCATTGGCTTCTTGCTTCTTTCCTGTCCTTATATGGTCATCTCGCCACTTGTCCCATGCGTGGCCTTCCCTGATTGGCCGACTAGTGCGCTGCCACCTTTGCCCATGATTCCTTGGTGCATCGGCGCTGGCACTTCCTGATTGGCGTGCTCTGGGCGCGCAATTGAAGTGGCCGTTTCTTTGTTCTTTTCTAGCCTGGTTTTCCGGGGTTTTTATGCATCCCCTCTCGGGGGGTGCCCTGACACATGACAATTACCCACCGCTTTAAGAGTTTTTTCTCAGAAAACTGCTTCATCTAGTCCGCCGATGTCTTCTTCCACAACCCTTGGTCACATCGCATTAGTCCACTGTTCACCACCACTGCTGACTTCTCTCGTCACACTTTACACTACACACTTCACTTAACCAATTTTTTTACCGTTGTCTGTAGTTCACTAGTGTCCCGAACACACACACTTGGTTTACACAACATACCCGTTCTATCACCAATACATTATTTTCTCAAACACCAATTTACTCAAACACTCCGCTCTAACACATCAATTAAAAATCAAACACATCAACTATCTCTTATTCAACAACACTCCTCCCCAATCCACACAAATTAACATTTTTCCTCCTTATTCTCCTCAATTTGCACTTTGCGACCACTACTTCTACATCGACAGCTCATACACTTACACCAAACTACTCATACAATCTGCCCCAACATTACAAAAATCACACACTTCGGTAATCTTCTATTAAACACCACTATTCTCATTATAAACATTAACACAAAGCTAGCCTTTTCACTTTACTACACTACTGAGGCTCTCCCACAACCCACAATCATTCCTCACCGTTATGGGTCAAATTCCTTCCCCAGTCAACTCCGTGGTTTCCGTCAGGTTCGTTGACCTAAGGCTTCATCTTAACCTTCTTCCTCCTCTTTCATTCAGTACCCTTAACTACTCTGTCGGCTAGGCTTTGAGAGCCCACTTTACTAATATTACTCGCGCGCCTCGGGGACGTAGCCTTGCTAGATGGTTTCGCTAGCACCGGCCGCCTTTCGATTTCACCAGTCACTCGGCGCTTGCCCATTGCTGTTTGCCCCCTACGAGATCGCAAGCCGCTTAACGCGACACACCCCTGTTGTGAGCTACGATTCTTCCCGCGCTCACTCTGGGACGTCCTATGAGCGTGTCTCGTCTTGGTCCATCGTCTACTCATCTTTCTCCCTTTCGCTGTAAGCTCGGCCACTTTACTGCTTAGCATGCCTTTCTCAGCAGGACTACCATCACTCACTCTAACCCGTCTATGCCACACGCAGTGCTCCTCCCATTGCTTTGATAGCCTACTAAAGTATTCCTGCTCTTTCTCGCTGATGTCGGCGCGAGATTGCTTATTGGGAGCTAGCGCAACCTTGTCGTCTGCGCCCAGTTTCTTCTTTGCGGTACCCCTGTCCAATTCCTCTTTTCGCTTGGTTTGGTCTACTGCAAAGTAATCCGTCTCAGGGCGCGGCCCTATCTGTTTGGGAGCCTTAGCCCATGGCTGTGCCCCGTTGAGCTGGGTAGCAAGTTCAGACGCTGATTGAGCTGCATGACTCTGTAAACACCTTGCATTGCCTTTTTCCACGACAATGGTTGTCTCCGTATTATGGGAGTTTTTGGACGGCGGATAGCTAAAATCTGCTTGCATGATCCTATCGGTACAAACCCGCGGAAATTCGAGCGCCTCATTCTTACTTGTTAATATTTCGGAGGCCGTACAATAAACTAAGTCACTTGAGCTACAAGGGAGCAGCAAGCTGTCTTCTCCTGGCGTGTTCTCGGAGCGCTCACCGCTAAACGCCTGGCCTGCGGTTGAACCACACCCGGCGAGTTCACTGTCTCGCGCTTCGAACGCGACTTTCGCCTCAGCAGGTTGTCTGACAAAACCATCGTTTTCTTTGTCTTCTTTTTTACTTGCCGCTTCGTGGTTGTCTGCGACCTGCGTTCTTTCTATCGCACGTGACCCATCTCGGTTGCCGGTCGGCGTGCCTTCGATCTCAGGTGCGGCATGTTGAGCGCTCTCTTGGCGTCTTTACTCCTGGGAGGTCTGTCGAGAGAGCCGCTTTTCTTTTATGCAGAAATGCATAATCGTCGGGGGTTGTCGTGCGTCCCTTGGCCGGCGTGCGCAGCGCGTCTGATGATGATTGTGCCATGATGCCCCTAGGGATTGGCCAACCAAACAATCCATCACAAAATAGCTTCGTGTTCAACCACCATCGTCATCTTCCCGTAGGGGAACCGCTGAAGAAGAAGAAGGTGAAGAAGGCAAAGCTGCGAAGAGGAGGGCTGCGTGAGTTTTGGCTACCGTTATCCTCCTCGGCCGGCGCATCTTCCCGATCTGAACCCGGTCGAAGAGCGGCTCATCGCGCCTCGACTCCTCTTCATGAGCAGCAGGCGGCTGACTCGAGGCAACGGGCAGTTTGGAATCAAGGGACAGGTGGCGAACGTGCCTATCGACGTATCGAAGGTTGTGCGGTGCCTTCCTCGCATGGTACCCGAGGACGTTGCGTTCGACGTTCGCATTTCTGCATCCTCACAATCCCCCTCGGGGAGGTTCGGGGAACTTTTTTCGATTATTTTGCATTTAGCATCAAAGCTGTGCGCTAGCCGCGTGCCCTGACTTTCACGTGCGGCGTGTTCAACGCTTCCTCCTTCTTCGTAGCAACTATTTTCCCCCGAACCGCCGCCTCAATTCTTTTAGTTCTACCTTTCGCAGTTCTATCTATGCATCCAATTTCTCACCCACTTTGCGGCTCTCTTCATCTAACAATTCAAAAAACTGCTGTCTGTTCAAACCTCGCGATTGAACTAGCGTCAACAACCTTTCCAAATTCATTCTCCAAGCTGGTTAGACACGTGACTGGGCCCGATGGAAATATTCTGGGTGAGGATAAATCAATCCTGCCAGGCTCGCCAATTGTTTGTCAAGTGAACGGATGGTGGGGTCGTCTTAACCAGCTCGGAGCAATGGATACAGGGAAGCCGTTGACGAGTTGGCCAAAACACCCATTTAATGCACAATAAAAAAAAACCTAACGCACAAGCACTCAATAGTTCAACTACACCCAAACGATAAACACTCACACCTCTAACAATCCGAACAAACAATTCAACTCTCAAACCAAAAGGCTCTACATTAAAGTTCTACACAATTCGTCCGAATCAACAAATTCTATCACCCTCTAGGTGATCTCACTAAACCACAACTTCCTAGTTGTGCCCTATGCTTGCGTCCCTATTGGACTGGCCTACCCCGTCGTCGGCGCTGAAGTGTCGCACTCTTGCGTAGCCACGACTCGGTAGTAGCCGTCCCCGTCTCGCATCCTCGGTGCTGGCGTTCGATGCGCGCGGTCACTCCTTGGACGGCGTGGGCTCCGCGCGTCCTGACTTCTTTCCTCTGCGGCTACCCCCTGGTGGCCGCCCTCGCTGGAGGTCCTTGATGCCGGCGTTTGACGCGCGCGGTCATCCCTTCGGCGGCGTGCTTTCTCAGGGGCTACCCCCTGGTAGCCGCTGCCGCTGGAGGTTACAGTTAGGCTCTGCACGAACGTCGCCTTTCGGGGCCGTCGATACGAACGTCGACGGAGCGTGGCCGTTGGCCGCTGGTGCCCGACCGAGGCCGCTGGGGCCACGGAGACACAGGTTCGTGGTGCACCTAAGATGATGGTGCCGATGTGAAGTCGGCCCGCTCCCGCCCAGGCTCGGATGGCTTGGTCGACAGCCTGGCCGCGTTCCCCTGGCTCGTTCGTTGAAGCGCAAGTGCTCCGGCCGCCTCCTGGTTTCTTCGGTTCCTTGCCTCCCCCTTCTCTTTGTGCGCTCCGCTTTTATACCCTCTGGGCTCTCTCGTGGCGCACTCCCATTGGCTTCTTGCATCTTCTCTATCCTTATATGGTCATCTCGCCACCTGTCCTATGCGTGGCCTTCCCTGATTGGCCGACCAGTGCGCTGCCACCTTTGCCCATGATTCCTTAGTGCGTCGGCACTGGCACTTGCTGATTGGCGTGCTTTTGGCGCGCACTTCAACTGGCCGTTTCTTTGTTCTTTTCTTTCGTGGTTTTAATGGTTTTCCTGCATCCCCTCTCGGGGGGGTGCCCTGACACATGACAGCTAGTAAAGCTGTCCACCAAGATGAACACATACCAACTAGCCCAACTTTCCGTTCTTCAGCTAGTAAAGCGCCATAGACGTGTGTTAATACAGGATTGATTTAACCCAAAGATTATTCCACGTCTCTACGTTCAAACACGAATTTGCCAAGAAACCAGCTATGGTACCGATGAATAATCTCTTTGAGCTCAAAAATGTGCCCTGGTAGAAAGGCAAGTGTAAGGGTGACCAAGCAAAAAGCAGCAGTTGAAAACCATATCTTCCAGAACAGAATCGAACGCTTGCTACGAGTTGAACAACACATGGACAGCGTTTTTGATTTGGTGTACGGCCATTATATACAAATAAAAGTTTAGCTGCACCAAGAGAAATTGTTTCTTGCATTGAACAATCTTGCTGTCCCACGCATTGTGAGCGCCATCTCGTCATACGATGATAATGATATACCCTTGCAGTGTTTGAAACGTTACCACGGGAGAGGGCAATGACCAGGGCCAGAGCATTGACAGTGATCAGCTGTTGTAGCCTAAAACGTTTATTTATTCTTACTTTCTAAAATTGTTACAAGCTAAAAATAATTACCGCGGAATAGTAAAGCGTCATAGAGGTTTGGCAACACGGCAATGATTACCCGAACTATCATTGCGCGTCTCTTCCTATACGCACGAATTTGCCAATGAACGAGCCAAAGTAACGAGGAATAAACTTTTCAGCTAATAAATGTGCCCAGGTAGTTAGCCAAGTTTAAGGGTGGCCAAGCAGCAAGCATCATTTCCAAACCATATCTTCCACCACAGACTCAAACGCTTGCTACGAGTTGAGCAACGCATGGGCACCGTTTTTGCTTTGGTTGTAGGGCCTTTATACGCAATTTAGAGTTTAGCTGCACCGAGAGAAATGTTTGCCGGGATTGTCCAATCATTCTCTCCCACGCATTGTGAGAGCCATCTCGTCGTACGATGAGTGTTTGACACGTCCCCAAGTAGGGGGGCAATAGCTAGGGCCAAAGCATTGACTGTGCTCTGCTGTTGTAGCCTAAAGCTTTAATTTAATCTTCGTTTCTAATACAAGCACAAAGTAATTAAAGCGGTATAGTAAACTGTCCTAGAGGTTTGGCACTGGGGTAATGATTACCCGAACGATCATTCCGCGACTAAACCTTCGCACACGAATCTGCCAAAGAACGAGCCAAAGTAACAAAGAGTAATCATTTTCAGCGATTACATGTGCCCAGGTAGATAGCCAAGTGCTAGGGTGAGCAAGCAGCACGCAGCAGTTCCACACCATATCTTCTATCACAAAATCGAACTTTTGCTACGAGTTTACCAACGCATGGACACCGTTTTTGTTATGGTTGTAGGGCCTTTATACAAAAATAGGAGTTTAGCCAGACCGAGAGAAATTTTTTTCGGCATTGGCAAATCATGCCCTCCCTCGGATTGTTAGCGCCATCTCGTCGTACAATGATGATGATACACCGTTTCCGTGTTTGAAACGTCCCCAAGGATGGGGGGCAATAGCTAGGGCCAAAGCATTGACTCTGCACTGACGTTGTAGCCTGAAGCTTGTATTTCTTCTTCCTTTCTAAACTTTTCACTCGCACAAAATATTCAAAGCGGTCTAGTAAAGCGTCATAGATGTTTGGCAATGCGGTAATAATTTTACACTTGAATATTCCGCGTTAACACCTTCGCACACGAAATTGCCAAGATGCCAGCCATTGTAATGAAGAATAATCTTTCTGGGCTAATAAATGTGCCCTGTTACATAGCCAAGTGTAAGGGTGACCACCCAGCAAGCAGCAGTTCAAAATCATATCTTTACCAAAAAATGAAACGTTTGCTACTAGTTTAACATCACATGAACACAATTTTCGTTTTGGTTCTGGTACCTTTATACAAAAAAAAAAGTTTAGCAGCACCGAGAGAAATATTTTCGGGCATTGACCAATCACGCCGTCGCATGCATTGTGAGAGCCATCTCATCACAAGTGACGATGATATACCCTTCCAGTGTTTGAAACGTACGCTCGGGGATGCGGGCAATTGCCAGGTACAAAGCATTGAAGGTGCTCAGCTGTTGGAGCCTATAGCTTTTTTTAATTCTTTTTTTTGTCAAATTGTACAAACGCAAAAAAATAAAGTGGGCTAGTAAAGCTTCATACTGGTTCGGCTATGCGGTAATACGTTTCCCATCGATCATTCCGCGTCTATACCTTCGCACACGAATTTGCCAAGAAACAAGCCATAATAATGAGGAATAATCTCTTTGAGCTAATAAATGTGCCCAGGTAGATAGCCAAGCGTAAGGGTGGACCAGCAGCAAGCCGCAGTTCAAAACCATATCTTCTACCCCAGAATCGAACATTTGCAACGGGTAGAACAACGCATGGACACCATTTTTGTTTTTCTTGTAGGGCCTTGATACACAAATAGGAGTTCAGCTGTACCAAGAGAAATTTTTTCCGGCATTCGACAATCACGCTGTTCCAAGCATTGTGAGCACCCTGTCGTTGTACGAGGATGATGATATACCCTTGCAATGTTTGAAACATCCCCATGGGGGGACAATAGAAAGGGCCAAATCAGTTACTGTGTTCTGCTGTGGTAGCATAATGCTTTAATTTATTCTTCTTTCTAAAATTGTTAAAACCACAAAATATTAAAAGCGGGCTAGTAAAGCATCTTAGAGGTTTGGCAATGCGTTATTGATTGCCGGAACGATCATTCCCATGTATACCTTGGGACATGAATTGCCCAAGAAACAAACCAAAGTAATGAAAAATAAACTTTTTCTGCTAATAAATGTGCCCACGTAGATAGCCAAGTGTATGGGTGACCAAGCAGCAAGCAGAATTCAGAACCATACCTTCCACCCCAAAATCCAACCTCTGATATGATTTGAACAACGCATGGACACCGTTCTTGTTTTCGTTGTAGGGCCTTTATACACAAATAGGAGTTTAGCTACACCGAGAGAAATATCGGCTGGAATTGGCCAATCATGGTGTCCCCGCCTTGTGAGCGCCATCTCGTCGTAAAGTGATGATGATATACCGTTGTAGTGTTCGAAACGTCTCCACGGTGGGGGGGCAATAGCCAGGGCCAAAGCATTGACTGTGTTTGTTGTTGTAGCCTACCGATCATTTTTATTCTTCCTTTCAAAAATTGTTACAAGCACAAAATAATAAAAGCGGGCTAGTAAAGCGTCATAGAGGTTTGGCATTGCGATAATAATTTCCCGGACGATCATTCCACGTCTATACCTTCGCAGATGAATTTTCCTAAGAACTTGCCCAAGTAACGAAGAATAATCTCTTCTGATCTATTAAATGGGACCAGGTAGATAGCCAAGTGTAATGTTGACCAAGCAGCAAGCAGCAGTTCAAAAGCATCTCTTCCACCACAGAATCGAACGTTTGCTACGAGTTGAACAGCGCATTGACACCGTTTTTGTTTTGGTTGTAGGGCCTTTAAGCACAAAGACAGACAGACAGACAGACAGACAGACAGACAGACAGACAGACAGACAGACAGACAGAGAACTTTATTGAGGTCCAGAAAATCCGTGGCAGTCTTAGTGAGTGCGTCCTTCGGATGCGGGCCGCACTTGCGCAGGGGGCGGAGCTACACTCCTCTTTGTGTTTACACACAAAGAGGAGTGTAGCTTTTTTTTCGACATTGGGCAATCACGCTGTCTCATGCATTTTTAGGGCTATCTGGTCGTACAATGATGATGATATACCCTTGCAGTGTTTGAAACGTCCCAATGGGGGGATAGCCAGGGCCAAAGCGTTGACTGTGCCCAGCTGTGGTAGCCTAAAGCCTTGTTGTTATTCTTCCTTTCTAAAATTGTTACAACCGCAAATACGTTAAATGTGCTAGTGTTGCGTCATAGACGTGTGGCAATGTGGTAATGATTTCACCCAACAATCATTCCACGTCTATTCCTACTCACACGAATTTCCTAAGAAACGAGGGAATAGTGTCTTCGTGCTCTAAATGTGCCCAGGTAGATAGACCAGTAAGGGTGACAACGCAGGAAGCAGCAGTTCAAAATCATATTTTCCACCAGAGAATGTAACGTTTACTACGAGTTGAACAACACATGAATGCCATTTTTGTTTTGGTTGTAGGTCCTGTATACGCAATAAAGAGTTAAGTTACACCGAGATACATATTGTCCACATTTGTCCCATCACACGGTTTCATTCTTTGCAAGCCCCATCTGGCAGTACGACGATGATATACCCATGTAGTTTTTGAAATATCCCCCTGGGGGGATAGCCAGGGCAAAAGCGATGACTGTACCCAGCTGTTGTATCCCCTAGTTTTAAGTTATTCTTCCTTTATAAAATTGCTACAAGAAAAAAAATGTAAGGCGAGCTAGTCAAGCGTCATAGAGGTGGTGCAATGCGGTAATGATTTTCCGTACGACCATTCCGCTGCTATACCTTCACACACGAATTTCCGCAGAAACGAGCCAAAGTAAGGAGGAATAATGTGTTTGAGATATTAAATTGGCCCAGGTAGATAGGCAGAGAGATAGATAGGTAGATAGACAGGTAGATGGAGCAAGCCGCAGTTAAAAATCATATCTTCCACAAGGGAATCGAACTTTTGCACCTAGTTGAACAACGCCTAACCACCATTTTTGTTTCTGTTGTAGGGCCTTTATACAACAATAGGAGTTTCATTGCACCGAGAGATATTTTTTCGGGGATTGTACAATCACGCTGTCCCACGCATTGTCAGCGCCATCACGTCGTACGATGATGATGATGATATACCCTTGCACTGTTTGAAGCGTCGCCGCGGGGGGGTGGGGCAATAGTCAGGTACAAAGTATTGACGGTGCTCAGCTGTTGTAGCCTATAGCTTTAATTTATTCTTTCTTTCTAAAATTGTTACGAAGGCAAAATAATGAAGCGTACTAGTAAAGCATCATAGAGGTGTGGTAATGTGGTGATGATTTTCGTACGATAATTCCGCGTTTACACCTTCGCACACAAATGTACTAAGAAACCAGCCATAGTAACGAGCAATAACCTCTTCGAGATAATAAATGTGCCCAGGTAGAGAGCCAAGTCTGAGTGTGGACAAGGAGCCAGCCGCAGTTGAAAACCGTTTCTTCCACCACAGAAGCCATTGTTTACTACGAGTAGGACAACTCATGGACACCGTTGTTGTTTTAGTTTTGGGGCCTTAATACACAAAAAGGAGTTCTGCTGCACAGGGAGAAGTTTTTTGCAGCATTGGCCAATCACGCTGTACCAACCATTGGGAGCGTCTCTCATCGTACGATGGTGATGATATACCCCTGCGGTGTTTGAAACGTCCTCACGGGGGGTGCAATAGCCCGGTCCAAAGTATTGACGGTGCTCATCTGTTGTAGCCAATAGCTTTCATTTATTCTTTCTTTTTAAAATATTTAGGAACTAAAAATAATAAATCGGCCTAGTTAAGCGTCATAGAGCTTTGGCAATGCGGTTATGATTTAGGAACGATTATTCCGCGTCAACACCTTCGCACACGAATTTTCCAAGAAACCAGCCACAGTAGCGAGGAATAATCTCTTCGAGCTATTAATTGTGCCCAGGTAGATAGGCAACTGTAAGGGAGGACAAGGAGCAGGCCGCAGTTCAAAACCCTATCTTCTACCCCAGAGTAGAACAGAAGCGAACGTTTACAACATTTACTAACAGAAGCGAACGTTTACTACGAGTAGAACAACTCATGGACGCTGTTTTAGGGGCGAAGCTCCTAAAGCCATGGGTCTGTCCATCCCTTGTGTCTCGTGGTACGTGACCGCGGCATGCTTTTGGAGATGTCGCAAAGTGGGCCGCGTTGCACGCGCAAGAACCGGACCGGCAGCGCAAACTCGGCACCGGGAGCGCGAGCTTGTCTGTGTTCGCCTACGGAGGCGCGTGCGCACGTGCACTGCGAGGGGGAGATCACGCAAGAGATCACGCCACGAACGCAGACAGTCGTTCTCGGTGATCGAACGAGACGCAAGGACCTTTGCTCGTTTCCTCTCGTCTTGTTCGGGCACAAGTTCGCCCTAAATAAAAGTTCTTTCTTTACCGTTGTGTCCCATCCTACGTGACAAATTGTGGTAAAGGTGCGGGGTAGCCCTCGATGGCGCGGGGTCTTTCACCAGGTCTGGGCCTGGGAGCATTGACTCCGAAAATAAACGTTGATTTGTACAATGTACGCACACAGTCTTACGTCTTTCTTAATGATGTAATGGGCGAACTTTCACGGGAGAGTTACGGTTACCGATGATCTCCCCCTCTCGAGATTCGCCCCACTTATCATCATTCATTCCGTGGATATGGCGTGATTTTTTTTGTTTTGGTTGTAGCGCCTTTAGACAAAAATAGGAGTTTAGCCACACCGATAGAAATTTTTTCTGGCATTGGCCAATCACGCTGTCCAACGCATTGTGAGCACAAACTCGTCATACGATGATCATACACCCTTGCAGTGTTTCAAACGTCCCCACAGAGGTGGCAATAGCTGCGGTGAAAGCATTGGCTGTGCTCTGCGGTTGTAGCCTGCAGCTTTATTTCTTCATCTTTTGTAAAATTGTTACCAGCACAAAATAATTATAGCGGGGTAGTGAAGCGCTATAGAGGTTTGGCAATGCGGTAATGATTACCCGAACGATCATTTCGCGTCTACACCTTCACACACGAATTTTCCATGGAACGAGCCAAATGAACGAAGAATAATCTCTTTTAGCTAATAAATGTGCACACGTAGGTAGCGAAGTTTAGGGGGACTAGAAGCAAGCAGCAGTTCCAAACCATATCTTCCGCCACAGAATCGAACGTTTGCTACGAGAGAGAATGTTCTTGTTAAATCTTTTATTCAAAAGGAAGGCCGGAGGCCTTAGGGGGGGGGGGTCGGAAGGGAAGGATGCATGGCTTAAGGGGGTCGTTTGAGTTTGTGGTCTTCGGGAGGCGGCATCAGTTTTTCACAGGACAATTGTTCAGCATTGATTGGTCCATTCACTGGTGTAGGATATCGCTATATAACTCGGGCTAGACCGCTCTTAGTGGCGAAGCGTATTATAAGGTTAAGGGTGTGTTCATCTAATGTGGGGGGATCGATACGGGTTTAGGGATTAGTGTTGGGGAAGTGTAATTAAGGTATCGAGAGAATTTGGGGCATCTCCATACCAGGTGGTGGAAAACAGCCTTGACGGCTTGCTGACAGTATGGACATTTTGGGTTGATGTGGGGGTAGTACCATTTGCGAATTGTTTCTTGTGAAAATGATGCATCTGCATAGAATTTGTTAATAAATATTTTTTGGGTTCTTTGTATGGAAGGTCTGATGGAAACATGACCCTTCGGCGAAAGTTGCTTGAGTTGGAGTTTCTTTTTGTGTTTGTACCGGTGTATGTGAATGGCGGGGGGTACGCTGCTATTTTCCATCATGTCCAAGCATTCAGGAAGGTCTGAAGGCTGGGTGATGGCGAGGTCAGCGGAGGATAGAAAAGAGCAAGCCTTCTGGGCAGCTTCGTTGGCTGCTTGATTCGCCGGTGCCGCCAAATCATGGCCAGGACTCCAGTCTATGTGGACTTGAATGCCATACCGGTGTAGGGTCATTGTTTGGCGGATAATTTGGTTTACGGAAGGGTGCATTGAGAATGGTCGTCGAAGTTCTTTTTTGGTATATGTTGATGGTGTTCGTACATCAAGTAGTCAAGAGCATATAGATCCGTTTCCGTGGGTGTAACAAGAATTTTGGATTGTCGGGTTTCTATAAAGGTTGGGTCATCTGGAGAAACCTATCCAGTTCCAACATTTGGTGGTGGCAGGCTGGCATCAGTATAAATGTCGATTTCGTCGGGTTGTTCTGCGCTGAATGGCCTCTGACAACGTTTTTGTCTTGGAATGGCCGTTGTGCAGGTCATGGGGTGAGTTGTTGTTGGTTCGCTCAGGAGAGGTCGTTGCCACGGAGGAATAGGTATCTGAAAATCAGGTAAGGGGATATGATCTTGCTTATCCCAGGCCGTGAGTATGGCAGCTTGATTGGTAAGTTTCCGCTTGAAGTTGTATTGGTCGGTTTGCTCTTGAATACTTTTTTTCAATTGATGGAAAGGCAGCCGCAGATTAGACGTTAGAGATTTTTGTGTGGCGTGGTAAGCCAGTGAGTGTGCGAGGGGGCGCATTGTGAAGGACATTAGGAGGGCGTCCTGTGACTGCATCGGGAGCCCCACTAATTCAACCTGCCCGTCTAATACCGGTGACAACACAGCTTGGTGAGTACTCTTGAAGTTCTCCGTGCGATGATGAGCCATTAAAGAAAAAGCTAGCCAAGGCCGAGACTGGCAAGGAGTTGTTGGAGTGTAGAAACATTGAAATGGAGTCACCTAAGGAAGATGAACATGGTTTTAAAACAGTGACATATCCCAAGAACTGGGCATCCGGCATTCCGATCGTTTTCAGACCAGCAACGGCCGAACTGTCTTTCTGGAAAGGGAACCCAAACCGAGTGGCATTAGAGATAGTCGTGGGTATCAATGAGAAGGTGCTACCATCGAGAATCAACAAGGATGGAAACTTCTGTGGTGGAGTTAACTCGCTGCTTTCTGCTCAAATGGTGCTAGAACTCAAACCCCTCACAGGTATACCGGTAAACGCGCTCATTCCTGAGTCGTACATGAAGACATTAGGCAAGATCAAAGACGTACCCATTGAATGTGTACGTCTTTGATCAACCGAACGTCTTTGAGCAACCGAAATGTGCGAACTGCGGTGGACCGCACCCTGCTTCCTTCTCTAGGAGTCTGCGTAGCAAATGGGCGTCACACCTTCAGAGAGAGAAAGACCTTAACGGGAAAGAAGACAGACAGCAACACCCGCTCACCAATTACGAGTAGTTTTTGAAGACGGCGCAAAACCGAAGAGATTTTGACACTAATACCAATCGTGACTCTATTCAATACTCAAGGAACAGAATATCACCAGCGAGTGGAGGGGGAGAATTCCCAGAAATGGGACCTCTCCTTCTGCGCCTACTCTTCCACCTGAGTCGACAACCACAAAAAAGGCACCCCTACTCGAGAAACTGGTTCCTCCCCAATCTGTGCTACATACTTCAACGGATTTCACCCAAAGGCGCGAAATGATACAAACTCCACCAAGTGACTTCAATGAGCTGTTTTTACAGATGTTGTTCGTGGCCCTGAAAGCGATCCTACATGCTCTTCCGTAGGTCAACAACCTACTTAAAGTCAAGACAATACTGGAAATGAAGCAAGTTATCATGGTTGGCGGGCTTGGAACGCCACTTCATGGACATCTGGTATAGACAATTAGTAATATTTCAGTGGAATTGTAATGGCTTCAGGGGAAAATGGGATATTACTGTAAATTTGTAGCGCAATATAACTTCGCGGTCTTGTACATATCAGAGGCCCGCACTGAACCAAACTTTCGTCTAGCAAATTATGTAGAGGACACATCAGACCGAGGTGTTGCTCCAAGTCGTGCAATGTTGTGTACAGCATGATATACCATCAGTACTAGTTCCATGATCGTCTACCCAAGCCTCAGAATTTGTGCGGTGCAAGGTTGTAATGGGGAACACAACTGTTAGAATAGTGAGCGCGTACACTGAACCGGATACTGCAATTGCTTGTTCTGACCTTACCGATATGTGCCGGCCAGACGGAAGTTTGATTATTTGTTGCGGAGATTTCAACGCTCCACATGAGTTATGGAACAGCCCCACCACTGACAACCGAGGACGACAGATAGCGAGAGCCCTAGACTTCTTTGATTACGCAGTGCCTAATGACGGCTCCTCAACGTTTCGTCCTGGGCATTCTTATTCCAATGTATCAAACATTTATTTTGTTCGTCGGACCTGGCTTCTGGCGCAGACTGGACTATAGAAGTGGATACCACAGGAAGTGACCACTATCCTATTCACACCTACCATCAGTCTCTCGGATCTACGCCACCCCGGCACAGCGAACGAATAGCAAATTGGGCTGCTTTCAGACATTTGAACACTGAACACCTCGGTAAGCCTCGCAATATGGACGAGTTCACATCTACCATCAAGCAGCACCTAGACCAGGCGACTCAACATGTGCCCGTCTCACCTTGGTACAGGGGCATCGACGGAGAATACAAGCGTATGAGTGCCATTAGGGGCAGAGCACAACGTAAATATCGTAGCTCTGGATTTATTGAGCTTTACAACGAAGCCAAGCGTATTTTCGCAGCGATGCAAAAGCAAACTCAAAGGGTGTCTTTAAAAGGTGGATTCAATTTTGTCAGTCGGTGTCGCTGTACACCTCCGTGTCGAGAGTCTGCAACGTTGTGCGCGCTTTGTGTTCACCAGTTGCCCAATTGCGTTCTTTTCGCTCTTTAGCCGCATGTCGTAACGTGACAGAAATCTCGTTTGCGGAAACGTTTTGTGCAGGAATAACACTGGCTAGTCCAGCTGCCAGCACGGACCTGTACAAAGAATCGCTTGCCTACGCAAATACCCTTAAACAGGAAGCAATGAGTTCAGACTCCCCTGAGTTGGATGCAGATTTCACATTGGGTGAGTGGTCAGCTGCTTTGACAAGCATTTTTCACCGAACTGCACCAGGACCTGGCGGAGTACCGTATTCGGCTTTTTGCAATCTTGGTCCTATCAATACGACTCTATTGTGTGAAATATACAACAGAATTTAGAGAAGTGAACGGGAGCCAATATCATGGAAAGTTGCAAAAGTGGTGGCTCTACTAAAACCCGGGAAAAGCCTCTTGGCTTTACACTTATTCAGTCCTGTCAGCCTCTCAAATTGTATATCCAAAGTCACGAAGAATCTTATGAATGAATGATTGATGTATTGGTTAGAAAGTAAACATGTGCTACCAGGATAAATATAAGGCTTTCGCAAAGGTTTGAGTACCATGGACAGCATCATAGATTTGGTGTCATTTGTGGAGCAAGAAAAGTCCAAAGGCAACATTACGGTAGCCATATTGTAGACGTACTGCGTGCCTGTGATACGGCTAGCCACTTCCACGTCTTAGAAGGATTGGCGCAATTAGGACTACGCGGGAGGACGCTGCACTTTATATGAGACTTTCTTGAGGGCAGGCGAATTTTTGTCACTACAGAGGTGGCGAAAACATCAGAATATGTGGTTACCCAGGAGGATCCTCAAGGCAGCATTTGGGGTCCCACGCTTTTCAATGCAATATAGGTGCAGTTACCTACACGCCTCCCACGTGGCATTCACTATTCCATTTACGCTGACGACATATGCCTTTGGGAATCCATATCGTCATGGGAAGTCACTCAATTAAAATTGCAAAGCGGGATTGATGAAGTTTCGATGTTTCTGATAGAATGGGGAATGACATTGTCAGCCGGAAAAACAGCAGTACTTCCTTTTACTGTGAAACAATTGAATAAATTTATTATATTCATGGAGGGAAGACCCCTGCCGCTTGTGATACATCATCGTTTCCTCGGCATAAAAGTAGATCAGAGGCTCTCCTGTTTACACCATCTTCACATTCTGGAGACCAAGGAGAACAACATCTTCCGCGTGCTGCCACACCTGGCGGGAGCCCGTTTGGGAACCTCCACGGATATTTTACTGAGACTTCATGGGGCTCTTGTGAGATCCGCTACACATCCCGATCCGGATCCGCTGTGAGATCCGGATACTCATTGCAAGTTCCCATTGTCTTATCACCTTCTGGAGAGAAGACACTCACTCTACGTTTAGCGAGAAGTCTTCCAGTGTGCTTTGGGGTTCCTAAAGGCACGTCAAGCCCCCTTGCGCTGGCAGAAGCACGAGTTTCCTATTGTGGTCATACGGCAAAGAGAAATAACTCGGCACCTGTTCAGAATATTCACGCAACATGCTTACCACCCACTATCAGATGCAATATTGAAACGAACTGGTTCAAGGATCTCTGCCTCCTGGAAGACTACAAGGCACTGCTTCCTGGATTTACATGGTGGCCTTATGCCTGTCTTCCCTGGCTTCTTGCAGAGCCGCCTAACATCACTGCTAAATATCCGGTATCGACAAGACGGCAAATGTTCCTCTCCCGGCGTGGGTCCAGCTAGTGTAGATGCATATGCATAACGCGCACGCAGACAAGCTACGTGTGTACACAGATGGATCTTGCAATACAAGTATCTCCGCTTCGCGTTCGCAGTGCTTGCATTAGGGGTCGAGCCGATGTTCCGATTGTCAAACTGAACATCCTCGAACACTGCTGAAATCTGTGCCGTGTGGAGACTGTCAAGTTTATTGCCACAGGCAGCAAATTGCTAGGTGGGTTGTCTACTTAGACTCTAAGCCCGCACTTGAGCTCCTATTAAATGTTCAGTCCAGAAACGGGTACCGAATAATGACCCTTACGATTGCTAAACACCTTCAAACAGCCCGCGATAAAGGGCATGTCGTAGACTTCCAATGGGTACCCAGCCACAGTGGACTAAAACGCAACGAGACAGCCGACAGATTCACCCAACAGGTTCTACGACGACGACGAGCTCCCTGTTCCTCACCTCGCTGATGATATAAGGAGCACAATACGGAACCTAAGTGAGCAATGGTCTGCATAGACATGGTTTAATGAAGACACGAAGCGGTCATTGTTGAGCAATAGACCCAGGCTCACAGTTTCGTTTGAATGTGGAACTGTCACGGAATGTAGAAACTCTTCTTTACCGTATGCCACTCAGGGTGGCTTATACAAAGTCGTTTCTGTCCCGAATTCACTGTGCAAACTCACCATCGTGCGCTTGCGGAGCACCCGAGGAAGATGTTCCGCACGTGATGTAAGACTGCCCATTATATTCGGGGAAAGACGTTAACTTTTCAACAAACTCCCCTTAGATAACCGTCGTGTGGTGGGTTTAGCATCTTTACTAGAACCGTGGCCTGATTCGGGGCTTCGAAACAAGGTTGTGTGTGCCCTGAATGTTTTTTTTTACCTCAACAGCAATAGCGACAACGTATTAGTTGATATAATAGATTTGTATCGTGACTCAGTGACCACCAACGCACGAGAACGTTTTACAGACCACTTTTAGTACTCACGAAATTCTGCACAGTGGGTTAGTATAGCCGGGGGTATGGCCCTGTATTGGTGAAATGGAGCAGCCTGGAGCACATTAGCTTCCAACCTCTCCACTCAAAAAACCAGTTAAACCACCAATGAACACGGCAAAGATACATCATCATCATCGTGCGACCAGATGACGCTCACAATGCATGGTACAGCGTGATTGGCCAATGCCCGAAAAAATTTCTCTCGGTGCCACTAAACCCCTTTTTTTGTATAAAGGCCATAGAAAAAAACGAAAATGGGGGTCACGCGTTGTTAAACTATTTGGAAACGTTCGGTTCCCTGGTGGAAGATATGATTTTGACTGGCTGCTTGCTCCATATCCACCCTTACACTTGCCTATCTTCCTGGGCAAATTTAATATCCCAAAGACATTCTTCCTCGTTACTTTGGCTCGTTGATTGGCAAGTTCGCGTGTGAAGGCATACACGCGGAATGCTCGTTCGGGTAATCATTACCGCAATGCCACACCCCTTGAAAATCCTATCTAGACCGCTTTTATTATGTCGCACTTGTAACCATTTTATAAAGAAATAAACCTATAGGCTACAACAGCTGGGTACACTCAACGCAATGGCCCTGCGTATACCCTTTGTGGGGACGTTTGACACAATACAAGTGAATATCACAATCATTGTGCGACGAGATGGCGCTCACAATGGGTGGGAGAGCGTGATGGTCCGTTGCCAGACGTTCTCTCATTCTGCCATCCTCTTCCGTCTCAACGAAACAGGCTGCGGCTTGCGTACGTACTCCTACATTGCCGATTTTCACACCCACAGACAGGCGATCCTAAAAGCAGGCAATGTACAATCTGATCCATCACCCTTGGAGATCGAGGCACTCCTCAAGGTTCTGCTCTTTCACCCTTGCTTTTTAATGTCGCTCTCCTAGACCCCCCTCGTCAGCCTAAAGCCATTCCCCGTGTTCAACACGCACTGTATGCCGATGATATTACTATTAGGACTGACACGGGTTCTTTAGGTGAAATTCAAGATACCCTTCAAAAAGCCACTGACACTGTAAAACAATATGCCTCATCAATTGGCCTTCGGTGTTCCCCTCAAACATCTTACCTCATCATTGTACAGAAAAGCCCCCATGCAAATAAAGAATAAGTTCAAATTACCCTCGATGGACAGCTTATACATCCCAGACATTCACTCAAGATGCTTGGTTTCACAATTCAGGCCAATACACAGAACGATCAAACAGTATTCACGCTCATCACAGCATTTACTCAAGTTACACACTGTCACGTCTTGTGGCACGTCTCGACCAGCTCAGAAGAATGGACACGGGAGAGTCGTTCGCATATTTACCACAGCACACATTTATTATGTACAACTGCAACCCCTAAGCAAAATAAACACAAGGCAACCAAAGAACTCAACCAAATAAATTCCTAAATACTAATTCCTGACAACAACCCAGAAAAGCCAACAAACCAAACCAAGAGTCACTACAATGAAGTCCTTAATAATGCAACCAGTCCTAGTTCATCTCTATACAACGTCCATGTTAACAATCTTAACAATAATGGTCATATAATACCCAAGTCCCTAGCGGACGGGCCTACCGCTGTCTCCGGCGCTGACGTGTCGTAACCGTAGCGTGGCCGTGACACGCTGGTGGTCGTCGTTGTCCGCTGCCGCGATGCCGGTTGTGGTGGTACCAACGTAGTTGTGCGTGGTAGTCACCCGGTGGACCGCTCTCTAGCTACTCCTCGTGGTAGCCCTCGTAGCAGGAAGCAACCCCTGGCCTCGGGGCCGTCGCCGTGGAATCAGGTAGCATCGGGAACTCCGGGAACGTCGGCGCGTGGGGACCGCCAAGGCGTTAGTTGACGCTGCGTGCTCGCTGTACGCAGGCGCCCGACCGTCGCCGCTGGGGCCACCAAAGCGCAGGTTGGTGGTACGACGCGGAAGTGGAGCCGATGCCACGTCGGGCCACTCCGGCCCAGGCTGACGTGGCTCTGGTCGATGGCGTGGCCTCGTACCCCCGGCTTGTTCCTCGAACTCGTGCCACCTGACCTTCCTGCTGTGGCGTTCTTCTGATATCTCCCTACCGGCCAGTGCCCCTGGATTAAATAGCTTTGCCCGGCCGTCGCGGCACTCTTCCATTCGTTCTGCCCGTGTCCGCCGCACGGGTCACCACCACATTGGTTAATTCGCCACGTGCCTCCATCGCGTCACCACATCATTAGACCGCTCTCTTCGCGGGAAATTTGCCTTCTCTTCGTCTTCCTCTTCGTCGGCCTCTGGCTCTACTAAGACACGTCAGCCTTGCCGCCTTAATCATGACAATGGGCCCCCTCTTCAAGAGTTTTTAAGTGCGAATGCACTTCTTAAGCGAGCCTGAATTGTCCGCCGCCGTCATCCGCATAGCAACAGCTGCGGGTGCGCGCGCTCCTCGTCTCCCTAAGCAACAGGGGGAGATGGGGCGCGCTACTCTCCTCCTCTTCTCTCCGCTCAGTGACTGCGGGTGTATGGCGCCTCCTCTCCACTTCGGGCGGGAGAGCTCTCGCTCTCGTTGCGGGCGCTCCGCATTCCGACGAGTGAGGGCGCTCGTGTAGCCCTCGCCGTAACGGCGGGCGCTACTCTCCTCCTCCTCTCTCCGCTCAGTGACTGCGGGTGTTGGGCGCCTCCTCTCCACTTCGGGCTGGAGAGCTCTCGCTCGCGTAGCGGGCGCTCCGCATTCCGACGCGTGAGGGCGCTCGTGTAGCGGCCGCGTGGCGCGGGAGGGTATTAGTCGATCGCGCGCCGTCGTCGAGGGCGGTCGCTGGCACTGCATCTCGATAACGATGATGGCGGACCGGGCAACGGTACCAGCAATAACGAGTGAAATATCTTTCTTTGTAGTTGTGTCCGTGTGTGTAATCTCTCGACTACTCATTAAGATCACGATATCCACCGTAATCGCGCAATCAACAACCGTGCATTCGCACTTACACACTCTCCCCCTCGGGGAAGTGCGAGGGAATTTTTTTCCCAAAAAACTGCTCACATGTCGCCGATGTCTCTTCTGATCACCACTATTGTTCACTACACATACAGAACACACCTTATCACACCCCACCGTTCACTTTTCCATCACTCTACAGTTCACTTCTTTCTACACACCATCATTTCACACTTCACCTCGCCCTCACTTTCTCAACACATCTATAGTTCACTCGTGTCTACAGAACACACCCATTGGTGCACACCACGTTCCCGATTTATCACCAATACATCACTTTCTCAAACACCGATCTACTCCAACACTCCGATCTAACACATTATAAAATATCAAACACATCAATCATCTTTTATTCAACAACCCTTTTTCTCAATACACATCAAAAACGTCTTTCCTCTTCCCGCTCCTCAATCGGCACTTTGAAGCTAGTTTTCAATCTATAGTTCATAACCTCGCCTTTACTCTGAGCTTCCTACTTTATTCCTACACTATATGAACTTACACCACCATACTCATATCCTCATACAATCTACGAGAACACATCATCACATCAAACACTTGTATGTCTAATATTTGGCACCACTCTTTTCAATCCGACCTTCATCAATAACTCTTTCATTTCACTAATGCTGCATCGCAATACAAAACCTATTTCGTCTCCGTAAAGGGTCCTATTTCTGGCCAAGTCGAGTCCATGATTTCGACCGGGTTCGTTCAGCTACGGCTTCATCTTCACCTTCTTCCGCTTCAACCACTCAGCACCCTTTGCTACACTGTCGGCTCGGCTTTGACAGCCAACATTGCTAATATTACTCGTGTGCCTCAGGGACGTAGCCTGGCTGACTGTTTTCTGTAGGCCCACAGGCCTTCCAAGATCACCTCCTACTATGCAACAGGGCGCATTTCTTTGACTCCTAGGTCGCAAGCCTCTTAGCGCCTGACCTCCTCTCTGCTCCGAGCTGCCTGGCCTTCCGTGCTCACTGTGGGCGTTTTTCTCACGCTGTCTCATCTTTGCGCTCCGTCTACTCATTCGCTCCTCTCCGAGCCTTGTTTGAGCAATTTTTTGAGACAGTCCACCTTTCGATCGGGTATTTCTCTCGTATTTTACAACCGGACTACTGCTGAACGACTGTGCTTTCTTGCACCGCTTTCTCTTTTGCTTATTCGAAGCTCCCAGCGTCTTTTCGCCTGAGATCACTCGCCACTGCACTGCATTACGGCCGCACTGTTCAAGCTGTAGCTCTTCATCACCGTCACAGAGCTCGGGCTGAGGGCGATGTTCTAGTTGGTCTACTCCCACTGTACTCGGCTGCGCCCTAATGGCTGCATTGACAACCGCAGACGCTGCACTGCCCTCGTCACTGTCTAAACAATTTGTCCCACGATTTTCGCGGATTAGGCTACTCTTGCTACCCACAGGCATTTCTGAAAGACCACAACTAAGGACTTCTGGCCTGATGCCTTTACCAGCGCTTGGTATAGCAGACACCCCTGTCTCACTTGTTAACATTCCGGACGCGTAAAATCAACTAAGTCTACAGAGCTACTAGGGAGCATCAAGCTGTCCTCACCTAGCGCGTTCTCATTGGGCTCATCTTCAAGTGCCTGGCCTGCGGTGGAGCCCCGCGCGGCCAGTTCACCGTCTCGCGCTTCGAACGCGCCTTTATTCTCAGCGATTCTTTGCGAGAACCCTTTTATTTTTTCATTGCCATCATAGCGGTGTGCAAACCGCGTTCTTTCAACCGCACGTGCTCCTGCGCCTTCGCAGATCTGCGTGCTTTCCTCCTCACGTGCGGCATGTTCACCGCTCTCTCGGCGTCTTTTCTCCTGGGAGCTCTGTCGCGAGAGCCCCTTTCCTTTTAAAGACGATAGTCTTTCTTGGGCTACTTAAACCCAACAATTTTGGTCTCTCTGTATGTCTGTATGTCTGTCCGTCTGTCTGTCTGTGACTCGATTCAGCCACCCGGCCAAAGCAAAACAATGCCTGCGCAATAGTCTTATATAGTCACGGCTAAATCTACCCGTCTATGTCCGGTGTAATGTTCATACTTCTCAACATTGTTGAAGAAGAACAAGACATTACGCAAGTATGAGGCAACAAATCAATACAGAAGTGATATTTGCAGTGTTCCTTTATAAAAAAATCAAACATGCTTGACTTTTGCGAAATTAAATACTTCATCAACTGCAGAAAAAGAATTCGCTCCGCCGTCGCCTGCTGTCGCCCGCGCCACTATAGCTTCTGGCGCCATTTTAAGAAATCAACCGGCAACAGTTACACAAGGTTCCACTACATAGGTTCCACATTCTGCTTGCAACGCACGTGAAGTAGGGAAACGCGGTTCTATAAACGTTGAAGTAGGGCGCCTCGATTAACGGGCGTCTTCGCCGTACGGCAGCGTTCGCATCGAGACACCCGGTTAGGAGCAGTGGAACGCGGAAATTTAAAATGATTTAAGCAAACCTTTGGAGTCTTTACCTTGAAAGGAGCGCGACGCAAGAGGAACAACATGAGAGGTGAGCGGGAAAGCGAAGGGAGGAATTTACTTCGCAAAAGCCGATAAAGACTATCGTCTTTTGATGGCATTTGCAACGAAAGGAGCAGATACGCGGCGACTTTTTTCTATTATTTTGCTTCTAGCTTCCAAACTGTGCGCAGGTCGCGTGCCCTGACTTTCACGTGCGGCGGGTTCAACGCTCCTTCCTTGTTCGCACAAACTATTTTCCCCGAACCGCCCCCTTGATTTTTTTAGTTCTAACTTCTTTCGCAGTTCTTCTATCTCTGCATCCATTTTTTCGTTCACTTTGCGGCTCTCTTCATCCAATTTCTCGTTCACTTTGCGGCTCTCTTCATCCAACAACTCAAAAAACTGCTGTTTGTTCAAACCTCGCGTTTGAACCAACGTCAACAACTTTTCCAAATCCATTCTCAAAGCTGGTTAGACACGTGACTGGGCCTGATAGAAATATCCCGTGTGAGGATAAATCAATCCTGGCAGGCTCGCCAAATATTTGTCACGTTTTTGTGGCACGTCTCGACCAGCTCAGAAGAATGAAAACGGGAGAGTCGTTGGCATATTTACCACAGCACACATTTATTATGTACAACTGCAACCCCTAAGCAAAATAAACACAAGGCAACCAAAGAACTCAACCAAATAAATTCCTAAATACTAATTCCTAACAACAACCCAGAAAAGCCACCAAACCAAACCAAAAGTCACTACAATGAAGTCCTTAATAATGCAACCAGTCCTAGTTCATCTCTATAAAACGTCCATGTTAACAATCTTAACAATAAGGGTCATATAATACCCAAGTCCCTAGCGGACGGGCCTACCGCTGTCTCCGGCGCTGACGTGTCGTAACCGTAGCGTGGCCGTGACATGCTGGTGGTCGTCGTTGTCCGCTGCCGCGGTGCCGGTTGTGGTGGTACCAACGTAGTTGTGCGTGGTAGTCATCCGGTGGACCGCTCTTCAGCTACTCCTCGTGGTAGCCCTCGTAGCAGGAAGCAACCCCTGGCCTCGGGGCCGTCGCCGTGGAAGCAGGTAGCACCGGGAACTCCGGGAACGTCGGCGCGTGGGTACCGCCAAGGCGCTAGTTGACGGAGCGTGCTCGCTGTATGCAGGCGCCCGGCCGTCGCCGCTGGGGCCACCAAAGCGCAGGTTGGTGGTACGACGCGGAAGTGGAAGCCGATGCCACGTCGGTCCACTCCGGCCCAGGCTGACGTGGCTCTGGTCGATGGCGTGGCCTCGTACCCCCGGCTTGTTCCTCGGACTCGTGCCACCTGACCTTCCTGCTTTGGCGTTCTTCTGATCCCTCCCTCCCGGCCAGTGCCCCGGGATTAAATAGCTTTTCCCGGCCGTCGCGGCACTCTTCCATTCGTTCTGCCCGTGTCCGCCGCACGGGTAGAACCACCACATTGGTTAATTCGCCACGTGCCTCCATCGCGTCACCTCATCATTAGTCCGCTCTCTTCGCGGGAAATTTGCCTTCTCTTCGTCTTCCTCTTCGTCGGCCTCTGGCTCTACTAAGACACGTCAGCCTTGCTCCCTTAATCATGACACACACATGTTTCGGCGAATCTCCAATCGACATCGCGGTGTGAAGGAGGAAGAACTTCTCCGCCTTATCCGCGCCTTCCTTATATCACGGGTCATCTACATCGCCTCCTATCTAACTCTTAGCAAAAGAGACATGGAAGCCATTGATCGCCTTATCCGCAAAGCTATAAAGAAAGCTCTCAATCTTCCTATGTCCACCGCGACAACTAAATTGCTCCAATTATGCATTCACAACTGGGTCACAGAACTCACCGAAAGCCTACTTTCCAGTCAACGTCTCCGCCTAACTCAAACACCAAAAGGAATGGCACTGTTGCAGGACCTCAAAATGTAACCTCCTCAGATTACGGACAGAAAACCTCTTCCCCATAATTGGCGTCAATCCATTCGTGTCCACCCTCTTCCCAAAAATATGCATCCCACTTTGCACTCCGGTCGGCGACACGCCCATAGCCAAGCCCAAGAACAAATCTGCGGAAACAATCCCAATGTTTTGTATACAGATGCCGGCCCTTACTGCGATCGGTCCCATCACTTAGCCATAGCAACCACTAAAGACAAGAACCTAACCTGCACCTCAATCAAGTCCACATCTATCTGGGCCGAGGAAGAATTTGCTGTGGCCCTCGCCATTACTCAAACAACCACAGCGATTATAATTAGGGACTGTCATGCCGTCTGTCGCACCTTTTTCTCGGGTTACGTGGCCTTAACCACGCGGAACCTCCAGGCTCAACTTGCCCCCAACAGAAAAATCGACATTGTGTGGACCCCGGGACACTCCTCACTAAGGGACAATAATTTTGCCCACAGACAAGCATGCGAACTCTCCTCCAGGCCTCTGAAGAAACACGAAGTCTCGTTCCCCTGCTCACATTTCAAGAGATCACACAACATTACCGCACATCAAGACAACATTTTCCCCCTCCTCACCCGCGCCTTACTAAAACACAAGAAGTAGTACTCCGGAGTCTTCAAACAAACAGCTTTCCTCACCCAACTTGGCTTCTTCGGATGTACCCCACTCAATACCCTGCCACAGAAAAATTCTGTCCTAACCTATGTACCCTCATACACATGATATTGGGGTGCGCACACATTCAGCCTTCCGACCTTTACCCACTTCCCTTCCCGTCCCTGAGCTGTGGGAGAACCTGACGACCAGTGCTGGCTTAGATGCACAGCAACTCCTGGTGTCCAGGGCTGAGACAACGAGGTCGTCCAATGGTCTCCTGGACTGAGGAGACACTCCCACATCAACAGGCTCACAATAAAGTTTTTCTTCCTCCTCCCCCTCCATTGCCAGACAAACCTTCTATCGGTGTAGCTAAAGTCATACTTGTGTATAAAGGCCATACAACCAAAACAAAATTCGTGGTTATGCGTTAGTCAACTCCTAGCAAACTTTCATTCTCAGGTGGAACATGTGATTGTGAACTGCTGCCTGCTCCTTGGCCAGCTTGAAACTTGGCTATCGACCTGGGCACTATTGATAGCACCAAGAGATTATTACTTGTTACGATAACTCGTTTCCTGGTAAATTCGTTTGCTACATTATAAAAACGCAATGATCGTTAGGAGATTCATTACCGCATTGCCTCACCTCTATGACACTTCGCTAGCTCGCTTTAATTTTTTTCTTCTAGCAATTTTCTAAGGGAAGAATAACTTAAACATATGGAATACAACAGCTGGGTGCAGTCTACACTCTTACTCTGGCTATACCCCAGGGGGACTACAGGAATATATCTTCATCGTACCGTGAGATGGGGCTCACAAAGCATGAAACAGTGTGATGGGCTAAATCCAGACAATATGTTTCTCGGTGTAGGTTAACTCATAATTGTGTATAAAGGCCCTACCACCCAAACAAAAATGGTGTTCATGTGTTGTTCAACTCATAGCAAACGTTGGATTCTCTGGTGGAAGATATGATTTTCAACTGCTGCTTGCTGCGTTGTCACCCTTACACTGGGCTATCTACCTGGGCACATTTATAGCATAAAGAGATTATTCCCTGTTACGATAGTTTGTTTCTTGGAAAATTTGTATGAGTAGGTATAGACGTGAAATCATTAGAGCTTAATATTTATTTTACGCTTGTAGCAATTTTAGAAAGGAAGAATAAAAACAACTATCGGCTACCACAGCTAGGCACAATCAACGCTTTGGCCCTAGCTATCCCCCTAGGGGACATTTGAAACACTGCAAGAGTATATCAATATCATCGTACGATGAGATTGCACAACCAATGCATGGACAGTGTGATTGGCCAATGTCGGAAAAAAATTCTCTCAGTGTAGCTACTCCTCTTTTTGTATAAAGGCCCACAAGAAAAACAAAAAACGGTGTCAATGAGTTGTTCCACTCGTAGCAAACGTTTGATTCTGTGGTTGAAGAGATGATTTTTAACTCCAGCCGGCTGCTTGGTCACCCTTGCACTTGGCTATCTACCTGGCCACATTTAATAGCTCGAAGAGATTATTCTTCGTTAGTTTGGCACCTTCCTTGGCAAATTCATACGCGAAGGTATAGACGTGGAATAATCGCATGGGAAATCATTACCGCATTGCCAAAGCTCTATGACGCTTTACTAGCCCGCTTTATTTATTTTATTCTTGAAACAATTTTAGAAAGGAAGAATAAAATAAAGCTATAGGCTACAACAGCTGAGCACAGTCAACGCTTTCGCCCTGGCTATTGCCGCCCCCCGTGGGGACGTTTCAAACACGACAACGATATATCGTCATTCCTTTATGACGAGATTGGATTAACTCGTTTCTTGTGTGGAGAGGTTGGAAGCGAATGTGCTACCGGCTACTCCATTGCACTAATACAGTTCCATACACCAGGCTATACTAGTCCACTGTGCACAATTTCGTGAGTACCTAAAAGTTTTCTGTAAAATGTCCTGCTGTGTTGGTCGTTACTGAGTCACGATAAAAATCTAGTATGTCAACTAATACTTTGTCGCTATTCCTGTTGAAGTGTAAAAGACATTCAGGGCACGACCAACCTTATTTTGAAACCCAGCATCAAGATGCTAAACACACCACACGCTGGTTATCTAATAGGGTTTTGTTGAAAAGTTCACGTCTTCGCCGTGAATATAATGGGAAGTCAAATATCACGTAGCAAAAAATCTTCATCGGGCACTCCATATGCGCAAATTGGTTACTTGGCTTATTGAATTCGGAACAGAAACGACTTTGTATAAGCCTCCCCGAGTCGCAAACGGTAAAGCAGAGTTTCTATATTTTGTGACAGCTACACATCCAAACGGAACTGCAAAGCGGGGGCTTTTGCGTACAGCAATGGCCACTTCGTGTCTTCATTAAACCATGTCTATGCAGACCTTTGCTCACTTAGTTTCCGCATAATGCGCCTTATATCATGAGCGAGGAGAGGAACGGTGAGCTCGTGGGTGGTCGCTTGGCTTTTAGTCCACTGTGGGCGGGTACCCGTTGGAAGTCTACGACATGCCCTTTATCGCGGGCTCTTGGAAGATGTTTAGCAATCGTAAGTGTCATTATTCGGTACCCGTTTCTGGCCTGAACATTTGATAGCAGCACAAGTGCGGGCTCAGAGACTGAGCAGACAACCCACCTAGCCCTTTGCTGCCTTGTGGCAATTAACCTGACCGCCTCCACAATACCACAGACTTCAGCAGTTGTCGAGAATGTTCTGTGTGACAAGCAGAACATCTGCTCCACCCCTAATAGAGGCACTGCGAACGCGCAAGCGGAGCTACGTGTATTGCAAGTTCCATCCGTGTACACATGAAGCTTGTATGGCTGCGCGTTTGCATATGCATCAACACTAACTGGACCAACGCCGGTAAAGGAACATTTGCCTTCTTGTCGATACCTGGTATTCATGCAGTGATGTTAGGCTGTGGAAGAAGCCAGGGAGGACAGGTATCAAGCCAACGGGTAAATCCAGGAAGAAGTGCCAAGTAGTCTTCCAGCATGGCAGAGATCCTCGAACCAGTTCGTTTCAATATTACATCTGATAGTGGGTGGTAAGCATGTTGCGTGAATATTCTGAACAGGTGCCGAGGTATTTCTCTTAGCCGCAGGACCACAATAGGAAACTCTCATGCTTCTTAAAGCACAAGGGCGCTTGACATGGCTTTAAGAACCCCCAAGCACACTCGAAGACTTCTCGGTAATAGTAGAGAGTGTGTTATCTCCAGAAGGTGATAAGTCAATGAGATCTTGCAATGCGTACCCGATAGTGGATCTCACAAGAGCCCCGTGAAGGTTCAGTAGAACATCCGTGTAAGCTTCCTAATAGGCTCCCACCAGGTGTCGCGGAACGCGGACGATGTTGTTCACCTTGGTCTCCAGAACGTGAAGATGGTGGCACCAGGAGAAACTCCGATCTACAAATATGCCAAGGAAACTATGGTTTGTCAGAAACGCCAAGGGTCGTCCCTACAGGAATATATTAAATCCTTTCAATTGTTTTACAGTAAAAGGAAGTACTGCTGTTGTTCCGGCTGACAAAGTGATTCCCCGTTGTGTCAAAAACATCAAAACTTCATCAATCCCGCTTTGCAATTTTGCTTGAATGACTTCCAATGACGGCCCAGATGTCGAAATTCCTATGTCGTCAGCGTAAATAGAATATTGGATGCCGTGTGGGAGGCGTGTTGGTAACTGCGCCATCATTGCGTTGAAAGGAGTGGGACTGAAAACAATGCCGTGAAGAACCCCTTGCGGAACCACATATTCCGATGTTGTGGCAGCCTCTGTCGTGACGAAAATTCACCTGCCCTCAAAAGTCGTATATAAAGCGTAGCGTCCTCCCCCGTAGTCCTAATAGCATCAATCCTTCTAAGACATGGACGTGGCTAGCCGTTTCATCGGCACGCAATCCGTTTAGGAATATGGCTTGCGTACTGTTGCCTTTGGACGTTTCCTGTTCAACAAAATGTCACCAAAGCTATGATGCTGTCCATGGTACATCGACATATGCAGAAGCCTGATATTTTTCCTAGTAGCACATGTTGACTTTCGTACCAATACATTGATGGTTCATTGATCATTTTCTTCATGACTTTGGATATACAATTCGTAAGGCTGCCTGGTCTGAATGAGTCTAATACCAAGGGGCTTTCCCAGGTTTTATTAGAGCCACCACTTTTGCAAGTTTCTATAATATTGGCACCTGTCCACTTCTTCAAATTCTGTTTTATATTTCTAACAATAGAGTCGCATTGATTGGACCAAGATTCCAAAAAACCGAACACAGTACTCCGTCAGGTCCTAGTGCAGTTCAGTAAAAATGCTCGTCAAAACCGCTGAGAACTCACCCAATGTGAAATCGGCATCCAAGTCTCCCCTGACTTGGATGCAGATGAACTCATTGCTTCTTGTATCAGGGTAAATGCGTAGGCAAGCGATTCTTTGTACGGGTCCGTGCTTGCAGCTGGACTAGCCCGTGTTATTACAGCATAGCTGTAAATGGCTAGGATCCAGCAGATCATCTCCGGTCCCAGAGCGATGTAGGCAGGAATCGCTAGCGAGCGTAGCGCCCCGTTGCGGAGCCCACTCAAATCCCCACAATCGTAAAACTGGGCGTCACACCCCCGGGGCATGGAAGAAATCATACAGAATTAAAAAGGTCCTTGGGCCTTCATAGAGCATGCGCTGTGATTACCATACCAGCGCTATAATAAATTTCTAACCACGATTCCTGTATGTTTCGTAGCGTAAGCTACACTGGCCGAGGATGAGCAGTTTCGCGCGTGCCGTGAGGAGCCGTTCTGCGCAAGCGCGAAGGGCCTTGGATTGGATTCAATTGGCTTGGCTTGGCTTGGCTTGGCTTGGCTTGGATTGTATTGCATTGCATTGGATTGGATTGGATTGAATTAAAGTTGATTGTGTTGGATTGTGTTGCGTCGTAGCCGCGGCAGACGCCCTGGCGCCGGTGCGTGCACGGGTGTGCGCCTCAATTGCGCGGTAGCCAAGTCTGACGCTGCGCAGCACCCGCTTAATAGCCGTTTCACGTGGCTCATGAAGAGGCGGGCTGAGCATGCGCGAGGAGCAGTGACTGGACAGGACTGGACTTTCAGGTAATAACCAGGAACAATGATCAATCGCAAATTACAAACATGTTTTGCTTCGTGCACCCCTTGGACTACGACCCAGTCAAACCTCACGTGGAGGCTCGGCACCACAGCTTTGTTGGCCATCCCTCTTCACGGGGTGGAAGGGCTCTGATTTTTTATTGCACGAAAATCTTCCGCAATCGAGATTTGTGTCACGTTACGATATGCCGCGAAAGAGTGAAAAGGACGCGATTTGGAAACTGGTGAACGAAGACCACGCACTACGTTCCAGACTTTCGACACTGAGGTGGGCTACGACAGGGACTGACAAAATTCATTCCACCTTTTAAAAGACACTCTTTGACTTTGCTTTTGCATCGTCGCGAAAATACGCTTGGCTTCGTTGTAATTCTCAATTAATCTAGATCTACGATATTTGCGTTGTGCTCGTCTCCTAATGGCATGCAGACGCTCGCATTCTCCATCGATGTCCTTGTACCCAGGTTGAACGGGCACATGCCGAGTCACCTGGTCTTGGTGCTGCTTGATGGTAGATGTGAACTCGTCCACATTGCAAGGCTTCCCGAGATGTTCGGTATTGAAATGTGTGAAGGCAGCCCAATTTACTATTCGTTCGCTGTGCCGAGGTGGCGTAGATCCGAGAGCCTAATGGTTGATGTAAATAGGGTAGGGGTCACTTCCCCTGGTATCTACGTCTATAAGTCCAGTCTGCACCAGAAGCCAGGTCCGACGAACAAATTTAAATGTCCAATACACTGGAATAAGAGTGCCCACGGAGAAACGTCGAGGAGCCGTCATTAGGCACTGCGTAATCAAATAGGTCTAATAGTCTCGCTATCTGTCGTCCTCGGTTGTCAGTGGTGGTGCTGTTCCATAACTCATGTGGAGTGTTGGAATCTCTGGAACAAATAACACAGCTTCCATCTGGCCGGCACATATCGGTAAGGCTAGACCAAGCTACTGCAGTATGCCGTTCAATTCACACGCTCGCTATTGTAACAGTGGTGCTCCCTAATACAACCTTGCACCGCACAGATTCTGGGGTATTGTAGACAATTATGCAACTAGTACAGATGGTATATCTTTCCGTACACAGAACATTGCACGACTTGTAGCAACACTTCGGTCTGATGTGGACACGACATAAATTGCTAGACGAAAATTTGGTTCAGTGCGGGCCTCTACAATGAACAACAACGGGAAGTTATATTGCACTACAAATTTACGGAAATCTTCTATTTTCCCCCTGAGGTCATTACAATTCTACTGAAATATTACGGATCGTCTACAGCAGCTGTTCATGAAGTGAGATTCCATGCCCGCAATGAATGATAACTTGCTCCACTTCAAGTAGGGTCTTGACTTCACGTGGGTTGTTGGCCTGTGGAACCACCTGTAGCATCGCTTTTAGGGCCATGAACAACATCCGTAAAAACAGCTGGTTACAGCACTTTGTGGAGTTGGTATATTTTGGCGTCTTTGAATGGAATCCATTTAAGTATATGGCACACTTTGGGAGGAACCACGTTCTCGAGTAGGGGTACCTATTTTGTGGTTGTCGCGTTAGCGGAGCAGCAGGCGCAGAAGGAGGGGGCCCATTTCTGGGGAGTTTCCCCCTCCGCTCAATGGTGATCTTCTGCCCCTTGGGTATTTACGAATATAGGTAACGATGGTATTATGGTCAAAGTCTCTTTGGTTGTGCGCTGTCTTCGAAACCAACTGTAATTGGGGAGAGGGCGTGGCTGTTTGTCTTGGTTGCCGTTAAGGACTTTCTCTCTCTTAAGGTGTGATGCCCATTAGCTTCGAGACACCTTAAGAAGGAGGCAGGGTGCGGTCCACCGCACTTCGCGCATTTCGGTTGCCGTTTTGTTAAACACTCAATCAGGTGTTCCAGAGCAAGTTGTGCATCTCAGTGTTCTACGAGATTGCGCTCACAAAGCGGGGACAGCATAATTGGCCAATGCCAGACGACATTTCTCTCGGTGTAGCTAAACTGCTATTTGTGTATAAAGGCTCTACAACCAAAACAAAAACGGTGTCCGTGCGCTGTTCAAAGTGTATCAAACGTTCGATTCTATTGTGGAAGTTATGGTTTTGAACTACGGCTTGCTGCTTGGCCACCATTACACTTGGCTGTCTACCTGGGCACAATTATTAGCTCAAAGAGATTATCCCTTGTTACTATGACTGGTTTCTTGGCAAATTCGTGTTTGAAGGTGTAGAAGTGGAATGATCTAAGGGTGAAATCATTACAGTATTGCAACACCTCTATGATATTTTAGTAGCCCGGTTTTTATTTTACGCTTGAAAGAATTTTATAAAGAAAGAATAAATTAAACCTATAGTCTTCAACAGCTGCGTACAGTCAACACTTTCCCCCTGGCTTTCCCCCCATGGGGACTTTTCAAACATTGCACGGGTATATCATCATCATCGTACGTCGAGATGACGCTTACAATGCGGGGGATAGCAAGATTGTCCTGCGCTAGAAAAAAATTCTGTTGGGGCAGCTAAACTGCTATATGTGTATAAAGGCCGTACAACCAAAACAAAAACAGTGTCTATGTGTTGTTCAACACGTAGCAAACGTTTGATTCTGTAGTGGAAGAGATTCATTTCAACTGTTGCTTTTTGCTTGGCCACCCTCACACTTGTCTATCCACCAGGGCACATTTCGAAGCTCGAAGAGAATATTCATCATTAATATGGCTGGTTTGTTGGCAAATGTGTGTTTGAAGGTAGAGACGTGGAATGATCGTTGGGTGAAATCATTACCGTATTGCTACACCCCTATGAGGCTTCATGAGCGCGCTTTAATATTTTGCGCTTGTAATAATTTTATGAAAGAATCGAATGAACCTATAGTCTACATGAGCTGCGTAGAGTCAATGCTTTGTCACAGGCTATCCCCCCAGGGGGACATTTCAAACAGTACAAGGGTATATCGTCCTCGTTTTTGTACCGAATTCACTGTGCAACCTCACCATCCTGCGCATGCAGAGCGCCCGAGGAAGATGTTTCCCACGTGATGATAGACTGCCCATTATACTCACGGCAAATACGTGAACTTTTACACAAACTCCCATTAGAGAACCGTCGTGTGCTGTGTTTAGAATCTTTACTAGGACCATGGCCTGATGCGGGGCTTGAAAATAAGGTTGTTCGTGCCCTGAATGTGTTTTTTACCTCAACAGAAATAGTGACAAAGTGTTAGGTGACATATTAATTTTTTGTCGTGACTCAGTGACCACCAACCCAGGAGGACATTTTACAGACAACTTTTAGTACTCACGAAAGTGTGGTGCACAGTGGAATAGTATAGCCGGGTCTACGACACTGTATTGGTGAAATGGAGTAGCCGGGAGCAGATCCGCTTCCAACCTCTCCACTGAATAAACCAGTTAAACCACCATCACCGTGCGACGAGATGGCGCTCACTATGCATAGTGCAGCGGGATTGGCCAATGCCCGAAAAAATTTTTCTCGGTATAGCTAAACACTCATTTTTGCATAAGGGCCAAAACAAAAATGGTGTCCATGCGTTGTTCAACTCCTAGCAAACGTTCGATTCTGTGGAGGAAGATATGGTTTGGAACTGGTGCTTGCTGCTTTCTCACCCTTACACTTCGCTATCTACCTGGGCACAGGTATTACCTCGAGATTATTTCTCGTTACTATGGCTGGTTTCTAGGTAAATTTGTGTGCGAAGGTATAGACGCGCAATGATCGTTGGGAAAACCATCACCGCAATATCAAAACCTCTATGACACTTTGCTGTCCCGCTTTGAATATTTTCTGCTTGCAAGAATTTTGGAAAGGAAGAATAAATTATACCTTTTAAAAGTCTACAACAGCAGAGCACCGTCAATGCTTTGGCCTAAGCTATTCCCCCCCGCCCGTGAGGACGTTTAAACACGGAAAGGGTATATCATCATCATACGATGAGAGGCTCTCACAATGCGGGGGACAGCGTGATTGGCTAATGCCGGAAAAAAATGTTCTCGGTGTAGCTAAACTCGGATTTGTGCAAAAGGCCCTAAAACCAAAACAAAAACCGTGTCCATGCGTTCTTCCACTCGTAGCAAACGTTCGATTCTCTACTCGAGGATATGGTTTTGAACTGCGGCTTGCTGCTTGGCCACTCTTACGCTTGGCTATCTACCTGGGCACATTTATAAGCTCAAAGAGATTATTCCTAGTTACTATGGCTGGTTTCTTGGCCAATTCGAGTTCAAAGGTATGGACGCATAATGATCGTTCGTAAATCATTTCCGCATTGCCAAACCTCTATGACGCTTTACTAGCCTGCTTTATATTTTGCGTTTGTAACAATTTTGGAAAGGAAAAATAAATTTAAGGTATGCTGCAACAGCTGAGAAAAACCAATGCTCTAGCCCTGGCTATTGCCCCCCCCCCCTCCTTGGGGACGTTTCAAGCACTGCAAGGGCATATCATCACCATAGTACGACGAGATGACGCTCACAATGCGTGGGACAGCTTGATTGGCTAATGCTGGAAAACATTTCTCTCGGTGCAGGGGGGCGTTGCAACCACCTAAGAGACAGGACGTGCTCACATCGGCTACTTCTCTAATGCGAACTGTGGCAACGCTAATCAACAGTTACCAAGGTAAAATTGGTGCCAATGTGTCCGTGAACGTATGAGGCAGTTACCGGTACCAGATTCTAGCAAGTGGTACGTTGTTTTTACGACTTACGAGGACTTTATTCCCGCGATTGCGCCGACCCGCCCCTAAGCCTAATTGGCTGGCCTCGAAGTAGGGCACCTGGGCCTAGCCCGGCTAGGCCAAATGCCGGCATGGGGATGGAGAAAGACGAGGTAGCCACCGAGATGGAGATGACGACATCGCCACCACAAATGCTCCCAACCCTCGGCCCCAGCAACAACAGCAGCGGCCGGATGTGCATCGACGTACAAGGAGAGGAGGATCCCTCGGAACAAATCAACGCGACCGGCGGTTGGACACACGTTGGACGACGCATAAAATCACCGACCGACCGAGACGGCGCCCCAGTCGAAGTAGGCCAGTCGAGACCTGAAACGAGGGAGCACGCAGCCAGAAAGGCAAGGTCAGCGGCAACGAAAGCAGCGAGGATCCCCGAGATACTCCTTAAGGAAGAAATTACGGTGATCGTGAGGCCAAGAGGAGGCCTAACCATCGCGAAAACGCAGTTTCGATCGTTGCCTCGGCATTAATGGCGGTCGCGAGAATTTCGAGGGCGAGCGGGGTGGCGGACACCTTCTGCCCCAACGTGCGCCAGTAAATCATTGCCGTGAGCACCCCTGCCGAGGGGAGAGCCCTGTTCTACGCCTAGATCCTGGCCATCCACATCGGAGGCATGTTGTACGAGGTAGGAGCGTACCAGACCACCCCGGATGGCACGGGCAAGGGAGTGATCACAGGCATACCGGTCGAGGACACCCCGGCAGAAAGCGATATGAACATCGTAAACTCAAGAAATCCGCTGGCCAGAGGAGCGCAGAGAATCGGCAGCTCGGCAACCGTCATCATAGTATTCGAAGGCGAAAAGGTACAGAACTACGTATTCTACGGCCCGGTGGTCACGAAGTGCAAGCTCTACCACAAGCACTTTGACGAGTGTACGCAGTGCGGCAAGGTAGGCCACAGAAACGACGTTTGCCCGACGACGAACGCGAAGGCGTGGTTCGACTGTGGTGGCAAAAACCCTGCGGAAGGCCGCGAGCAGATGTGAAACCCAAGTGCAAACTCTGCGGAGGGCAGCAAATGACCGGCAGCAGAAGCTGAAAGAACAGCTAAAAGACCCCTTACGTGGTAACCAAAAAGAAATGGGAGCGCAAGATTTCGGAGCAGCAGGCACAGAACCAGCTGGCGCCCGGCGAGTTTCCTCCACTGCACGGCCCAGCCGGCGGCAGCCGCCTCCATGAGTCGGGCCCGCGAAGCTACAGCAGGAACCAAAGCCAGAGTGCAAGCCGCCAACGCCGTTCCTGCTCGAAATCCAAAGACCCAGTCAGCTGGGCCGACGCGACTAAGTCGGGAGCCGCCAAGAAAGGGCAGCCGCAGCCACAGCAGCAGCCCCAACGGCGACAGCAACAGCAGCAAGTGGTGCAACCAAAGCAATGCGGCTGTAAAAACCAGGAAGAAAGCAGTTCAATAAAGGTGCTAAGAGAGGTGGCCGAGCAACTCGGGTGGATAAACTCCGAACTGGAGGCGATGGTTGACCTAATCAGCAGGGACGTGGAAGACGACGCCGGCCATATTGCAGCGGCTACAAACGCAGCCACAACAACCGCAGATACCACAACCGGCGCAACAAGAAGAGATGGAACTGGAAGCACAAACGATCCCGAGGGCGGTGTCAGCTGGCCCCGCGCCCAAGAGATGAACAAGCGAGATTCTAAAAGAGCGGAAACTCAGCGAGAGGATGGACAACCTCGAAGACAGGCTCGACCGGATGAAGAAGAGGCTCGACAACTTAGAAGAGTACGTCCGAACGACGTTCACCAAGTCGATAAACGACCGGTTCACCTCGCTCGAGCGAACGTGCCAGCAGCTGGCTATGACAGTGCAAAATCTAGTGACGTAAATTGCCAACCTCCAATAAGGATGGACGGGACACCCACAGAAATAGCAACCACAGCAGCAACGACGAGGTGCCTCCTGGTCTGCCACTAGAATTGCAACGGCTTCGCTGCAAAGAAGGGGGTACTCCAGCAGCACCTACAACACGTACCGGGGAAGCCAGACGTCATCATCCTGCAAGAGACCGGCACCGAAGAGGCCAGACTCGGCAATACCGGACCCGCGCCAGCCCGCCCAGCTCCCAAACTGCGGCTGGTATGTCAGACCGGGGGTTTGCACTCTGATCCGGAGGGGCATTACATATGTTGAGCATGAACTACTAAGCAAGAGCACGATAAAGAACACAACGGTAGAGGGGATCAAGTGGAAGAAAAAGAACAGAAAGAGCACATTTATGACGAAAGTCTACAGAATCCCGTCGCACGCCAGACAGAACTTCAAGGTGGTGCAACACAAGGCGAGCAAAATGGTGGGGCGTGGTAATAGGTTGGTGATCTGCGGGGACTTCAATGCTCAGAACAGGGCCGGGGGCTACCCCAGAACGCTGGCAAAGGGCTGAGACCTAATGCAAGACAACACGGACCTGTGGCTGAGCCTAATCCCCTACCCCGCGTTGCCTACGAGAATGGGCAACTCGGTAATCTGGGACACCACGCCAGATCTCACGTTCGCCATGGGCAGGAGCAGAGACACAGCGGAATTGGGGGGGGGCGGAACACGGGACACGAGCTGGGCAGCGACCACTATATCGTGATCACCATACCGCTTGGGGCCAACGAAGAGATCGGCAAAAGCCCGCGGAAACAACAATTTACGGACTAGGATGCCTTGAGATGGCTGCTGCCTGAAGATCAAGGCGAAATCACGGACGTCGTGGAGTAGGTCAACGAGATCGTGCACAAGACGAGTGAGGCCACCATGAAAATCGAAATAGACGCGCGCGTCGACAGAGTGGACAGCCGCCTTGCCCACGTAATAGAGGTCAAGCAGTCGATCACGGCGAGATGGAAAACGCAGCGGACGAAAAGCAAACTGCGCAAGGAGATTGCGGAACTGAACCGCGTGATCGAGTCGCACATCAGGGCCATATGCGCGTAGCAGTGTAACGAAGCCTGCACTGCGGCGGATGGACAAATGCACTGTGGCAAGAAGTGGAACTTGCTAAGACACCTACTAAACGAGACCAAGACCATGTCTCACCAGCACGACAACTTGGCCAAGGCTCTCCGCAGGGTGCTGGCCGAGCAAGGAGAGGCCAAGGTGAAGAAGCGCCTCGACGACAAGTACCTGCCGGCCACCCCTGTAGAGACACACTCGGACTACCAAGGCAAGACCAATGAGCGGCTCGACAGGGACATAGAAGTGGGGGAGGTGAGAGCGGCCCTACACGACCTGAACACCAAGTTCACCGCCATAGCCGACCACGTGACAAACAGAGCACTGAAGTATCTGAACGAGAGAGCGATTGATAACCTCACGGCATACTACAACAGGTCCTGGCGAGCCGGGAAGCTGCCGAAGCTGTGGAAAGCGGCCAAGACGTTCCTGATCCCCAAGGCAGGCAAACCACCGAACATCGAGAACCTCCGACCAATCTCGCTGACGTCTTGAGTGGGCAAGGAGCACGTGGCAATGAACAGATGGCAAAAATACTGGAGGAAGGTGAGGCGTGCCCGAACACTGTCATAGGGTTTCGGAACAAGCTCGGACGCAAGACGCCATGATACAGCTGAAGAACGAGATGCTGGAGGACGATGAGAACACGACAGACAACCGGGTGATCCTGGCCTGGAGTTGCAAAGCGCCTTCGACAAATTGAGGCACTCGGCGATCCTGGCTCAGGTGACACAACATAACATGAGGAAGAGAACATGCGAATATTTCAGGGACTCTCTGAAGGACGAACCACCGAGGTAAATGCCGGTGACCTGAAGCTCCTGGAGAAGAAGCCCGGTACTGTCGGGACCCCAGGGCTCAGTCAACTCGCCGCTGCTCTGAAACCTTGTGATGATCGGGGTGGCCGAACAACTCTCGCGAGTGGCAGGGGTCCAACAGACCATCTACGCCGACAACATAACGCTGTGGGTCCAGGGTGGAAGCGACAAACACATAGAGAGCACACTGCAATAAGCAGTGAATGCCATCGAGGAGCAACTGGACGTGTCCGGACTCGTACTCTCCCCAAGCAAGTCCGAACTACTGGTGATCCCACCGAAGAGAACGACCATGAAAAAGAGAGAGCACGAAGAGACGCCGAAAGAACTGGAGAAGCTCAAGGTCAGAACGAGCGGCAACCACACGATGCCGGAGGTCGAGAGGATGCGAGTGCTAGGCATGTTGATAGAGCGCCAGCGCGGGAGCGGCGAGGCGGTGAAACGCCTCGCGGCTAAAGTCACCGCGGCCACACAGCTCATCAGAATTGTGTCAAACAGAAAGGCTGGAATGAAGGAGGACAGCCTGACCCGACTGGTGCAGCCTTTTCCGATAAGCCATATCACGTACGTTGCGGCCGTCGACGACTGGAGACCGTGCGAGCGAAACAAGGTCAACGCGCTCATAAGCAAGGCGTATAAGGTGGCACTCGGACTTCTCGATTGGACGAGCACCGATACGTTTCTGGACCTGGGGGTGAACAACCCCCTGGAGGAGATCGCGGAGGTGCAGAGGACCGCCAAGTTCTCGAGGCTCTAGGAAACGAGAACGGGCAGACAGATACTGTTTGACCTGCGTCTGACACCGATCGAAGAGGCAGCCGAAAACGAACAGGTACCTGTACCAGAAGCCACAGGCAGACAGTTACGGGTATGGCTGGCACTGAAGATCAGGAACCCCAAGTTCAACAAGGAGCGAAGGATGGCGAGGGCCAAGGCGCTCATGGAACTCTACACCAGAGACGAAGGGGCCATGTACGTGGACGCCGCGGAGTACCAGTAGAGCGAGAGTGCGTACGCCACGCCGGTCGTCAGGGCGTCGACTGGCGGAATGATAACGGCGGCGAGCTTGAGAACCCAGAAGGCGCACCGGGCAGAGGAGATGGCCATCGCCCTGGCCATGGCCGACCCTGCATGCACGACGGTGCAGTGCGACTCAAGAATGGCGGTGCGTATCTACGCCAGAGGGAGAGTGTGGATGGATGCCGCACGAGTACTACGCATGGTCGACCTCGACGGTGAGAGGACGTGCGTGGCCCACAACTAGTGCCCGGGACACCTGGGCATCGATGTGTCAGACCGGGGCAACACGAACCACAACCACACGGCAAACGCGGCGGCATCGTGGTGGTAGAAGGAGACCAAGAAGTCATGGCCACCTACAACGAGATCGTCAAACGGTACAGACTGAGCAGACGACAGGTACCGCCACCCCACCTGGGCTTGACCCGAGAGGAAGTGGTGATATACCGGCAACTGCAGATGGGGTCCCTCCTCACCCCTGTGCTAATGAGGCACGTGTGTCCGAACGTGTACGAGAGTGACTTGTGCCGAGTGTGCTAGAAGAAGAGAGCCACCGTGGCTGAGATCCTCTGGGATGGTACCAAAAACCCGGGCGAAGCCTCGACAGAGACTATGATCCCTTTCGCATCTCGAAGCTGCAGCGTGAAGCTACGACCAGGAACAGCAGGCCAAGGCCGTCAGCACATCTTGGCGGCCCTCGAAAGACCACGACCAGGCGAAACCGACGAAAGATAACCACCCCAACAATGGGGCAGCTGAAGTCGGCCGAAGGGAATAGCGAGGCCGGAGGAAAAGTAGAGGGACAATAAGTCAAGAAGACATCACGGCCACGTGGTGGAAAGACCTCCGCGCAAGGGGATCTAACTGAGCTGCAGGCACTTTATAATGTTGCTCTTTCTCTCTTTTTCTCGGTGGAGCTAAACTCTTATTTGTGTAAAACGGGCACACAACCAAAACAAAAAGCCCGCCCGCCCGCATCTTCCCGCGGGGAGAACACGAGTAAATGCGTCGCATAGGGGTGATTGCATTGCGCGAACGTTGGTAATTGGGTAGTTTGTGGTTACCGTTTAGATGTGTGGAGGGTTTCGTCTTTATTATTCTTCTTGATGATTTTGGGACACAGGAAGGACAGGTAGGGTATTGCGATCAATATTATATTTCTTTTATTCGTTGGTGCCGTCGTTGTATTGAACGGAGAGAACTGCTGAGCGCGACGGAGCGCACGGGCTAACTACTGCGCATGCGCGCGCAGACGCGTTCCTCCCGTACCGCCCCAGCTGCTGTTGACAGAGACAAGGCGCACGGGGCAGCTACGTCGCATGCGCGCGCAGACGCGCTCCTGCCGCACTGCCGCAGCTGTTGTTGTTGAGAGCAAGCTGTTGTTGAGAGCGAGCAGGGTACGGGGGACAGACGCGCACCTGCGGAGGGAGCGTGGGGACGGCGCCGACAACATCAACGAGTGACATCGCGATCCTAAGAAATGCTCCGCATTTAAAACGGTTTCAATGCGTTGTTGTACTCTTAGCAAACGTTCGATTCTGTGCTGGAAGATAAGGTTTTGAACTGAAGCTTGCTGCTTGGCGACCCTTACACTTGGCTATCTACCTCGGCATAATTATAACTCAGATTATTCTTTGTTACTTGGGCTCGTTCATTGGCAAATGCGTGTGCGAAGGTATAGACGCGGAATGATGGTTCGGGTAATCGCATTGCCAAACTATTACGCCTAATATCCGGCTTTCTTTATTTTGCGGTTGTAACAATTTTTAGAAACAATAAATAAACCTATAGGCTACAACAGCGTGGTAGAGTCAACGCTTTGGCCCTGGCTATAACCCCCCGGGAAGACATTTCAAACACTACAACGCTATATCAACATCATCGTACGACGAGATGGCGCTCACAATGTACGAGAAAGCTTGATTGGCCAATGCCCAAAACAAGTTCAAGCGGTGCCGATAAACTTCTGTGTATAAAGGCCTTACAACGAAAACAAAAGCGGTGTCAATGCGTTGTTCAACTCGTCGCAAACATTGGATTCTGTGGTTGAAGATATGGTTTCGAACGGTTGCTTGCCACTTGGTCACCCTGACACTTGCTATAGACTTCGGCACATATAATAGCTCAAAGAGATTATTCTTTGTTACGTGGGCTCGTTCCTTGGCAAATTTGTGTGCGAATGTGTGGACGTGGAATGATCGTTCCGGAAATCATTACCGCATTGCCAACCCTCCATGACACTTTACTAGCCAGCTTTGATTATTTAGCAGTTGTAACAATTTTTTATAGGGAGAATAAATTAAACCTTTAGGATAAAACAGCATAGCAGTCAATGCTTTGGTCCTGGCACTGCCCCCCCATGGGGACGTTGCAAACACTGCAAGGGTATATATTCATCATAGTACGATGAGATGGCGCTCGGAATGCGGGGACAGCATGTTTGACCAATGCCAGACAATATTTCTCTGAGTGTAGCTAAACTCCTATATGGGCAAAAAGGTCCTAGAAAAAAACGGTGTCCATGCCTTGTTTACCTCGTAGCAAACGTTCGAATCTTTGGTGTAACATATGGTTTGGAATTGCTGCTTGCTGCTTGGCCACCCTTAAACCTTGATATCTATTTAGCTAAATTTATTAGCCGAAAAAGAATATTCTCCGTAACACTGCCTCGTAACTTCTAAATTCGCCTGCGAAGGTATAGACACGGAATTATCGTTTGGGTAATCTTTCTTGATTGCCAAATTCCAATGAAGCTATACTATGCAGCTCTAATTATTTTGGGCTTCTAACAATTTTAGAAAGGAAGAATAAATAAAAGTTTTAGGCTACAACAGCTGAGCTTAGTCAATGCTCTGGCCCTGGCCATTCCTCTTCCTTCCCCCGTGGGAAAGTTTCAAACACTGCAAGGGTATCATCATCATCGTAGGACGAGGGCGTGGTTTACGTGGCTTAACTGTTTTATTGAGTGGAGAGGTTGGAAGCGGATCTGCTCCCGGCTACTCCATTTCACCAATACGGGGTCATAGACCCGGCTATACTATTCCACTGTGCACCACACTTTCGTGAGTACTAAAAGTTGTCTAAAATGTTCTCCTAAGTTGGTGGTCACTGAGTCACGACAAGAATCTAATATGTCACCTAATACTTTGTCACTATTTCTGTTGAGGTAAAAAACACATTCAGGGCACGAACAACCTTATTTTCAATCCCCGCATCAGAACATGGTCCTAGTAAAGATTCTAAACACACCACACGACGGTTCTCTATAGGAGTTTGTGTAAAAGTTCACGTCTTTGCCGTGAGTATAATTGGCAGTCTAGCATCACGTGGAAAACATCTTCCTCGGGCGCTCCGCATGCGCAGGATGGTGAGGTTGCACAGGGAATTCGGTACATAAATGACTTTGTATAAGCCACCCCGAGTCGCAAACGGTGAATCACAGTTTCTACATTTCGTGACAGCTCCACATTCACACGGAACTGTAAGGCTGGGTCTATTGCGTACAGCAATGACCGCTTCGTGTCTTCATCAAACAACGCCTCTGCAGACCGTTGTTCACTTAGTTTCCGTATGATGCTCCTTATATCATCAGCGACGAGAGGAAGGGTGAGCTCATCCCCGTCGTCGTGCCCCTGTTTGGCGAGTCTGTCGGCTGCCTCGTTGCCTTTTAGGCCACTTTGGCTGGGTACCCATTGGAAGTCTACGACATGCCCTTTATCATGGGCTGCTTGAAGATGTTCAGCAATTGTAAGGGTCATTATTCGGTACCCGTTTCTGGCCTGAACATTTGATAGGAGCAGAAGTGCTGGCTTAGAGTCTGAGCAGACAACCCACCTAGCACTTTGCTGCCTTGTGGCAATAAACTTGACAGCCTCCACAATGGCACAGAGTTCAGCAGTTGTCGAGGATGTTCTGTGTGACAATCGGAACATCTGCTGCACACCTAGTGCATGCACTGCGAACGCGCAAGCGGAGCTACGTGTATTGCAAGACCCATCCGTGTACACATGTAGCTTGTCTGCGTGCGCATTATACATATGCATCAACACTAACTGGACCAACGCCGGTACAGGAACATTTGCCTTCTTGCCGATACCTGGTATTCTAGCAGTGATGTTAGGCTGTGGAAGAAGCCAGGGAGGGCAGGTATCAGGCCACCGTGTAAATTCAGGAAGGAGTGCCTGGTAGTCTTGCAGCATGGCAAACATCCTCGAACCAGTTCGCTTCAATATTACATCTGATAGTGGATGGTAAGCATGTTGCGTGAATATTCTGCAGGTTCCGAGTTATTTCTCTTAGCCGCAGGACCATAATAGGAAACTCTCGCGCTTCTGCCAGCACAAGGGGACTTGACGCGGCTTTAGGAACCCCCAAGCACACTCGAAGACTTCTCGCTAATAGTAGAGTGAGTTTCTTTTCTCCAGAAGGTGATAAGCCAATGAGAACTGGCAATGAGACTCACAATGCATGGGACAGCGTGATTGGCCAATGCTGGAAAACCTTTCTCTCGGTGCAGCTGATCTCCTAATGGTATATAGAGGCTCTATACCCAAAATAAAAACGTTGTTTATGCGGTGTTCAACTCCGAGCAAAAGTTCAATTTTGTGTGGAAGATATGGTTTTGAACTGCTGCTTGCAGCTTGGTCAACCTCACACATGGTTATCTAACTCGGTACATTTAATAGCTCTAACAGATTATTTTTTTTTACTTGGGATCGTTCTTTGGAAAATTTGTTGGCGAAAGTATAGACCTGGAATGATCGTTCGGAAAATCAGTACCACATTGCCAAACCCCTAAAACGCTTTATTAGCCCGCTTTAATTGTTTTGTGCGTGTAACAATATTACAAAGAAAGAATAAATTAAATCTGGAAGCTACAAAAGCAGAGCACAGTCAATCCTTTGGCCCTGGCTATTGCCCCCCACCCGCGGGTTTTTGTTCTTGTTAAATCTTTTATTCAAAAAGGGAAGGCCGGAGGCCTCCCGGGGGGGGGGGGGGGAGTTGGGAGGGGAGGATTCATGGCTGAAGAGGGATCCTATGAGGTTGTGGTCTTCGGGAGGCGGCGGCAGTTTTTCACAGGACAATTGTTCAGCATTGAATGGTCCATTCACTGGTGTAGGTCATCGCTATGTAACTCGTGCTAGACCGCTCTTAGTGGCGAAGCGTATTATAAGGTTAAGGGTGTGTTCATCTAACGTTGGGTGATCGATACGGGTTTAGGGATCAGGGTTGGGGAAGTGAAATTCTGGTATTGAGAGAATTCGGGGCATATCCAGACCACGGGGTGGAAATCAGCCTTGACGGCTTGCTGACAGTATGGACAATTACGGATGGGGGGGGTAGTACCATTTGCGAATTTTTTCCGGTGAAAATGATGCATCTGTATAGAATTTGTTAATAAATATTTTTTGGGTTCTTGTAAAGGAAGGTCTGTTAGAAACGTGATCCTTCGGTGTAAGTAGCTTGAGCCGGAGTTTCTTTTCGTGTTTGTACTGGAGTATGCGAATGGCGGGGGGTACGCTGGTATTTTCTGTCGTGTCCAAGCATTCAGGAATGTCTGAAGGCTCGGCGACGTCAAAGTTAGCGGAGGATAGAAAACAGCAAGCCTCCTGCGCAGCTTCGTGGGCTACCTGATTCCCCGGTGCCGCTATATCATGGCCAGGAGTCCAGTCAATGCGGACATGAATGCCATGCAGTTGTAGGGTCATGGTTTGCAGATAATTAGGTTTACTGAAGGGTGCGTTGAAAACGGTCGTCAAAGTTTTTGAAATGCTTCCTAGCAATTGATTATTATTCTGATCATTTTTGGTATAGGTTGATGGTGCTCGTACATCAAGTAGTCCAGTGCATTTGTAATGCCGAGTAGGTTCCGCTTCGTGGGTGTAACAGGAATTTTGGATTGTCAGGTTCCTATAATGGTTCGGTCATCTAGGGAAAACCAGGCAGTTCCAAAATTTCGTGGTGTCAGGCAGGCATCAGTGTAAATGTCGATTTCTTGGGATTGTTTTGTGCTGAATAGCCTGTGACAACGTCTTTGTCTAAGAATGGCCGTTGTGCGGGTGATGGGGTGAGTTGTTGTTGGTTCGGTCAGAAGAAGTCGTTGCCACGGTGGAATAGGTATCTGCAAATCGGGTAAGGGGATGTGATCTTGCTTATCCCAGGCCATGAGTATGGCAACCTTGATGGGTAAGTCTCCACTTGAAGTTGTATTGGTCGGTTTGCTGTTCAATAATTTTTTCAATTGGTGGAAGGGCAGCCGGAAATTGAACGTTAGAGATTTTTGTATGGCGTGGTAAGCCAGTGATTGTACGAAGAGTCGCATTGTGAAGGACATTAGGAGCGCGTCATTGGATACAATTCAATGTGTAAGATTTGGCTCCATATGTAAGAATACCGAATGCAACGGCGCGGGCAAGTGTCTGCACTGGTTTTTGCTTTGCTCCTTCATTCTTATTAGATATTCTTCGTATTGGATGTAGAGAAATTCCATTCCTGTTTTATTGGGTTCAGCCATATAATCGGGCTTCTTTTGTAACGAACGGCGATGCCTAGTAGTTAGGTGGGGATAGGTGTGGTGCCAACGAGGATGCAAGGAGGACTAAGGTCAGGAGCTTGGTTGCGGCCAAAAACTGATAGAAATTTCGTTTTATTAGGGGTAAGGAAAGCCCGAGATCCGGTAGGGTGGATTCAATGCTTTCAATTGCATTTTGTACGGCCGTAATCATAGTTTGTTCATTCGGGTAGTCTATTGACTCGGTGCATATTGTGATATCGTCCGCATAAATAGTTAACCTCGCACTAGTGTCTCTTTAAAGGTTCCGGGCGATCCTAGTCATGGCTATAGAAAAGAGTGTGGGACTGAGGATCGAGCCTTGAGGAACTCCTCTGTCGGGTAGAAGGTACGAGGGGTGCAACCTGGAAATGTTCCTTGAAGCTTGATGGGGCGGTCTTTTAGGAAGTTTCGGACCCATATCTGTGCTCGTTGGCTAGCAAAGGCCTTTGCGAGTTCACAGAGGATGGCGCTTTGACTGACACAGTCAAAGGCCTTTTGGAGGTCCAGTGCGAGTACATAGTCCAGGAGTCTCGAACAGCTTGAGTGATTAATGACGCGTCGCAGAAACCACAGGCTGTCGGTAGTGCCAAGATTCCGGCGGAAACCAGTTTGCGCTGGGTTAAGGAATGCTTCAACATACTCGAGGTAGTGCACTATTCGCTTGTTAATGAGTCGTTCGATGAGTTTCCATAGGACAGGTGTAAGGGAGATTGGCCGGAGATGGGAAAAATCGTTAGGAGGGGTCTGTTTTTTGCTTGGTTCTGGTATTGGATAGATGTGAGATAGCTTGAGATGTGGAGCTACCTGCCCGGTTTTCAAGGAATCGTTGATTTCTTCCAAGAGTTTATATCGTAGTGGTTGTGGAGGGTTGCGGAGGTGGGTCCATTGTATGCCGTCGTGTCTGGGGGCAGACTTCGGTCTACCGTGACGAATAGCTGTAGAAACTTTAGCGATTGCGAAGGGGCTTTCAAGTTCGGAGCACGGTTCTGGGACCGGGATTTCGGGTAGAGGGGGTGGAAGAGTTAGTGATACGGGTGGAAAGAAGCTTTTGAGCAGCAACTCTTCGGTATCCACGCGATTCGTGCTGCTCAGCATGATGGTGCTAATTATTGGTTGTCTTATTGCATGTTTTGACCCCAAGGGTTCGGTAAAGGTTCCATAACGAAACATAACTTATTGTTTTGCAGAGGTTGTGACACAGATTTACCCAGTCGTCGTTTGATAGTTCTTTTTGAAATTGGTTAATGACCTTGTACTGATGTCGGACACCTCGGAGCATGTTGTGCTTTCTTCAAGCAGAGTGGTAGAGCTGGGTGAGGTACTCCATTCGCTTCCAAAGGTTCGCGAGGTGATTCTCAAAGGTAGGGGAATCTTCATCAAATGTAATACTTTCCAATGCAGAAGCAGAGGATTTCTGTATAATTTCAGCCATTTCTGCAAGTGATGTAGGGGAGTCGTATTCAAGAAGACGATTTCGGAACGACGACCAATTAAGGCGGGTGCACTGTTTCTTTTTCCGCGCGTCCCGGATTCGTTTCCCGCGAAATGTGATAATAGGAAAGTGATCACTGCTCCACTCTGTACAGCAGGGTACCCATGATTTTGTAAGACCTGGCGAGGCCCACGTAAGGTCAGGTGTGGTATCCTTTGAGATGGATGGAGACCGATGCGGGTAGGGTATATTGCATCATTGATTAGTTGAAGATTTAAGATTTCAGTGAATTGAACTAAGTTTGTTCCACGAGCCGAATTTCTTGAATATCCCCATGCCGTGTGATGTGCATTGAAGTCACCCCCGACGAGAATAGGGGTATTTTTATTTGCATCGATAAGGTATTGAAGCCATGTGAAGGGGCCGGTGCCAGTGGAGGCAGAATATGGCTGATAGTAGGCGGACACCAAGGCTGACTTTTTAGCATGGGGTGGCTGGGTGACAAAGGCCACAACTTCGTGCATCTTCGAGTTCGAGGCGGGAACCTGTAGTTGTACAGCCGGAATCCACGCATCGACGAATATTGCTGCATGCCCTGGGGTTGCTCCTTTTCGTCATATGAAGGGATTTACAAAAGCGTTGTAGCCAGAAAT
>NW_027526445.1:141902422-142091654 GCF_048455015.1 Haemaphysalis longicornis | reverse complement strand
AGCCAGAAATTTTCGGGGTATCGAAAGTTTCTTGAAGAAGATGGAAAGCTGGTCTGAATTGCTTTATATAACTGGTCAGAATTATTTTCGCTGAACGGAAAGTTCGGCAGTTCCACTGTAGGGCTGTGAGGGATGTGGGAGTCATGGTTTGGATCGAGGTTGAACTTTTCTTGGGGGTTCGGAGATGGGTTCCGGAGGGTGCAATAATTTAAGGACTGGCTGTTGAAGGTCTCTGATTTGGTTGTGTTGACCTTCAAAATATTCTTGCTTGCGACAGCCTTCGTGCAAGGGTGCAATCCGTTCTTGATGGATCTCCGTGCGAATTGTTTGCAACGTCTGGGTCATCAGGGGGTCATTTTTGGCCTGAGAGGTAGGGATTCTCTTAGAGCTGGGGCTGCGGCCGCGAAATGTGAGTGGCGCCACAGATTGTTTTGATGCAGTGTTATTTGGGGGTTCTGCTTGGGGACATGCGCTCGCTTGAGCTCAGCGATTTCAGCTTTAAGTTGATGATTTTCTGTTCGAAGAGCATTCAACTGAGCAAGGATGGCGGCGAGTTATGGATTTTGGTCGGTTGTCCTGACTGCATTTCTTGTTCCTTTATAGGGGCTATAAGTGAAGGAAAGTCTATCTTTTGGTTCTGTTCTGGATTCGGTCTACCCATGAAAGTGCTTGAGCTTTATCTTTGGAAGGAGCGGTGTGGTAGTTTGGGGTACGCGTCCAGGGCAAGTTGGGTTCAGCGAAATGTGACCGAACTCATCACAGACCACGCAGTAAATCGTCGGGCTAGAGTCGTCTGATTCTGGTGCTTTTTTCGCATAAGCGGCACACGGTTTGGAGGAGCAGTGCTTTGACATATGAGCAATGTATGACAATTAAAGCACACTATTCTGCATGGTTGGTATGGGGACACTTTCACAATGGCCATCTACTATTTGACCACTTTGGGGGCACCGGGGAATCGAATGTAATGAAAGCTTTGTTAGTGCGGCCAAGGCGGTGGCAGTCGAGGATTTTGGCCTGTTCACATCGTAGCCATTGCTTGATTTCATCATTGTGTCGCTGGGTTCGATTTAGATAACCGCACGAGAGGAGTTTAGCCGGTAGAGGGAAGGCTTTATAGGAAGGCTTCGTCTCATTCCTTGGAAAATTACTCTGCGATGGTATAGACGCGGAATGATCGTTCGGAAAATCAGTACGGCATGGCCAAACCTCAAAAACGCGTTACTTGCCCGCTTTCATTATTTTTGTGAGTATAGCTATTTAAGAAAGGAAGAATAAAATAAAGCTATAGGCTACAACAGCAGTGAGCTCAGTCAATGCTTCGGCCTTCGCTATGGCCCCCCACCCGTGAGGACGTTTCAAACACTGCAAGGGTATATCATTATCATCGTACGACGAGATGGCGCTCACACAGCGTGGGAGAGTGTGATTGGCCAATGCCAGAAAAAATTCTCTTGGTGGAGGTAAACACGTATTTTTGTATAAAGGCCCTTGAACCAAAACAAAACAGCTGTCCATGCCTTGTTCTACTAGTAGCAAATGTTCGATTCTGTTGTGGAAGACATGGTTTTCAACTTCGGCTTGCTGCTTTGCCACCCTTACACTTGGCTATCTACCTGGACACAATTATCAGCTAAAAGAGATTATTCTCGTTGTTATGGCTGGTTTCTTGGCCAATTCGTGTGAAAAGGTATGGACGTAGAATAATCGTTCGGGAATAATCAATATCGCATTGCCACACCTCTTTGACGCTTTACTGGCCCGCTTTCACTATTTTGGTGTTCTAACAATTTTCATACGAACTATAAATTAAACCTTTGGCTACAACAGCTGGATACAGTCAACGCTTTGGCGCTGGCTATAACACCGGCATGGGAACGTTTCGAACCCACCTCTTAGGCCAAAAATGACCCCCCCCATGACCATGCAAGAATATATTGAAGGTCAACTGAACCAAATCAGACACCTTCCCCTGCAAGTCCTTAAATCAATGCACGATCTGGAACCCATCCCCGAACCCCCAAGGATACTTCAACCTCGATCCAAACCATGATTCCCACATCACTCACAACCCTACAGTGGAACTGCGAACCTTCTCTTTAGCGAAAACACTTCTGACCAGTAAAGTAAAGCGACTCAGACCAGCTTTTCTCCTCGTTCAAGAAACTTTGAATACCCCGAAACTTTCTGGGTACAACGCTTTCGTAAATCCCTCCATGTCACGAAAATGAGGAACCGCCGGGTATGCAGCAATATTGGTCGATGCGTCGATACCGGCTGCACAACAACAGGTTCCCGCCTGTAACTCGAAGATGCACGAAGTTGTGGCCATTGTCGCCCAGCCATCCCACGCTAAAAAGTTAGTCTTGGTGTCCGCCTACCATCAGCCGTATTCTGCCTCCACCGGCACCGGCCCCTTCTCATGGCTTCAATACCTTATCAATGCATATCAAATACCACCATTCTCGTCGGGGGTGACTTCAATGCACATCATACGGGAGTGAGATGTTCAACAAATTCGGCTCGTGGAACAGAGTTAGTTGAATATACTCAAATCTTAAATCTTCATCTAATCAATCATACTATATACCCTACCCGCATCGGTGTTCATCCATCTCAAAAGGATAACACGCCTGACCTTACGTGGGCCTCGCCAGGTCTTACAAAATCATGAGTACCCTGCTCTACAACGCGGGGCAGTGATCACTTCCCTATTATCACATTTCGCGGCAAACGGATTCGGGACGGGCGGAACAAGAAACAGTGCACCGCCTTAATTGGTCTTCCATCCGAGATCGTCTGCTTCAATACGACCCCCATACGTCACTTGCAGCAGTGGCTCAAATTATAAGGAAATCCTCTTCTGCTGCATTGGAAACTATTACGTGCTATGAAGATTCCCCTACGTTTGACAATCCCCTCGCCAACCTTTGGAACCGAATCAAGTACCTCACCCAGGTCCAACATTCTACTGGAGAAGGCACAACATACTCCGACGTATCCGACATCAGTACAAAATCATTAACCAATACCACAAACAACTATATAGTGCGAACTGAGTAAATCTGTCTCACAACTTCGGGAAAACACCGGGTGATGTTTCTTTATGGAAACTTTACCGCAGCCTTGGGAACAAAAAACGCAGTAAGTCATCAAAACCTAGCACCATCGCGCTGAGCAGAACGAATACCGTGGGTACCAAAGAGTTGCTCCTGAAAAGGTTCTTTCCACACGTATCACTAACTCTCCCACCCCCTCTACCCGAAATACCAATCCCAGAACCGTGCTCCGATCTTGAAAGCCCCCACAATCGCTGAACTTTCTGCAGCTGTTCCTCAAGGCAGGCCGAAGTCTGCCCGGACACAACGGCATACAATGGACCCACCTCCACAACCTTCCAGAACCAGTACGATATATACTCCTGGAACAAATCAATAGTTGCTGGGAAACCGGGCTGGAACCTCCACATCTCAAGCTATCCCTCATCTATCCCATACCGAAACGTAACTAAAACAGACCTCTCCAAACAATTTTTCCCATCTTCGGCCACTCTCCCTTATAGACCGGACCTATGCAAACCTATCGAAAGACTCATTAACAACCGAATAGTGCACTCCCTCAAGTATGTCGAACCATACCTTCACCCAGCGCAAACTGGTTTCCGCTGAATCTCGGCACTACCGACAGCCTATAGCTTCAGCGACGCGTCATTAATCGCTCAAGCTGTTCGAGACTCCCAGACTATGTACTCGCACTGGACCACCGAAAGGACTTTGACTGTGTCAGTCAAAGCGCCATCCTCGATGAACTCGCTAAGGAGTTTCCTAGCCAACGAGCACAGACATGGGTCCGAAACTTTCTAGAAGACCGCCCCATCAAGCTTCAAAGAAGATTTCCAGTTTGGACCCCTCTTACCTTCTACCTCCACAAAGGAGTTCCTCGAGGCTCGATCCTCAGTCCCACACCCTTTAATCTAGCCATGACTACGATCTCCGTGAACCTTCAAAGACACACTAGTGTGAGGTTTACTATTTATGCGGACGATATCACAATATGAACCGAGTCAAGGGACTACCCGAATGAACGAAGTATGATTACGGCCCTGCAAAATCCATTAGAAAGCAATAAATCTACCCTACCGGATCTCGGGCTTTCTTTAGCCTTAATAAAACCAAATTTTTGTCAGTTTTTGGCCGAAACCCAGCTCCTGACTATTTTCCGCCTTGTGTCATCGTTGGCACCACACTATCACCAGCAACTCGACCACATTCGCCTAGTAGGAATCCCAGTCGGTTACAAAAGTAGTCCGACTATATGGCTGGACCAATTAAAACAGAAATAGAATTTGACTCAACATGCCATACGAGGACTATGTAATAAGCAAGGAGGAGCAAAGTAAAAAGCAGTGCAGACACTTCCCCGTGTTGTTGCAGTCGGTATTCTTACATATGGAGCCATATATTACACATTGAATTGTACCCGACGACGCGCTCCTAATGTCCTTGACAATGCGACTCTTCATACAATCACTGGCTTACCTAGCCATACAAAAATCTCTAACCTCCAATGTGCGGCTGCCCTTCCACCAATTGAAAACATTATTCAAGAGCAAACCGTCCAATACAACTTCAAGCGGAAACTTACCCATCAAGGTGCCATACTCACGGGCTGGGATAGGCAAGATCACAACCCCTTACGTGATTTCCCGATAGCTATTCCTCCGTGGCAACGACCTCTCCTGACCGAACCAACAACTCACCCCATCACCCGCACAACGGCCATTCTTAGACAAAGACGTTGTCACAGGCTATTCAGCACAAAACAACCCGAAGAAATCGACATTTACACTGATGCCTGCCTGACACCACGAAATTTTGGAACTGCCTGGTTTTCCCCAAATGACGGAACCATTATAGGAGCACGACACTTCAAAATTCCTGTCACACCGACTGAAGCGGTACTACTAGGAATTATCCAAACACTTGAATACTTGATGTACGACCACCATCTACCTATACCGAAAAGGATCAGAATAATAACCGATTGCTACGACGCATTTCAAGAACTTCCACGACCATTTTCAACGCACCCTTCCATAAACCAAATTATTCCGCAAACAATGACCCTAGAAATGTATGGCTTTCAAGTGCGCATAGACTGGACTCCTGGCCATGATTTGGAGGCACCAGTAAATCAGGCAGCCCACGAAGCTGCGCAGGAGGCTTGCTCTTTTCTATCCTCTGCTCACGTTCAGACTATCCTGAATGCTTGGACACGATCGAAAATTTCAGCGTTCCCCCCGCCATTCGCATACACTGGTATAAACATGAAAGGAAACGCCGACTCTAGAAACTTACGCCGAAGTGTCACGTTTCCAATGGAGCTTCCCTTACAAGAACCCAAGAAATAGCTATTACAAATTCTATACAGATGCATCATTTTCACCGGAAAAATTCGGAAATGGAACTACCCCCACATCCACCCAAAATGTCCATTCTGTCAGCAAGCCGTTATAGTGATATTCACCACCTGGTCAGGATTTGCCCCAAATTCTCTCGATGCCGGAATTTCACTTCCCTCAACCCAGATCCCTCAACCGGTATCGATCCCCTCATATTAGATGAACACACCCTTAATCTTATAATACGTTTCGCCATTATGACCTGTCTAGCGCGAGATATATACCGATGGCCTACACCAGTGAATGGACCATTCAATGCAGAACAATTGTGCTGTGAAAAAATCATGCCGCCTCCCGAAGACCACAAACTCATAAGAGCCCCCTTCAACCATGAATCCTCCCCTCCCAAATCCCCCCAAGGCTTACAGCCTTCCCTTTTTGAATGAAAGATTTAACAACAACGACACTAAAAAGGTATATCATCATCACTGTACAATAAGAAGGCGCTCAAAATGCCAAGACACCAGGATTGGCCCAGGCCACATGATATTTCTCTCGGTGTAGCTAAAATCCTTTTTGTGTATAAAAGTCCGAGAACCAAAACAAAACCGGTGTACATGCCTTGTTTAACTTCTAGCAAACGTTAGATTCTGTGGTAGAAGATATGGTTATGAACTGCGGCTTGCTGCTTGGCCACCCTGACACTTGGCTATTCACCTGGGCACAAGTTATAGCTCAAAGAGATTATTTCTTGTTACTATGGCTCCCATTAGAGAACCGTCATGTGGTGTCTTTAGAATCTCTACTAGGACCACGGCCTGATGCGGGGCTTCAAAATAAGGTTGTTCGTGCCCTGAATGTGTTTTTTACCTCAAGAGGAATAGTGACAAAGTATTAGGTGACATATTAGATTTTTGTCGTGACTCAGTGACTACTAACCCAGGCGGACATTTTACAGACAGCTTTTAGTACTCGCGAAAGTATGGTGCACACTGGAATAGTATAGCCGGGTCTATGGCCCTGTATTGGTGAAATGGAATAGCCGGGAGCATATCCGCTTCCAACCTATCCACTCAATAAACCAGTTAAACCACCACCATGGCTGGTTTCTTGGCAAATTTGTGTGGAAAGGTATAGACGCGGACTGACCGTTCGGGAAATTATTACCGCATGGCGAAGCCTCCACTACGCTTTACTCGTCCGCGTTATTATTTTGCGTTGGTAACAATTTTAAAAAGAAAGAATAAATTTAGTTATAGGCTACAACAGCTGAGCACAATCAAAGCTTTGGCCCTGGCTATTGCCCCCAGTGGGGACGTTTCAAACACTGCAAGGGTATATCATCACCATCGTACGATAAGATGGCGCTCACAGTGCGGGGACAGCATTATTGGTGAATGCCAGACGATATTTCTCTCGGTGTAGATAAACTCCTATTTGGGTTTAAATGTCCTAAAAAAACGGTGTCCATGCGTTGTTCAACAAGTAGCAAACGTTCGAATCTGTGGGGGAAGATATGGTTTCGATTTGCTGTTTGTTGCTTGGCCACCCTTAAGCTTGGCTATCTACCTGGGCACATTTATAAGCTGAAAAAGATTATTCTTCGTTACTTTGCCTGGTTCCTTGGCAAATTCGTGTGCGAAGGTATATACGCGGAATGATCCTTCGGGTAATCTTTACTGTATTGCCAAACCTCTATGAAGCTTTACTACGCAGCTTTAATTGTTTTGCGCTTGTAACAATTTTAGAAAGGAAGAATAAATAAAAGTTTTTGGCTACAACAGCTGAGCACAGTCAATGCTCTGGCTCTGGCTATTCCAGCCCTGGCTATTTGAAACGTCTCCGTGGGGACGTTTCAAACACTGCAAGGGTGTATCATCATCATCGTACGACGAGATGGCGCTCACAATGCATGGGACAGCATGATTGGCCAATACTGGAAAAAAATTTCTCTCGGTGCAGCTAAACTCTTATTTGTGTTTAAAGGCCCTAGAACCAAAACCAAAACGGTGTCCATGCGTTGTTCAACTAGTAAGAAATGTTGAATTCTGTGGTAGAAGATATGGTTTTGAACTGCTGCTTGCTGCTTGGTCACCCTTACAAATTGCAATCTAACTCGGCACATTTAATAGCTCGAAGAGAACATTTTTGGGTACTTGGGCTCGTTCCTTGGAAAATTCCTATGCATAGAAGCGGAATGATCATTCAGAAAATTAGTACCGCATTGCCAAACCTCTAAAACACTTTATTAGCCCACTGTAATTGTTTTGCGAGTGTAACAATTTTAGAAAAGAAGAAATAATTATACTATAGATTTCAACAGCAGATCACAGTCAATGCTTTGGGCCTGGCTATGCCCCCCCCCCATATGTGCGGATGTTTCAAACAATGCAAGAGTATATCATTATCATAGTACGACGAGATGGCGATCACAATGCGTGCGAGATTGTGATTGGCAAATGCCAGAAAAAATTCTCTCTGTGGAGCTAAACACCTATTTTTGTATAAAGGCCCTACAGCCGAAACAAAAACGGTGTCCATGCGTTGTTCTACTCGTAGAAAACGTTCGATTCTGTGGTGGAAGAGATGGTTTCGAACGGTGGCTTGCTCCTTGACCACCCTTACACTTGGCTATCTACCTTGACACATTTATTAGCTAAAAAAGATTATTCCTCGTTTCTATGGCTGGTTTCTTGGCAACTTCGTGCGCATAGGTATGAATGTGAATGATCGTTCGGGAAATCTTTACCTTATTGCCACATCTCTTTGACGCTTTACTAGCCCGCTTTCACTATTTTGCGGTTTTGCGGTTGTAACAATTTTTACAGGAAGAATACATGAAGCCTTTGGCTACAACAGCTGGATACAGTCAACGCTTAGGCCCTGGGTGTAACCCCGCCATGGGAACGTTTTGAACACTACAATGGTATATATATGATCATCACTGTGCGATGAGATGGCGCTCACATTGCGGGGACAGCATTATTGGCCAATGCCACATGATATTTCGCTCGTTGTAGCTAAACTCCTAATTGTTTATAAAAGTCTGAGAACCAAAACAAAAACGGTATACATGCCTTGTTCAACTCGTAGAAAACATTCGATTCTGTGGGGGGAGATATGGTTTTGAACTGCTGCTTGCCGCTTGGTCACCCTGACACTTGGCTATCTACCTCGGCACATTTAATAGCTCAAATAGATAATTCTTTACTTGGGCTCGTTCCTTGGCAAATGTGCAAAGGCATGGATGTTGAATCATTGTTCCGGAAATCATTACCGCATTGCGACACCTCTAAGACGCTTTACTAGCGAACTTTGAATATTTTGTAGTTGTAACAATTTTTTATAGGATGAATAAATTAAAGCTTTAGGCTACAAGAGCTGAGCAGTCAATGCTTTGACCCTGGAAATTGCCCCCCCCCCATTGTGTACGTAAAAACACTGCAAGGGTATATCATCATGATCGTACAATGAGATGGCGCTAACAATGCATGGGACCGCGTGATTGGCCAATGCCAGAAAAAATTTCTCTCGGTGCCACTATACTCCTATTTGTGTATAAAGCCTCTACAATCAAAACAAAAACGGTGTCGAGGCGTTGTTCTACTCGTTGCAAACATTCGATTCAGTGGTTGAAGATATCGTTTTGAATTACTGCATTCTGCTTGGTTACCCTTACATTTGGCTATCAATCTGAGCCCGTTTATTAGCTGAAAGAGATTATTCCTCATTACAACAGCTAGTTTCTTTCAAATTCGTGCCCTAAGGTATGGACGTGGAATTATTGTTGCGTAATCATTACCGCATTGCCACACCTCTCTGACACTTTACTAGCCAGCTTTGATTATTTCGCAGGTGTAACAATTTTTTATATGAAGAATAAATTAAACCTTTATGCTACATTAGCTGAGCAGTCAATGCTTTGGCCCTGGCTATTTCCTCCCCCCATGGAGACGCTACAACCACTGCAAGGGTATATCATCATCATCGTACGATGAGATGGCGCTCACGATGCGGGAACAGCATGATTTGCCAATGCCAGACAATATTCCCCTCGGTGTAGCTAAACCCGTATTTGTGTATAAAGGCCCTAGAACAAAAAACGGTGTCCCTGCGTTGTTCAACTCGTAGCAAACGTTCGAATCTGTGGTGGAAGATATTGTTTGAAACTGCTGCTTTCTGCTTGGCAACTCTTAAACTTGGCTATCTACCTGGGCCCATTTATTAGCTGAAAAAGATTATTCTTTGTTACTTTGCCTCGTTCCTTGGCAAATTCCTGTGCGAAGGTATAGACGCGGAATGATGGTTTGGGTTATCTTTACCGCATTGCCAAACCTCTATGAAGCTTTACTATCCTGCTTTAAATATTTTGTGCTTGTAACACTTTTAAAAGGAACAAAAAATAAGGTATAGGCTACAACAGCTGAGCACAGTCAATTTTCTGGCCCTTGCTCTTGCCCCCCCCCCCCCCCCGACGTTTCAAACACATCAACGGTATATCATGATCACTTTTTAACGAGATTGGTTTAACTCGGTTATTAAGTGGAGAGGTTCGAAGCGAATGTGCACACGGGTACTGCATTTGCCTGCTACTGCAAATGCCGAATGCGGTACTCCGTCAGGTCCTAGTGCAGTTCGGTGACGAATGCTTGTCAAAGCAGTTGACAACTCACCAATTTTAAATCTCCATCCAACTCAGCGGAGTCTAAACTCATTCCTTCTTGTATAAGGGTACATGCGGAGGGAAGCGATTACCTGTACAGGACAATCCAGGCAGCTGGACTAGTCCGTCGTATTACTGCACAAATCTCTTTCGCAATCGAGATTTCCGTCACGTTACGATATGCCGCTAAAAAGCGGAAAGGACGCATTTTGCAACTGGTGAACGAAAAGCGCGCACACTATTCTAGACTTTCAACACTGAGGTGGACAGTGACAGCGAGTGTCAAAATTAATTCCGCATTTTAAAAGACAACTTTTGAATTTGCTTTTGCATCGTCGCGAAAATACGCTTGGATTCGTTGCAATGCTCAATCAATGCATATCTACGATATTTACGTTGAGCTCTTCTAATGGCAAGCATACGCTCGTATTCTCCGTCGATGCCCTGTACCCAGGTGGAACGGGCACGTGTCGGGTCGCCTGGTCTAGGTGTTCTTGATTCTAGATGTGAACTCGTCCAAATTGCAGGGCTTCCCTATGTGTTCGGTGTTCAAAAGTCGAAGGCAGCCCAATTTGCTACTCGTTCGCTGTGCCGGGGTGGCAGATAGTTACTACGAGTCGTTTATTAGCAAATTCGTATGCGAAGGTGTGGACGTGGTGTGATCGTTCTGAAAATTATTACCGCATTTCCACAGCTATATGACGCTTTTCTTGCCCGCTTTATAATTACGTGATTGTAACAGTTGCAGAAAGGAAGAATAAATTAAAGCTTTAGTCTACTGCAGCTGAGCACAGTCAATGCTTTCATGGTAGTAGTAGTAGTGGAACTTTTATTGTGAGAAGAAAGTGGGAGGGGATGGGGGTGAAAAGTGGAGGGGCAGTTCATGGGTGGGGTCCGACGTCCAGGGCTCCAGATGCAACGGCTGCCACCTTCGCTCTATGGATCAGACGTAGCTGATCTTCGAGAGATGAGCTCGTAAGGGCTGCCTCCCATGTCTCGGTAGGATTACTCTGTACACTATTGTTTTCCTGGGGCCTGATGCGGGGGCACGCCAGGTTGCAAGAAATAGCTTGGCCATCCCTCCGCATATTGTGCACGTTTCTCGCAAGGAATTGGGGAACAGTTTTGCCAGTTGTGATTCATGTGGGTACGTGTTTGCATTTGCCTCAGAATTTGAGTTACTATAGCATTTAATTCCTTGTGTGCAGCAGGAAATGTGCTTCTCTCTGCCTAATAAGCGAGAGCCTTTCTCAATATTTTTCGGCGAGGAGGATGTGATAAGCGTGATCGTCAGGTGTGCTGTGGGTGAGTTCATGCAATGCCTTGTCCGCTGCTTCTTTACCCTCCAGTCCTTCGTGTCCGGGACACCATGTGATGTATTTTTTTCTTCAGTTCAGGTGGAAGAAGGTTTTTCAGGCGTTTTGGTATTCTTGCGGCAAGATTCAATACTGCTCTCTCGGATACGGTTATTATGTTCAGATTTCTACTCGTCTTTTCGCCGAGTCAAATTGCCGTGAGGATGACACCAGTCTCCGGTTCTTCTGTGTTTGAATGTCTAATTGTCATGCAATCTTGCAGAGCTCCCTTGAAATCTGTGACCACTTGTGTGGCGTTGGTTTTGTCACATGTTCCAGCATCTATATATACCGTGTTTTCATGATCCTTGAATTTTTTTCTGAGGTATTTGACTCTCGCTTGCCTTCGGTGTTTGCGTACAGTAGGGTCTATGTTATGCGGTAGAGGAAGGGTTTTGGTGTGAATGCGCTGTTCAGGTTTTAAGTCCGTCATGGCGTCCAGCCATGTTCTTTCTTGGGGGCTACCTATCTTCCAAAAAATGGATCTCAGTTTTCAATTGCAGGCGGTTTGCCTGGTTTGGGAAAAGATACAATATCCGAAATTCACCATTCCGCTGCTACAGTGACCGGTATCCAAAGTTTTTCATTTATGCATTCTGTGATTTCATCCACCTGCTCATTTCCCACGTTTCTTATTATGGCGTTTGCGACTCCATCTTTTCCTGGGGCACTGTTTTTCTTTGCCGACATCATGGCATGAAACACTTCCTCTCTTATTATTACCCTGTCCATATACTCGTTCTTACTTCCCTTGTATGTGTTTGGGTGGGTCTCTCTCTTCTGCGCTGTACAGTGCGTATTTTTAAGGGCCTCGATAAGGTCTTTATCACTCCCTAGGAAGGTTTGCGCCTCTCTTCTCAAGTTGTGGTTGTTTATTCGTCTTGTGGAAGCGGGGTCTAGCAGTCTTTTAAGTAGAGCCCATGAGTGCTCCGGGTTCCTTTGAGCGACTCGCAGAAATTATTTCAGTTTTGTCTGGCTAGTTGGTCTGCATATTCCTGTTCTTGCCTCGTGATTTCTTTGATTCTTTGTTTGAGTTTTCTGTTTTTATTTTGGTTCTTCCATCTTTTCTTGAGGCTTCTCCTTGCATCGCACACGTGAGCTAAATGGTTGTCTACGTTTGGGGTCACTTCAGTTCTCTGTAAAATCTTTGTGGAGTTCTTGTGCTTATTTTTACGGTTGTCACACCAGATGCTAATATCCAGAAATTTCGTTTTGTTTTCTTCGATTTGCATAGAGTCTCTGTATTTTTTCCAGTCGGTTAGTTTTGCCACACATAGTGGTTTCAGAAATTTCGTTGCGAGAACCGTAGTACTTATGATGTTGTGATCGCTTCTGAGTGTTTCCTGTGTGTGTTAATCCTGGTGATGTCATTCTCGGTTTTTTGGTGAAGGTCAAGTCTAGGCATGTGTTTCTAGCGTGTTCGTTCCTGCACCTGGTGGGATTTGTTGGGTCATTTATTTAGATCAGTTCCATCTGTTCAATTGCCCTGAGAAGTTCCTCTCCTTTCTTACTGTTTCGCTGGTAAGCCCATTCCTTGTGCGGAGCATTAAAATCTCCTGTGATGATTATGTTCTTGTTTCCAAGAATTATGCGAGATTCCAAGAGTATATCCTCGAAGCATTCGTCCTTTTTATTGGAGAGCTGTACACATTTAAGACAAAGATACTCATTTTTCCCCTTTGGTTTGGTGCAACTTGTATAAGCGTTTCTGATGGTTGTACCATAAGTAGGATGTGGTGAATTGTGTTGATGTCCTTTGTAACGTAGGTCGCTGCTCTAACGTCAGGCGTTGCTATATATCGCTGTGCAGCCTTTTTTATTGGTTTTGCTTCCTGCTTCTTGTAAGAATATGATGTCTGGCTTTATTACGGACGCTTCGATATATTGCTCTAGACTTAATTTTCCCTTCCTTATGCTGCGGCAGTTTCCCTGCCAGATTTCCAAGTTTTCATTTGCCTTTTGATTTCTATGGATCTTCATCTTCGCTCTCCGTCTCCTCTGTGGTGGAGCTCTCCATATCCATTTCCATCACTTGCTGCTTATCTGCTTTGGGGTTACGTGGCATTTTTAATTTTCTTTTGCCTTCCCCGCTCTTGCGAAGGGACGTGCTTATTTGACTGTGTATCTGATATAATCTGTTGGTGAAGGTTTGCTGCATTTTAGCGCGAAAGAGGCCTATTTCACTCGGGTCTTGCAGCAAGGTTAGCGGTACTGCGGGTGATGGGATAGGAGCCGGTGAATTTTGTGGTGTAAAGGATTTGGATTCGTTCCGTGAATTCGACCTTGGAAACTTGCGCTTCGTCTGACCTCGTTTTCTCTTAGTTGTTTTTTTAAGTTGTGCTATTTCAGGGTTCTGTTTCGCTATTTCTGCTCGTAAATCATCTATTATGAGGTCCATTTTAGTTAGGCGTATTTCTGTTTTGTTGTTTTTGTTTCTGATGGAGACAGCTACCTTAGACCAGCTCACCTCGGCTTACGTTTCTTGGGTCCCCGCTTCTTTCCCTGGTCCTCTCCTCCTGCCTAGGTGGCTGCCCGGTGTTCTTGGTCCCGCTGTCTCTCCTTGCAGTTGAGATGCCTCCTTGGAGTTCCCCTGTTGTGTCATTTCCGGGCTTCGCTTCTCGTGCGGGGGTGGTCCCAAGCTGCGTATATGTTGTTCTTTGTTTTTCATGGTCCTGGTGTTCTTGGGTTCCTTTTCGACGCCGGTAACTGGTTGTCTTGATATGCTGCGGTCCCTGGTTCCCCTGGTCCCCTGAGCTTCGAGCAAGGACCATTTGGTGTTGAACCATCTTTGTCAGGTCTGCTTCTTGTTTTCTGCCTTCTTCTTTTTCCCGGATTTTCTATTTTGGTTGCCCGGTGGAATTCTGGCCTTTCGTAGTTTCAATTTGCACACCCGTGCCCCTGTCATGGGGCCTCCTCCACAAAGGGCACATTTGTTTTTGCAGGAGTGATCTTCATTCGGGTTTTCGATTCCACAGATTGAGCATTTTTAGTGCTTGGCGTCGGAGCGTCAGAGTGTCAGAGCGACGTTCCGTTGACATGCAGATATAACATGCCTATTGAGTTGGTTTGTACAAAAAGCATAGCATTTCTCCTCCGTATAAGTAGAAAGCACGGAGGACTGTGTCTCCTTCGAAAGTAATTAGAGTGGTCTTGGGTGTCCCGAGCCTGCGAGCTTGGATGATCTTGGTGTTTTGCGTGCGATCTTGTAGTCCTTGCATAAACTCTTCTAATGTTGTTTTGGGGGGGGGGGGGAAGCCATGCACAACTCCTCTCACTTCCAGGTCGGAAAAATCCACATACGCCACAACCTCGTTGTCCGCTCCCCAGTTGCATGTGCGTGATTTTGCGGCGCACGTCAGCTGCCTTCATGTTAGACGTAGTAAGGACGAGAATGTTCGATCCTAAGCGGGGTCGTATAATTAGGTCGTGGAGGTATTCTACCTGGTCACCTATGCAATAGCCACGGTGACGTCCACTGTAGTGTAGTTCTTAAGTGGGAGCCCTTTCTTGGGACGCACGAATAATTTTACATCCTCTTTCGGCAGCGGAGGCAACCGTCTTCGTGGTCTACTCGGTCTCCCTGTCGTAGGTGGTTGAGTAGCGGTACCCGCCTTTGCTCTAGGTGGTGGTTGCTGTGCTTGTCGTTCAGCAAGTTTGGCCTCCTGTCGTAGCCGTTTCTTCGTCCTTCGGCTTACGGCTTGGTCCCAAGCTGTGTCGTCGTGGTTCGACGCCTCGAGGAAACTTGGGGCCGTTTTCGCTCCCGTGCCGCCTTCTTGCCTTTCTTGACAAGTACTTTAATGCTTCATTCTCCGTGACTGTTGCCTGTATATGTTCCGGCAATTGAGGGGGCTCCGGTTACACACTGGCGTTGCTACGGCAGTGCGCCACTCGATGTAGTCTCCATAGGTAGGCAATGCATCCCCGCCAACGTGGCGCGAAAACCGCCACGCCCGTCCGGGAACTGCAGGGGGAAACTTTGTTCAGTCCGCCGCACTCACTCACTTTGTGGGTTTGTAGCGTCATCGAAACTTTACGCACAAACACAAAACGAATATGCACGCAGTCCGTAGTGTGAGATTTATCGTCTCGCACATAAATTTGAGGTGTACTTGCCGGATTTGCGATGGCGAAAGCAGTTTTCACAGAGCCCACGCGAAGTTCGCCGTTCCACCATCAGCTGCACGCGCACTCCGGCGTCTTACGCGGTTAGGTGTCAGTGACTGCTTTGGCCCTGGCTATCGTGCCCCCCCCCCCTTGGGGATGTTTCAAACACTGCAAGGGTATATCATATTATCGTACGACGAGATGGCGCTCACAATGCGTGAGACAGCTTGATTGGCCAATGCCGACAATTTTCTGTTGGTTTAGCTAAACTCCTGTTTGTGTACAAAGGCCCTACACCCAAAAAAAACGCTGTCCATGCGTTGTTCAACTGATAGCTAACGTTCCATTCTGTGGGGGAAGGTATGGTTTTCAACTGCTGCTTTCTGCTTGGGAACCCTCACACTTGGCCATCTACCTGGGCCCATTTATTAGCTCAAAGAGGTCATTCCTCGTTAGTACGGCTGCTTTCTCGGAAAATTCTTGTGCGAATGTGTGGACGTGGAATGATCGTTTGGGACATCATTACCGCATTGCCACACCTCTATGACGCTTTACTGGCGCGCTTTGATTATTTTGCGGTGAAAACAATTTCATATGGAAAGAATAAATTAAACCTACATGATACAACAGCTCGGCACAGTGAATGCTTTGGCACTGGCTATCCTCCCCAGGGGGACATTTCATACAGTACAAGGGTATATCATCATCATCGTACGACGAGATGACGCTCGAAATGCATTGGACAGCATGATTGGCCAGTGCCAACAATATGTTTCTCGGTTTAGCTAAACTCCTGTTTGTGTACAAAGGCCATACAACCAAATCAAAAATGGGGTTCATGTGTTGTTCAACTCGTAGGAAACGTTCGATTCTGTGGTGAAAGGTACGGTTTTAAACTGCTGCTTGCTGCTTGGCCCCCTTATACTTTGCTAATTAGATGTTTAACCCCACCATAGACTAACAAGCTGCTAAGAAGTTTACTTGGACTAGGTGGTTACTACCATGAGTACGTTCGTAACTATGCCGTGGTAGCCGGTCCACTAACCGTTCTAACAAAACAGGGGGTACCCAACTCCATACCGCGGCCAGAGGAAGCCGAGCGCGCATTCGTCGAGCCGAAGGGGTAACTCTGCAGGCCGGTCGCAGTCAGTGTCCCAACCCCATTCAGCCGTACTGGCTTTTTACTTTCGCGTCTGCGACAGCAGCAGGTGCTTGATTTCCACAGATATCTGCACAGGGTACAAACGCCAGTAGCTTTCGCCTTTCATCGGTTTGACCTGACCCAGGCACGATGGCAAAACATCGAGTGGAAGGCATACGCCATCATTTGGGTACTCAAAAAGTTTCATCACAAGCAGTTCGGCGTGGAGGTGAATGTTGTTTCGGACCACAACCCATTGGGATCCCTGACAACTAGTACTCCGCACGGGACGAAGCTGGCAAGGTGAGCGCTGGATTTAATAGCGCACGATGTTTCTGTGAGACCAAGAGGGGAACCAGCAACGGCAACGCCGATGCCCTGCCTAGGCTCCGCAATGCTGCTTGGGAGCATTAGCACAGCCACGCCGGCTTTGATGAGCGTAAATGTTTCCGCGCGCCCGCGCACAGTGGGGTGTATGGGGACCAGTCATGGCTCGAACACTGGTGCTGTGACTGGTGTGCTACAAACGCAGTGCAGTGTAGACCTAGGATGCCTTCCTGCAGATGCGAATGTGTGGGGGTATGCGGGTTTGCCCTTTTTTTATAGGCAGGCTGACAACGTATTTTTAAGTGCCACAGTTAGGGCGGGAACATGTTTTCATACGAATTGTTTTGATCACCTGCTTATGCCTGATCGACTTGCGATGTGTTTGTTTTGCGGGCAGGCGCGTGCCTAGTTGTTTTTCTTACTCTCTACGAAAGTGTTACTGTGCAATGTTATTGTCACTCGGGGAAATGCTGCTGATTTTTTTTTCGGTCGCGGTTGGTCTTTCGCATCCGGATTTCGAGTTTATTAGCGCCACAGCATGCAAGTTGCGTTTGCGGCATGTGCGGCTGCTCAATACCTGATGCTTTGCATCTGTTTGTTTCATAGAGTTCCGTTCTCGCCCTAAGTGTAAGCGCGGCAAAGACATCGCAGAACGGGGGCAAGCTGTTCGTAGCGGGTATAGTTAACGTCAGCAGCCTTTTCGCAACCGGCGTGGGTTCTCCCCGTGTTAGGCTCTTTGGAAGGACTTGTAGCACTGTTGCTGCATTTTGGCGTAGAGGAAGAAGAGAGGTGAGAGATAAGATGCGCCTGCTGAGAGGCCGCGGCAATCGCCGCCGACCTAATTGGTTTTTTTTGGAGGGAGTGCGGCGCCCATGTTGGACGCCTCGGAATGACGAGCCCTTGGTGTGCCTCGGGGGCCACAGTGTCACGCTCACAGTGCCTAAGCCAGGATAAAGTCCTTTGTAAGCGCCACCTCTGCTTCCCTTCCCTTTGTGCCCGCCGGCCTAGTTCTGGAGAGCCCGGCTCCCGTCTTCAGATGCGCGACCGGACGCGTGCAATTAGGGCAATAAAACAACGTTTAGGGGTTGCGTGCCTCAGGGCCACCGTGTTACAGTTAGAGTGTATAAGCCCGGACGGCAGCTTTTGAAAGTGCCGCGGCGCCTAATAGCACCCTGACCGTGGCAAAGCTGCACCATGCACGGTACGCGTCTTCCTGCGTCCGTTCCGTCTAAAGAGCAGAGGAAAAGGCGCGAAGTTTGGGAAGGCGGCGTTTGGCCCCACCATTGGGGGTATTTGATATGTCGCTCTTACTAATCAAGTGTGCTATCCGGCTTACAATGGCCACGAGGGATAATACCCGGGCATAACGGCCAGCCGGAGACTTTGCTGTAGTCTTTGAGGTGATAAAAGACCAGGGAGCCTCCATGCTTAGTGCACATCAAAACCTTGCCGTCTAGGGAGTAACCCAGTTTTGACTGCTAAGTTCTCATACCTAGGCCGCATATGGATGGGTCGATCGCTAAGACAGCCATGGTTAACTAACTCTGTAACCAACGTTCTGTAACCAACTCGTGTAAATACCCGTAAATACAGTTTTCCTCGTTTGGCTCACTGAATCTGCCTCCACCGTTCCCTCCACCGTTCCCTAGGGTAGTCATGGTATCAGCAAGTTGTGTAATCGATTGCTGCGTGCTTTCTAGATCCTTGTTGTTTGACTCGGTCTCCATTGGGTCCCCCCCCTTCCGGGTGCGAGGCCCTACGTTTACCTGAGTGTGCCTGTGCCTCCCCTGGCGAAGGCAGCTGGTGTTGCTCGCCGTGCGAGGAGTGAGATTTGCACAACGACTCAAAGTAAGCCCACATCTGTTTAAGCTCGGTCTTTCGCGAGAATTTTCTTGGATGAGTTTAGCTACCCTCGGGTCTTTCAGTGCTCTGGCAGTGCAACCTGCGTCACTCTCCACGGGGGAGCCGCTTGCTCCAGCTTGACCCGATCCGCACAGGTAGACCTTTCCTGAATCCGCACCCGGGAACGAGAGCGCCCCTGGAATGGCCGCGTCGGCGGCCAGCTGGCGTAACAGAGAGCCCACACCTAGGAGCACTGGCGATGCTGGAATGACGAAACCGACCCTCCCGGTACAGCTGTTGCTGATTATTTTGGGCGCGATTTCGGCACCGTCCATGGCACATTCTGTCCGTCGTGGGATGGGCTTCCCCGCAAAGGGAAATTTCGGCGAGAACCGGTCATCTTCGGGTGGTGAGGCGGTTCCACAGTCTCTGCACACCCTCTTGTTGAGGTTGGTGGAGTCGTCGGCCCTGTGGCCCAGGACTAAACCCGTGTAGCACAGTTCGGTTTGGCGCTTGTAGAGCGTGCAGCAGATCAACCTGACACCGCACATGACGTACTTTGGCGCCTCATTGTCGTCTAAAAGCACTACCTTTCTGGTGGTTTTCTTGATCGTCATGGCTTCAAGTGCCTTGGGATTCCGTTTGTTGATGATCATTGTTTGTAGCTTGGCGTCGCTGATGTCGATGTCCACTCCTTACAGGTGTTATTTGGGCTGCAATATATTCCGTCACCTTGTACGATCCTTCAGTTATATGAATCTGTTGGATCTGAGCATATGCGTTAGCATTCTTCGTCGCCGGTGTAAAAACAATTAAAACGTTCTGGGCAACGTAAAACAAATGATGGCACCCTCTGTCTCGCCGTGGCTAGAGCAGCCGCCATGGCAGTGAGCCTAATTTAGCTTACTTTTCTGACGTCAAGTCCGTCCCTCGCTTGATAATAATTCGCATGTGGTTTCTCGTTAACCGGGGAAGCCTCGATGCGGCGGCGAGGCGCTTTATGACCCCGTGAGTGGCGTCTGTGAGGACGTGTCTCTGTGAGCTCAAGTGTGATGTTCTGCCCGCCAAAACTGGCGTTCCTATTCAAGCGCTCTTGTTCCTGCCGAGCGATGTCTGTCAACCCGGGGTATTCGGCTTTTCGGGAGAGATTTCCTCACCCTCCACTATCTCAACTTCGGGCATAGCGCCCACTCCCCCCCGCCAACGTAAGGCCTAGCCCTTTATGTTAAGCGAAGTCGTGGCATGGTCCAGGATAACACTTCGGATAATTCGCCAAAACGACGCTTAACCGAAAAAAATAAGGTGCAAACGTGGTTCCCAGAAGAAGCGACCACGCGTGATGCACAATTTACCCACAGGAACCACAAGTTTCTGACCGAAAACATTTACAGAAGCGGGAGCTGAAGTTCCCACGTCCGCACTGGTCGGTGCCTATGGCGGCCTCCCCGAGCTATGGGAACGTGGGAAAATTGATCTGAATTCCACTTCGTAAGGGTTGTAATTTCATAAACCCCGCTCGCACTACCTATGACAAACCCCGCTCAGGTTTCTTATGAAAAAATCTTAAAATGTTTCGGTACATTCCTAAAACGAAACATTTGTAAGCAGAATGTGGTCGAAAGGATTAATGAGCTGAGCACATATTGAGAACTGTGTAAAAACTGGTCGTTTGTCCCAAATCCTCATTCACTTCATTAGAGGCGGGTTAGGAGAAAACGTTGGATAACAGCCTTTACAAGTCGTATGGGTAACCTATATCAATAAAACCAGTTCAATATATCAAAGGACCCCGACAAATGAAGGAATTCCTGCGAAAAAAAAACACTTTTCACTTTCTTAGTGGTGTAATGTTTTTAAATCAGCCATAGGAGATGCTACAGCATGGTAGCAATGTGCGCACGAAATTTCTAGCCTCACAGGACATTCTGTTTGGCTGCACGTTGATATCACCCAGATATAGTGGAGTGGCTAGATATGTGGCAGTCTTTAAGATTTTACTCAGGCGTATTTACAAGAGACTAATATTTCCCTCCGTCTCACAACAGACACGTTAGAAAAGGTTGGCAAGTATTTCTTGGGCGAAATGTACTTCGATTAGATGCCAGACGGACTCTTTGGAAAAGAGGTTCGGCAAATACCACCAACTTTCTGGTTCTCAGTAGCACATTTCCAGTGGAAGCTTCGTCTGCAGAATATTCTGGAGCTCCCAGAATCTGAGGCTGCAGAAGACGTGGTGGCAGTGAATGGTGCTGTAGTTGACGATGTTTACAATAAGGTAACACATAATGACTATGCAAAGAAGAGGCCAAATCTCCCAGCAATCACATACGTCTGGCTACTGTGTCCATGCCATGTTCAAATTGCTTTCGTGCATGCCTGCAAAAAAAGTTAAATGTAGGGTGACGACATTGAAGTTGATCGCGGAGAATTTTTAAAGTCCATGACACGTGGGGGTCTCAAGGATCCGTAACCTGCCATAGTAAATGCCGTCGTTACTGCAGGAGCGAAAAGCATGCGGCCCGATTTCATGCACCACAAAATGAAAAGGAGGCTTCCTGGCACTCACGCATGATGTTATAAATGACAGTGTTTACTTTGATGGAGTGAGAATGGGCATGGTTATGCAATAACCAACCTCAATCTGAGCTATTCTGAACCTCACGAGTAACGCGATGGAAAATTTATCGACACTATTACGAAACACATATGTGACCGCTTTTCTGATGGAGGCGAAAAGCAAAAACTCCCGTGTGTACGAGATTTCTGCGCACGATAAAGATCCCCACGTGGTCAAAATTAATCCGGAGCACTCCACCACGGCGCGCCTCATCGCCTGTGTTGCGTCGGCGCGTTATACCCTACAATCAATCAATCATATGTGTTAAATATCAAACACCAAAAAGTCTAGACCGCATACGATGAAGAGGGCGATAATACGATTTCCGTGAAGTTGGGGCAGCTAGGTGCTGGGATTTCACGACAGTGTGATGCCGCGTAGACTTATAAAATAAAATTAACAGAAATGAAATAAATGTAGACGGAGCGTATAAATAAGAACTTATGGTATAAATGTAGATGCAGCGAACTCATATATAGAAAAATATACTTATATCAGAAACGCTACACACAGGCAGTGTCAAAGCGAGAAAAGTCTTCAATAAGAAAAGTTGTGCCCTTTCTAGAATTACAATGAAACGCATTCACGACATTTCACTACAGCTGGAGATGAGGTGGGTTCAGTCTCGGTGGCACAGTTTTTATTAAAACAGCTTTTTCAGTTCTGAAACCCTGGCGTGTCCCGATTCCTTGCAGCTTCCCTCGATGTCCGTGTAGTGTACGTTGTACAGAAGCCATGCGAACCTTTTCCTCAGTCGAGACCCCTTGAGGATCTTAACCTGCACGTAATGGTTGATGTTGGCGTTAATCGTGAGTTCAGCATGAAATGTGCACATTGAAAACCAACAGGAACTCGGCGCTTCCAGTGGCTTTTGCCAGCTGACGGGCGCTCAAACCCTATGAGCAGTTTTTTAGGGCGGTATGTTTAAATTTTCTAATGTCTGTCTGTCTGTCTGTCTGTCTCTGTCTGTCTTTCTGTGTGTCTGTCGGTCGGTCCGTCCATCCAGCCTTCCTATCAAAAGTTGAAACAATTGGTGAAAAAAGTATCTTGGCAGAACCGCTACAATCAAGTAAAACTGGTAGCATAGGTGAAACACTTCCCAAATATTTAGCGTAAAGGCAACGCCAGGCGGATGTGATGAAAAATGTCAGCTGATAACAGTCGTATGGCACTGACTAATTCATTACCGGCTCCCTTAAAAAAGTATAGTGTGCACATAAGAAATGTTTTACAAATTGATAGGAATGTTCCTAACAGCCTGGTTTGATTGTTTCAGAAAGATATGACTTGTTTACTGAGACAAAAAACAAACAAAAAACGCATTTTGTTTGGTGCAGTTTTTGCTAGATGGTGCTAGCTTCCTACCAAGGAAGATTTTTTTTTATTCGGCTATACCCGGGAACAATTTAGGAACGCAGTAGCTCATGCACGGTATCGCTCCGCCTAGGCGCCGGACCCGGATGTCAACGGGCGCACGCGATTTGAAAGGAGACTGCTAATAATGCGTGGTATCGTCTGCCTTTCCTCACGTAGTTTGTTTGTCGTAGCTGCAGTGGTTTGTAAGCATTATAAATAAAAAAAAACCTAAAACGGCTCTTGCGGCGTTCCAAATAATCCCAGTAACGCACTACTTGTGCCGCGCGGAGTGACATCCGGCTTCGGCGACGAGGTACAGTGGCAACTTTCGTTGCCGTTCTTACGTTGTAGTCGAGTATACAATCAAACTAGGCGGCAGTGAACACTGATATGTATTTGAAAAGCTTTTTGTATTGACAAACGATGGTTCTTAAGTCAGTGGGACATTAAGTCGCGCAGGAAAGTTAACAGGGAAGTTCCCCTTCAACGGCGGTACTCGCACTCTTCCGTTTGAGGATGTACGTTGGGATGTTTTTATAATTGCAAGTACACAAACGCGTCACAAATGGCGCACACAGGCTGCAACACATACGAGACAGGAAGGAGCACAAGAAAACAAGTCTCCGCTCGTACTGTTCAAGGCGGGACGAGAAAAAAAAGATAAAGAAAAAGATGGCCGCTGACATAACACATCGCTCGCGAGGAGTGGGAAGGCGATACAATTAAATTGCACTGAATTTGAGTAGTACAAAAATTACATTTAAATTACCCTGAAATTATCTTGCAATTCGACAACCTTCCATTAATGTTGGTGGAATTTGGACAGAACTGCGCCAATTTTCACCAATAATTTCGTCAGAAAATCTGCCTAATAAGTTCTAATCCTTTCGCGCACCCATTTTACCAAGTTCTGAGCACCTTTGTACCAAATTTCAACCTCGTAGCCCAATATTTTTTCAGTTATGAACGTTTTTACACCAAAAATAAATAAAGAAGTAAATACATATTTAATTAATTATCATTCAATAATTAATTATTTTAATAATTAATTAAATAATACTTAAATAATTAATTAATTGATTGAGGTTCCTTTGGTTAAAATTGAACTGCTCCTATGAAGCCACCTTTCCCTTTCGAGTTTGACTGATTCCTATGACAGGAGGATCAATCTTAATTTTTTTTCGGTGGCTGGGCAGCCCCGCCCGCTTGGAAACATGCAAGCAAAAAAATAATTACTAACTTCCGCGACAACGTGACCATTTCGAGGCCATACTCACATTATCGCGTTGCGCCTCTGATAGTTTTAAATGTTAAATCAGCTCGCTAGGTGGCTTTTTGGTAAATCTACCGCCAAAAACCAAAAAGTAAACACAGCCAACGCAAGTTCGAGTACCTCCCATCCATGGCGGACGTCTTTGGACAGACCAGCGTAAATGTCCGCATTTTGTCGGAACATCTACCAAGCAGGTTCCAATCCTTTTGCTTAGCTCTTTCACAAAGTTCTAGAGCACCTTTGTACAAATTTGAACAGGGTAGCACGAATAGTTTTGCAGCCATAAATGTTTTCTTTATCGTTGGTGCGGGATTGGCAGCGTGCGTTGAGTCACACGCTAGCAAAACAAACCCAGCTAACTTTGGCGACAAGGTGAAAATTTTAAGGAAATACTCGCGCTATTGGGTTGCTGTTGAGTAATTTTGACAAACCAAATCAGCTCGCTAGGCACATTTGTGGAAACGGTACAGCCAAAAGCGTAAATATAAAAATTAGACAGACATCCTATGTTCGAAAACCTTCCATTTAAGGAGGGCACGCTTAGACGGAGCATTGCGAGCTGAGCATCAAACTAGCCAGTTATAGTTATTCGGAGCAATACAATTGAGCATGGCAGGGGCTTGGCCATACGTCAGTGAACCACATCAGTAAACCAGCGTGTAAGCCTACTCCTTTACAACCGAGACTGTTAAAAGCAAAACCGACAAAGGCTGGCTAAGTATCACTACAGTCATGCGCGATGGCGACGTCGGCGGCGAGCGTCCCTCGCTTTCCACTATTTTTCGTCTGGCTCTCTAAGCGCAACCCGTGCATGTATGGGGTGCTGCCTGCTGAGGAAGTAACCATGGGGTGCTGCCTGCTGAGGAAGTAACCATCGTCTGGAATATCTAAGGGACTACACTAGAAAGGCGCAATCATTCTAGGAAGGCTCTTAGGCACACTAGCCGCGCTCCCCACAACGGAAGGATTTGGCCACCCTGGTATACTTGTTGTCCGTCACCTCCAATGAATAAACAACTCAACTCTCGCTTCTTTGTCTCCAGAAGCTGTATGGCAGCCGTCCACGGCGGAAATCAGATTAGCGATACAGCAGAGGGTGTAATATCTCTTGGTCCGGACTGTGCAGTTGTAACTGCACCCTGGCAACATTCAACGCACGCACTATATATAGCGAGGGAAGATTACTGCACTACCGGAGGAGGTCTCTGACATTAAAGGCCAACTGCACTCAAATTTTGCTTTGTCGAAATTTGATCGAAACAAGCAGTCTAAGCTCTAACATTACCTTGGCGAAATCCCCAGCTTCTTATGCACACGGCACACTAGGTACCGTTATAGTGCCTAGAATATACTGGCTAGTGTGCAGAGGGCAGGCTCCAGACGGGCGCCGGAAGCGATGTACGCGGCCGGCTGCCGCTTGGAGCGCTGCCGTGCGGGTGTGCGGGCGTTCGTCCGGCCCGAGCTCGCGGTTACCACCGCGCTGCGTAGCAGACGGCAGCGGCAGAACTCTCGCCTTCGGCGAAAGCGAGCGAAAGAGACGGGAATTCTGTCGCATGACGAAAACTGGCCCCGACCGTTCGAACAAAACGATCGTCGCGCGGCAAAGCGACGGAATTCCCGTCGCTAGCTTTCGCTCGTGAGCGGGCCTTATTGCTCAATCTCTGTCCCAGATAAAATAAGCTCTTGCTTGTCGCCAGAGCAACGGACGATATTTGACTACGTTACAATGTGTTTCCGAGTGTATTTAAACTATGTCACTAGGTTGCAACGTAAGCGCTCGGCATGCAGCTTTGTAATTTATTTATTACTTTTTTTTTATACATACTGCAGCCCTTTTTAGGGCTATTGCAGGAGTGGACATACAAAAACGAAAGTGATAAAAAAAACAGGAAAAAAACACGAGCGCATGGCACAGATTGTCTGGTTCACAGAACTGCACAAGATACAGAATGAACAAAGGAAAGACCAAAGAAAGCAAAAGAACATAGAAATCTCTACATAACACGCATGTGAAATTGCACTAAGAAACTGATGTTGTGGGAGCCCGCGAGTATCACCAGGTAGCGAGTTCCAGAGCTCAATAGTCAAAGGGAAAAAACTATTTTTCAACAAATAGGTTTTGGAGTGAAACGGAGTAATCTTTAGCGCATGTTGGCTTCTGGTGTGAACAGGACGGTGTGACAAATTGCAGATACCTGTGAAGCGACGGCAAGCGCGGTGAATTAATCAACGTGTACAGGAATTTTAAGCATTCTGAATGGCGCCGAGCAGATAACGGAGTTAAACACAAAAGTGCTATGTTGGACGTAGCCGAAAAAATCCCGGTCATATCTTCGGCAGGTAAAACGGACTTTTCTTTTTGTATGGATTCTAATCATTGCGCCTGGCTGAGAAATGATAAATACAATTCAACATTTCATAGTTTATTCCACCATACAAAGGTAGTTGAACATGTAGAAATGATAAGTACCATTTCCTCAATTAAAATATGGGAGAAGTCGTTCGCCTGGGTCGCACATCTCGCGTAAGTTCACGTGTCAGCTGGTGCTGTTGCGAGCTTCATCCAGGAATCAAATAGATCACGGCCTAATTTTCTTGTAGTGGTTCGGAAATATCGAAGCTTCTGTGGTTTTCTTCAGGTGCGGCCACGTTTTTTCGTCTCCTCGTCCAGCGTCTCGGTGGTCACCGTGCTCCGTTTCGCAACCGGCTTCTGCTTACAAAGATCTCTGACCTTTCTTTTCGATACAACTTTCGTTATAAAGTGCATCGGGTATCCCTCGAATACTGTATAGGTACAGCATCCGGCTTGGGCGCAGTTTGCAGCGAGGGATCTCGTAAACAACGCCCGTTCACTGTTATCTTGAACGAATGTTCAATGCAGTTATCGTCAAAGTGCTTTTCGCATACTACCGCATTTTTCGTCAGCTTCTCCTACTGTGACAACCGTGAAGGGTCAGTCGATGCTTTAAAGAACGACACATTTTCCCTGTTTGAACGGCCCCCGCTAGTGCAGAGCGCAACAAAACACGTGCTTTCCTTACGTGGCTTCTTGACGCTTGCCATAATCTGGAGCTGAAGGCACAAGCGGCAGAGTCAATTAACAGAAGCACAACGGCATCAGAATAAAAGTAGAACACTGTAGGCAAAGACGAGGACACGTGTTCCGTTCTCGGCCGTGGAGGCCGCTTCTCTGATGGAGGTGAGAAGCAAAAACGCCCGTGTTTATGAGCTTTCGGCGCACGTTAAAGATTCCCAGGTGGTCTAAATTAAATGCGGAGCCCTCCACTACGGCGTGCCTCATCGCCTGCGTTGCGTTGGCGCGCTAATAAACCCTACAATCAACAAATCAATACTGTAGGCAAAGAAGGCGCACACACCCCGAACTAAACTCCCTCGCTGTAAAGTGCGACCGCAATAAATGAGCCATCGCAGCCAGAGAACCAAACGCACCAACACGGAAAACCACGGCGGGGCGACAGCGGTGGCACGATGATGATGATGATGATTAGTGGCTTTCCCTTTGAATCGGGGCGTCGGTTGTCAGCAATCGACTTGCCTGTTTTATTACGTTTACATGCCCTACTCCCAGTTTAACCTATAGATTTGCTTCCTCCCCCCCCATTTCTCCCTCTTTTCTGTTTTAAACTCCTCGCCCCTACCCCCCTTTTTTCTCCCCTCGCTGTTCTAAATTCTCGTCCGCATGATTACTCAACCTGCGTACCCATCCCTTCCCTGCTTTTCCTCCACCACCACTCCAGTCGCCTCTTCGCCACCTCTATGGCCTTGAAGTTGAGGTTCCCCCTCGCCCCAAATCCCAAAGCCTCCGCCAGCGTCGTTTCCCCCTCACCCCACGGTGGCCGTATCTCTGTGCAGCTCCTGACAATATGTTCTATAGTTTCTCGATCACTGCCGCAGCATGCACACGTTTCATCCTGCTGCCTGTAGCTACCCGTGTATGCCCGGGTTCTCAGGCACCCTGCCCGTGCCTCGAAGAGCAACGCACTGCCTCTCGTATTGCCATAGAATCCCTCCTTCTTAATTTCCCGTTTCTCTGTCCTATAAGTCTCCAGGGTTTTTTTCGCTTCCATTCTCTCTGCCCACTTCGTCGTCTCTGCTGCCTTTACCTGCTTTTTAACTGTTGTGTAAACCCCGCTTTCCCCTACCGACTTTCCGTACCGCTTGGTCAGCTGTCTGGTCCTCCGTCTCCACCGCGTGTCCACGCTCCTCAAATACAGGTACTTAAACACCCTCGCGGCCCACGCTCCGTATAAGCAGCGCCCCCAATTGGCCACCATGAGCATTCATCGCAGACGGCGCCACGCCTCCCCATAGGATAGAGCGGGCCCTCGGCACACTAGCCAGTATATTCTAGGAACTATAGTACGGTCATTCAAAATAGCCACGTGCCCACGACGTTTGACCTGGCGGAGATTCGCCGAAACAAGTTCCGAGTGGCCTGTGAAGGAGGGTTGGGAAACTGTCCCGTGAAGCTCGCACTTCTCCGGCGACTTGCACGGCGCCCCGGCAGGCGCAGGGACGCGTTCGGCCGGGGTTTATCTGCTACACCACCAAGCTACACCGCCGTCGCCATCACATGTTTCAAACTAACCGCATAGGTAGCAATATCCACCTTTTTGTCAGTTGAATAATATTAGATTAGAAGCCCACAAACTATACGCACGCGTGCGAACGTTCTGGAGCTAGCAAAACTCTTTTTACTCGGACATGACATTTCTACAAAAAAATATCGCGACACGCACGCATGCCTTACATTTGTCATTCATCTTGCATCTATCACAGAAAAGAAGAATCTTTTATAAAGAATTCCGCGCTTGCACTTCCGTGTCCAATATTGCCATATTTGGGCAGGCCCAATGGAACCTCCATCCTTTAGACATTTTTAAAACTTTGACAACCTAACTAGAGTTGTTGTAAACGCGAATATAAACATTTGTGCGACTTTTGCCTCACTCACTAAGGGAACCGAAATCAGCCTTGCTCGTGCTAACAAATACATCCGCACAAATATCGGCGGTTGTCTTCGCGCAGTGCGAAAGCTAAAGAAACTGCTCTTTTCATAAAAAGTAAACATTCTTTGTAATTGCCAAATGAAGTAGTTACTTTTCTAGAGCGCTAGAGTTAGTTTTCTTGAAAGTAAAATGTTTTCAACAGGACATGTCTCTGGTGAAAGTAGAAAAGAGCGGAGGATAGGTAATTTTTTTTTTCGTGCTTTAGTGCATCATTCAGCTATAAAATCTGGCTTATAGTTTTAATTCCCCTCATATATTGATTGTCGATGTGCAGCAAGGCGAAATATCATCATCACCAGGCTATCTACGCGCAGTGGAGGGCAAAGGCCTTTCCCATTATTCTCCACTTATCCCGGTACTGTGCCAAATGTGACCAATTTGTCCTTGCAAACTTCTTGATCTCATCCGTCAATCTAACTTTCTGCCGCCCCCAGCTACGTTTGCCTTTTCGAGGGATCCACTCTGTTACACTAAATGACCAACGGTTATCTTGCCTGTGCATTTCATGCCCGCCCACGTCCAATTCTTCTTCTTAATTTCTACTAGTGTGTCCTTAACACGCGTTTGTTCCCTGACCCCCTCCGCTCTCTTCTTGGCCCTTAATGTTACACCTATCATTTTCCGCTGCATTGCCCTCTGAGTCGTTCTCAATTTAAGTTGAACCCTCTTAGCGAGAATCCAAGTTTCTGCCCCGTAGGTGAGTACCGGTAAGATGCAGCTGTTATACACTTTCTTTTTCAGAGACAATGGTAGGCTGCTATTCATTATCTGAGAATGTCTGCCGTCTGCACTCCACACAATTCTGATCCTTCTAATTATCTCTGCCCCATGGTTGGGATCCAACGTCACAACTTGGCCTAAGTAGATATATTCCTTTTCCACTTTCACTACCTCGCCCGCTATCCAAAACTGTTGTGCTGTCCCGACGTTATTGATCATTACTTTAGTTTTCTGCATATTAATTTTCAGGCCCACGGTTCCACTCCTTTCGTCTAGTACGGGAAGCATGCTTTGCAATTCGTCCCCCGAGTTACTTAGCAAGGCAACGTCATCAGCAAATCTGAGGTTACTGACGTATTCTCCATTAAAGGGGCACTGACACAAACTTTTACAGGCGAGATAACTTCGGAGATAGATTGGTGGGAACACATATACATCATCTGCAAAATATCAGCGGCGAATACAGCCTAGAACATATTTAGAATCAATTTTAAAGTGTGCGAAACGCAACCCAGCAGCCAGCAGAGGACCACGCGCAATCGACATCCCCAGGATATTTTGTAAATAAACAACATGCAAACACGTCACGATTTTGTGTTTGCCGCTTCCACACTGCCGGCGTTTTTCGCCGGCTCGCCCGGCTCGCCGCTCCAATCGGAGGGCTGGAGAGCGGAGCTGCTTTCGAGAAAGAACGACCCGATCGTTGGCGGCGGAGGCGCCGTGATTTCGTCAGCTCATCGGGCAGCTTGCCGCGACCAAAGTTCTACAGCGATTCCAGCCACTCTGTTTCTATTACTGTTTATTACCATTGGATGCGAAAACGCGCCGGAGGCACGAAAAGCCCACTGAGCTATCCGCATGGTCGCTGTGCAGGCGGCGGCCACGGCCGCGAAGTGGCGCAGGCCGGCGCAGGTAGCTCGAGTGATAGCTTGTTACCGCTGCACGAAATTTTCCCGAAGTCCTGACCATGGTGGCTTACATGAGAAAGGAGTTAATGATGCGATTACGGGTTGCATTAAAAATTGTCATCCGCACCGCTTACGAGAGCGGCACTCGAATATCCGCCACAGTGATAAGCAGAACACATCTGTAGGCGGACCTGTACGCAGACGGGCCGGCTGCTCCCAGCGCGCGTCTTGCCACCCACCGTCTCGAGCGTCGCGCGTCGTTCTTTAGCCGCAGTAGCATTTGCACTCGCTGCGCCTGCGTCACATCCACGGTCTTTTTTAATTAAGCGCCTCACGAGATCAGTACGTGGGGGCATTCGCAGAAACTGCCGTCGATGCGGATTCGACAGTGCTACGGCGGCTCTGCTCTGTGATGTTCTTCCGACGGTCACGTGGTCAGCTTTGTTCCCACAAAATCCACAAAATCCATTGTTTCCCGGCACTCGCTGAAACCGAAACTGCGACTGACCACTTTGAAAATGCCTCTAATTAAACAACCGCCGCACGCTGAAGCAAATGAGGTTTCTACAGGTTATAAGTGGGTCACTAGCTACTTATCGCAACAAAAAAAAACAAGATGCAACATTTTTGTGTCAGTGCCCCTTTAACCCTTACTCCCACCTGTTCCCAATCCAACGTTCTGAGTACTTCTTGTAAACAGGCTGTAAATAACATCGGAGAGATTGTGTCTCCTTGTCTGACGCCCTTCCTTATAGGTATTTTACTGCTATCCTTATGGAGGATGATGGTAGCTGTGGACCCATTGCAGATATTCTCTAGTATTTTTACATATTGCTCATCTACTCCCTGGTTCCGTAATGCCTGATTAACTGCTATGATTTCGACCGAGTCGAATGCTTTCTCATAATCTATGAAGGATATATTTAAGGGTTCAGAAAACTCAGCGCACTTCTCTATTACCTGATTGATCGTGTGAATATTACCTATTGTTGAATATCCTTTAGAAACCCTGTTTGTTTTTTAGGTTGACTGAAATCTAAGGTTTCAGAAATTCTGTTAGCGATTACCTTGGTAAGTACCTTGGAGACGACTGCAAGTAAGCTGATCGGCCTGTAATTTTCAAGGTCCTTCAAAGCACCTTTCTTTTGGATTAGGATGATGTTCGCGTTCTTCCAAGATTCCGGTATGCTTGCGGTAATTAAACATTGCGTATACAGGTTTGCCAGTTTTTCAAGTACAACTCTTCCAGAGCTTCATGCGCATGGCAGGCACGTGAGCGCTAAGCAAACAAGCAAACGGTTACCTGCTGTTCTATCCAAAAAAAGGAGGGTGCTACGACACTCTCCTTTGCCCTTAATCCCAGAGCCATCACCTTCACCTTCACGGCACCGTCAAGTCCAAAACCACGACAGAGGCGTAAACAAGAGTAGCGTTCGTACTGGAGCTCACCGTCATAGTACACGGTCGTCTGCCTAGCTATCAGTTTACACTTGAATTGAGCATGCTTAATGAAAAAAGTAAATGAAATGGCTTAGATATTTATGTGTGCTCCCTTCTTGCGAAATTTAGCTGTAAAAATTTGTTTTCTGATTGGCTGGTTTACCACAGGCGTGGTACCGTCACGTTGACGGAACGGAAACTTACAGCTCGGCTTCCCGTCACCGTCGCACCGTTTTCGGCGAAGAATCTCCCGAGAAACCATGGCCCATGATGGAAGACAGAGACGTGACGGGCTGAAAAACGGCTGTGTGAATGAGGGCTGACACTTACCGCGTACCCGCGCGATTGTTAGTAAACTGCTCGCAGTCCGTAAGAAACGTTCGATGGGGATGAGGGTTGCATATTCTCAGTTCGGTCTCATCAAGGCGCAAATTTGATGTGGCATTTGTCATCCAGGATTTTACAAAGTAATCACTTATTGAGATAAAGCATCCAGCTTTAATATCTTCCTTTCTGAAAATTCGTTGAAATTTCCCGTTCACTTCAACAAACGATGTTGTTGTGTTGCACACTGTCAACCGAGAAAGCCCAAATATCTACTTCAAGCCTTGGAATGATCATACTATTTACTTTTCATATCTGGAAACTTTTCAAAAACCGTCTTCTTTTCATAGATTTTGTTCGCGCATCTGTTCGCAACACAAATAAATTGCCTTGTCTTCTTTCCGATACCCTCAGCAGCATAGACTCAGCCCAAGGACATACAGGGTGTTACGTTGATATATGAAACAATTTAAAACATTTCTGAGCGTATCGCTGCTCCGTTTCCGCTCAACCTTTTCACGAAGGTCGCATTTCGTGGTTTATTTTGTCTGGCACTGGGAAAAATAACACCTTATATAACCTTGTATCCGATGATCTACGTGCGCTGGTGTCTGACAAGGAGGGTTCCTTTGTACTCATGCTGGGACTTCTTTTTGGTGAGAAAGTCCTTAGCCGCGGTCGAGAAAAACTTTACGAAAACCGAGGTTGAGTTGCAAGAAAAAAGGAAGCTGCGCTCTGTTGACTATTTGAATTTGAAAAAATTGGCTCTGGCAGCCAAGAGGGCCAACAAGCTTCACCGTGATGTTTTTTTCACCGCTAAAACGCACAAGCCTAGAATTCCTTTTCGTGTGATCATTACAGGGCGAGACACATGGCAATTTTGTGTGTCTGGTTTTCTTTAGGATTGTTTATCGGCTTTGCACGTGGAAGCCTCTTTTATTGCCCCTAATTCCCTCCCTGTAGCGGAATATCTTAATACGCATACGTAGAACCACTAAATGAGCTACGCTTAAGAGTAACGACACTGAGGAACGGCGGCAGCCATTTTGGTTCCTGACGCCTGGATGGCCAGCTTTATGCAACCTATTGCGGCTGACGTTGACGGGAGGAATCGGTCTGGGCGCCACTTGTCAACCATTGCAGCTGTGTTTACTTTTCGAAGATTTAGAGACAGCGCGCCGGTGCGATGGGGTCAGGCTTGGTTACGGTAGCGTAGCTCATTTGGGGGCTCTAGGTTCTGCTAAAGCCACTAATTAGTCTACGCTTTTAACTGGCTTAAGTTACCCTAGGCCACTGTCGTTCTTTCCCAGAGGAAGCGATGCAGGCGTTTTATACCTTCCTGCCGGTTGAAACAACCCTGTACAGGGCAGCACGGCATCGCTACTGGCTTAAACACTCGCTCGAACGTGTCATACAGCCGCACTGCGCTCCGAAAATCACGACTTATCGAAGCGCGCGTGCGGAAACTCAGACGCACCGAAATGTCGGCGCCCATGGGACTTCCGAGTTAAACAAATGCCACGTGGCGCCGTTCGTTCAATGGCCGCTGTCGGAGGCATTGAACAATGACAGAAAAGAATGCCGATACTCTGAAACCTCATATAGTGGCCCCACGCATACCCTTTCAGATACCGCTGCCATTAGCATTGATGTAGAAGAATTTTTTTACTCGTTTCCTGGTGTTCACCATTTGCAAGCTGTTAAAGAGTGTATTATTTTGGGGAATGATGAAGTGGCTTTCAAGAACCCGAGCTGCATTGCGGTTCCATCATTCAAGGATATATTGTGTTTTTATTTAAATTCTTTGGTAAAAATTAGTAGCTGCTTAACTCTGCTACGTCAGGATATACGTAGCGTGAGCTAAGGTTCAGCAATCCAGTCCAATCCAGTCCAGTCCAGTTCAGTCTAATCCAGTGCAGTCTTCACGACCCACGCGAAGCGGCTATCAAGCGGCTCAGGAGCAGCGTCAGACATGGCTACTCCGCAATTGAGGCGCACACGTGGGCACGCGCCGGCGCCAGTGCGTCTGCCGCGGCTATGACGCAACACAATCCAACACAACCTACTTTATTCCAATCCAATCCAAATCCATTCCAATCCAAACGAATCCAATCCAATCCAATTCAAGCCACGCCAAACAAAGCGAAGCCAAGCAAAGTCAATCCAATCTAATCGAATCCAGTCCAATGCCCCTCGCGCTTGCGCAGAACGGCCCTTCACGGCACATGGGAAACTTCTCAACCTCGCCCAGTGTAGCTTACGCTACAATATATCACGACGGTGAGGTGCTTCCTCAAAAGTCCGGTGTGTATATTCGTTCGCAAGTGGCCCCAATTATAAACATTATCTTTATTGAAAAGTTGACCGCTTCCTTGAAAAGGATTTAAGCGGTATGGTGAAGAACGTTTTCCGTTATGTGGACCATGACTAGGTTATTTTAGACACAGCTTCCAGCCTCAGCTCTACGGTAGCCATTTTAAGGGTTTTTAAAGAAAGATCTCTTGGCCTTAACTTTGCGGTCGAAACACTGGAAGAAGGCTGCATGCAGTATTTATACTTGTATGTTCAATTTAACAGGTGCCACGCTTGTTGGATATACGCCCCACTGTCTAATAAGCCACTGGTGCAATATTGGTCTCGTCGTTCAAAGCTAGTGAAGAGCGCCATCGATTCATCATGTTTTCGTTCCGCTGTCAGAAAGTCATGTGTTCATAAAACGGGAAATAGCTTCGAAGGTCAAGTGGCAAAGTTAAAGCTGGCCGGATTCCTGGAAGCCGTGTTAAGTTGGACATGTGGAAAAGTCGTGGGATTTTTTAGGTTTGGAAATAAGAATGTCGATGTAAAAGTTGACGCCAACAGACAAATAAATGTTGCTGTAATTCTCTACCTTCATGGCATTACGCATAGGCTGAAGAAAGTAGGGTTGCCGTATGGTGTGCAGGTCGCTATAACAGCCCACAATGAGCCTCGTTCTGTTTGCGCCAGAGCAGGTAATACGGCGAAGCGTAGGTCTGATGACCTAGTAGTAGGCTCTGGCGTTAAGCATGCCAACCGCTATGTCTGTTGGGCAACGGGAGTTGTTTATGGCATTCCCCTGTCATGTAGGCCAAACAGCCCGATGCATAAATGTCCGCTTGCGTGAGCATCATTTATCGTTCAACGGTCGCGCTAGTTCTCATGTGTCATCACACTTTACCGAATGTGGCTGCTCAGCAACTGTACAAGGCACTGACATTTTGTTTAAATATGGATAGCCGACCTCACGTGAAATTGTAAAAGCTTTCCACATTGTGGAAAAGAAGGACACGTGCCTAAGCCAAACGAATGTGTTACTTCACTTAAAAGAGTTTTCTTTTGCGGGGGTCGTGATTAGGCTTTTCTCGCACAGATCAGTTCGCTTTCGATACATTCTGACTCGGTAGCACATCTATGCGCAGTGTTTTTGTTTTTATTGCATTTTGCTTTTCATTTGTTTGTGTTGTGGTTCCTTAGTCATATATGTTACCTTTCTACCAAACAAAACTATGTTGGTAGACCAGCGGCTGACCTGTGTGTTTCTTCTCTTCGTCTCCGTGCATTCTACGCAGATTCCGTTGAAGACAGTAGATACCTGTTTATTCTGCAAATATATAATATGGATTTTCGACTATGACAAAATAGCGGCCAATATAGATGGGCAAGCTGATATTGGATCGGCGGTGCCACTTGGGATATGCAAAAAGGAACCAGCGATGACGATTCAAGGTAGGAAGGAGCCGAATGAGATAGCTCATGAACTGAAAACCTCATTTGTCGATAGCTTAGGATGGCCACAAAAAATTAAATAGCAGCTAGTAGTAATCTGAATACTATATTCCTGCTGGTCATCGTTGTCGATACCAGTCATCTGGTTTTAGATCAGCTGTCGACAGCTGTGCCAGGTTACCCTACTTTCCGCAGTGAGCCTTACGATTTTTTGTTCACGTTTGTTGCTTTGTTCTTGTTTTCTTCTATTATTATCCTGTGCGTTCGTGTCTGTGCTTTTGACATGGCGTCATGCGATCATTCATAGCATACGAAAAGGCAAGTCCTGTTCGCCTGCAGTGAATGATATTATGGCGTTATGTCACAAGCACAGAATGCCCGCCGTTCGGTTGGCTTCAGAGACAGGTAAGGTGTGGCGCAAGTGATGTGCCTTATGAAACATGCTTAAGTAGGATGACGTCTTGTTTCTTCACTCTGGCCCGTTTGTGTGCTGTGAATGAATTTGGTTAGCCGAGTAATTGTGCGTTGAAGTTCTAGTACTGCATGGGAGCCTGATCCGTCCTGTGGGATTGCGAGTCCGAGTAGGCTCAAAGCCAACTGCACTCAAACGTTCAACCTCCTGAAAACGCTATTTCCGCATAGTCGGCCTAAAAAGACTGCATGCATGCTTAGGCAAAAAGGGCTAGAAGTTCGTCTTCTGGGGGACTACTTGACATTGCCCCAATCATTATATAGGGAATAAATGTGAGTGGAAGAACAGTTAGTACGCCACCCGATTGATCAGTTCCGATACTCCCCAAAATGACTATCCGGTGAAACGAAGTTGCAAAATAAAAAATAGAAATGAACATAGCACCAGCAGGGATCGGAACTCGACTCCGGGATGGGATCAGTAGCCAAGCAGCAGAATACGCTACCACGCCGCGACGGAATTGCGTATTGAAGTGTACGACGTGCCGTACATAAAACCGCTCATTAGTAAGGCACTACAAAAACGCTGGCAAAAACGCTGAGACAGCTAAACAGGAAACAAACTTTACACTATAAATCCCCAAATTGGCAGCTACTACACGGAAAAACAGCCTAGAAAAACAGCAATATACATGTGCAGACTATGTATTGGCCATACAAATGCCACTCATTCCCATCTTTCAAATGGAGCCCCAACAACACGATGCAACAGTTGTTTACATCGTCTGTCAGTAATGTATGCTCTCGTTGAATGTCCACGCTTCCACGGTGCGAGAAAGAAGCCTTTCGAGTAACTGCGCACTCACAAGATTCCACTTCACCCATCATTGTTTTTAGGTGATAAACCCTTCATTCCAAGTAAACGTCTCTTTGCTTATTTTTAGGACATTGGATTTTTAAAAGGAATCTCATACCGCATATGGCAAGGAAGCCCCTCAGTGGGGGCAGATTTGATGGAACATTCATTCTTTACTTTAACGTCATAATAATCTGGCTCTCTCCTGAGTTTGTTTTGAAACAAGGGGCTCTATAAACCCCGAAGTAAACTATCACATTTCTATTTTAATTAAACGTTTACACCAGAAACGACACAACCATTGTGTTGGCACTCTTTCGCCTTCGTTGCACTTGCGCCTGAAAACAAACATCATTATCATCAATTGGGGCCAACCGCAAACCAGTACACCAACCGGACTTCTGCACAAGCACCTCACGATCGTGATTTATTACCCAAGAATTTAAATTAAAACACAATAGCTGCATGAAGGACGGGACGGTAATGCAACTTGCAGTCTTGAAAGCCATTTCAACATTCTGTCAAATATTGTACTCTTTATCAACTCGCCGAAGGTCGGAATGAGGAAGCGAGTAAAACAAATCATCTAAGCCAATGCAGTGGTATCTGAAACGGTAAGCGCATCAAGATATTCCGCTACAATGATTGAATTGGGGAAGAAAAGGATTTTCTACGTGCAAAGCCGATAAACACTTCTGAAGAAAACCAGAAACAAAAATTGCCACGTGTCTCCCTCTGTATTAATCACACGAAAAGAAATGCTACGCTTGTGCGTTTTAGCGGTAAGGTAAAAATCAAGGTTTTGCTTGTTGGCCCTCTTGACTGCCTGAGCCAATTTGTTCAAACTCATATCAGTCAACAGAGAACCGCTTCCGTTTTCTTTGCAAGCAAGGTAACATCAAATTTCGTGACGTTTTTCTCGACCCTGGCAAAGGCCTTCTCACTTAAAAGAACTTCCTGCATAAGTACGAATGAACCCTCTTGGTCACACTGCAACACACGTCGCTCATTGAATACAAGGTGATACAAGATGTCGTTGTTCTCAGTGCCAAACAAAAAAGAACACAAAATGCGACCTTCGCGCGAAGGCTAAGCGCCAACGAAGGAGCGATGCGCTCAAGATTTTCTCAAGTGTTTCATTTGTCGATGTAACAACCGGTCTGTCTTGCTGCTAAGTCTATGCTGCTCAGGGAATCGGACAGAAGACTAGCCCAATTTCTAGTGTTGCGGACGGATGATGAAAGAGAATCGATAAAAAAATACGGCCTTTGAAAAGTTTCCAGATGTAAATTGTGAATACTATGACTATTCCAAGGTTTGAAGTTTGCATTTGGGCTTGCTCTTGTAACAGCGTGAAGCACAATAACATGGTTTGTATAACTGGATTCCAAATTTAAACGAAATACTAGAAGGGAAGATATTAAAGTTAGACATTTTATCTCAATCACTGATTAATATGTGAAATCCTGGATGACAAATGATGCATCAAATTGCGCCTTGATGAGACCGAACTGAGAATATACAACCCTCATCCGCATCGACCGCGTCTTACGGGCTGCGAGCAGTTGACGGACACTCGCTGGCGTACGCGGTAGGTGTTACCTCATACATACAGCTTCACGTCCCAGTCACGTTGCCGCCTTTCGTCATTGGCGTCAGTTTCTCGAAATATTTGTCGCTGAGAGCGGTGCGCTGTGAGACAGGAAGCCGACCTCTATGTTTACATTTCGTCAACGCGACGGTACCACGCCCGTGGTAAACCAAACAATCAGAAAACAAACTTTTACGAGTAAATTTCGCAATACGGGAGCACACGTAAAAATTAAGCCATTTTTTATATTTAGGATTAAGCTCGCTGAATTCAAGGCTAAACTGATCACTAGGCAGACCACCCTGTACCAGCCTGTACTCTGACAGAGACCTCCAGTGCGAATACTACTCCGTTTACATCTCTGTCGCGGTTTCCAGATGTCACGGTGCCATGACGGTTTAGGTGACGGCTGTGCGAATTATGGCTCAGGGGACTGCAGCAGCACACGCTTCTCTGGATAGAACAGCATGTGACTGTTTGCTTGTTTGCTTAGCGCTCACGTGCCTACATACGCATGAATCTCGGAACCATTATGTTGTCGCTGATAATATTGCACACCAAAAAAAACAAGAAAAACCCTTATAGTTTTGCGGAGTGCAAATCAGGTCCTAATTAAAAATTTCAATTTCTACGTAGGCACTCTCAGCAACGTACTCGCAACCAAGCTTTGTGATTGTGACGGAAATCATAGGTGCCAGGTGTAATTTTACCTGAAATTATCGTGTAAAAGATATTGCACGAGAAAATGCAGAAGGTCCCACAGCCATATTGTGGTAGAGGGTATTCAAGTTAACTTTCGGGTGCTCCGGGCATTCATTTAATAGTAAGAGCCTGCATGTACAACGAGACGAAAGATCCACCGAGACGGAAGGTCCAAACGAGCCTCAATGTCCAACAAGATGAAAAATCCAACGAGAAGAATGGTCCAGCCGAGCCTGAATGTCCAACGAGACGAAATATCGACCCAGTCTGAAGATCCAATCGAGCCTCAATGTCCAACGAGACGAAAGATCCAACGAGACGGAATATCCACTGCTCTACTCAAAACTTTGCGCCCATAGCTGCTCCAAGAACATCCGAACAACCAGATCGACTGTCGCCCCTTGACAAGAAAGTGCAACAATTACCGAGACCATGCAGCAACTTTTGCACGGGTCCTAGCCGCTGCACTCAATGTTGCTCGTTTCCGGGAACCACTCCGGCCAGTCGATAACGGCAGCTTACAACATCGGTCCTCCACGCAGCCGTCTGTTCTTCGTAGTCGACCGGGTACACAACTCGCGCATGCTGCTCGAAACGGCATACGAAATCTCTATTGTCCCGGAAACCCCCGAGGATCGGCGACGTAGCAAGAACATATCCACGCTGCAGGCGCTGAACAACACTGCCATTATGAGGTACGGCTTCACTCGCTGACATTAGACTTAAGACTGAGGCGCCTGTTTGCTGGTCTTTGTGGTGACGGAAGTTAATTTCGACACACTCGGAGCACCCTTTGAGCGACTTAAACCTGGATGTCAGCGCACGTTACCGTTGCCTCAAAGACAACAACTTCCCTCAAAGTACGTGGTTTGGAGTCAAACATCTGCTCATCTGGCATCAGCGCCTTCCAACCAGTATCTGCCTACCACCACGTACTGGCTGAATTCCCTTCTCTAACCAAGTGCCGCAAACCCGGAACAGCCGGTGAAACATAACGTGACTCACCACACCCTCACTACCTGCCGACAGTCACCGCCCCGCCACGACGGCTGTCGAGAAACACGCTTCAAGCTGGAGCATATGCTGCAGCTGGGAATTATTCACCGTTTGTCTAGCAACCATTCATCACCGCTGCATATGGTGCCTAAAGACAATGGGGACGACTGGTGCCTGTGTGGTGACTACAGAGCCTTGAACGCATCTACAACGGCGGACCAGTATCTTCTGCAACACATTCACGATTTTAGTCCACGGCTGGCAGGTATAAAACTATGCAGCCAGATCGACCTCGTAGCGGCATATCACCAAATCCTCTTCGAACCAGAGGACATACCAAAAACAGCCATAACAACTCTATTTGGCCTATTTGAGTTTTTCCGTATGCTCAATTGCTTGAAACACGCAGCACAGACCTTTTAAAGGTTCATGGATGAGGTCACCGAGGGTCTTGCTTTCGTCTTTGTCTACCTGGATGAAATTTTGTTGGCCAGCACAACTCCTACCGAGCACGTACAGCACCTCCGCCAGCTCTTTCAACATCTGGATGAGCACGTTTTTGTGTTGAAACCTCAAAAGTGCGTGTTTGATATCGAGGCTCTCAAGTTCCTTGGGCACCTCATCACTGCTGAATGCACTATGCCATTGAAATTGAGGGTGGAATACCTCAAGAAGCTTCTTCTCCAACAAATCTCCGCAAGCTGAGACAGTTCCTCGGGCTCTTACACTTCTACCGGCAGTTCATTCCGTCTTGAGCTCAGGTACTCCAGCCATTAACCAATCTGCTCCGCCGTGACGACCAAAAGGCACAAGAATTTTGCAGGTCTGACGAACACCAGAACGCTTTCCAGAAAGTTAAGGTCGAGCTGGCCGTGGCTACCCTTCTCATTCATACAATGCCTGGCGCTCGTGCACGTCTCACCATGGACTCCTCCTCCAAGTAGGTTGGAACAGTGTTACAGCAGCAGGAGAGTGCACAGTGGAAGCCACTGGGCTTCTTTTCGAAACGCCTGAAGCCTGCAGCAGTACGGTACAGCAGTTTTGGAAGGTAGATGCTCACAATCTTTTGTTCCATTAGGCATTTCCGCTACTTCGTGGAACGTGGTGACTTCAAAATTCTGAGAGACCACAAGCCCCGTACATACGTATTCAACAACAACAGTTCCTTTTACTCAGAACGGGAAATTCGTAAGCTCTCATTCATGCATGAGTTTTCTACAGACGTCCTCTAAGTTCCTCGGGTCGAAAACAATAGAGCTGGTGCCTTGTCTCGCGTGAACGCTTCCGGTACAAAAGTCCTGGATTTCGCAGCGATGGCCGTGGCTCAGCGGGAGGACACTGAGTTGACGAGGCGGCAAGGTGGGGGATCTTCACTCGTGATTTCGGAAGTTACACTTCCCTACGTCCAGGGCATGATAACCTGCGATACCTCCCAGGCAATCCCACGATCTTGCGCCCCACTGAATTTTCGCCGTGCGGTATTCAACAGTTTCCACTCCATCAGCCACCAATTGTCCGCGCCGCCCAGCGGCTGATAACAGAACGCTTCGTTTGGCCCGGTGTCAACGCGGACGTGCGACGTTGGTCTCAGACATGTTAAACGTGGCTTCAAGGGAATGTGACTCGTCATACTCGGGCTGCACTACAGAACTTTCGGACTGCTGAGTCGGTATGTGAAGACGTTCACCTCGACCTGGTGGGATCGCTACCACCCTGCCAAGGTTTCATATACCTGCTCGCATGCATCGACAGCTACAGCCTATGGCCCAAAGCTATACCAATTGCGGGCATATCAGCTGAGACCCTCGCGCACGGTTTCATTCAGTTATGGGTGTCCTTATTTGGCTGCCCCACCCGCATAACAACTGACCGCGGACGGCAGTTCCAGAGCAACCTCTTTTCCGCGCTTTCGACCCCCTTCGGCACGAGGCTGCAGCATACAACTGCCCGCCACCCCGCCAGGAACGTAATGATTGAGCGCTTGCACAGGCAACTCAATGCTGCACTTACAGCGAAACTCGATCGCCAGGACTGGGTGGAAAAGCTGGCTCTCGTTCTTCTTCGAGTACGCTCAACGATGAAGGAAGAGCTCGGCTTCCGCAGAGCGGAAATGATGTACGGCTCAATAATGAGCCTCCCGGGATAATACGTCTGCGACCAGACACTTTACGCTCCTGCAGCCTCCGACCACATTTAGAAACTCAGGCCAACAGCACGTCGCATCGCCATCAACAGAAAAGCTTTCCCTTTTCCCAACATGGACTAAAAAACACATGTGCTTGTGCGAAACGACGCAACGAAGCCGCCCCTCACTCCGGTGTACCAGGGCCCTTTCAAAGTTTTGGGATGTAATAACAAGAGCATCACAATGGACGTGCGGGGCAAACGAGCAGTCGTCGCCGTCGACCGCGCCAAGCCTGCTCATATTGAGGTTTCTGTTGATGCAGCCTCTTCCTTACGTTTTCAGTGATAACCAGTGGACGCTGAACTCTCGCATTCAGCTCGTAAATGCGGCCTTTCTTTAAAAGCTCCGCAATCTAGGGGGGGAGCCTCTGTAGCGGAAGCCACTCGGCATCGCCGGGCATGGCGGCGATGCCGAGTCTCTTCGACAGCGCGCCTTTGCTTGATTCCCCCATCGTCTTCAACGGTCGCCTTTGAGAGCTTAACTTGTTGTCCGGCCGACTCCCGGCATTAGTCCTTGCGCCATTGTCGTCTGCTCGCTTGAGAAGCCTTTTTCTTTCTCTATTGAAGGACGCGGTGGTTCCCGTTCTTTTCCTCGACGGCGAAAGCTCGCGACGTACACACATCTCTTAAAAATAAAGTCTTGTCTTGAAACAGCAAACCAGCTATACGTCTGCTTTCTCGCCTCCTTCAGTAGCCGACATTCCGTTCTTCTAGAATATATTCAGGCAATAAAACTTGCGCAGTATTTGTGGACTGTTCAATGGCTTGATTTCGTTTGTAACTCACGCACAGTATCAATATCACACAGCTTCTAAATCCACAACACCTAGATAACTTGGATAAAAAAATTTCTAATAAATGTATCTCAGTGTGTCACAATGATACGATCTCGTCCCCTGTTTCAGTCGTATCTGAGGTGATGCAAGGTTCTAAGGTGGGTCCAGGGTTATTTTTGGCGTATATCAATGATATCCCTGACTTCATCACACCTCAGATCCGCTTCTATGTTCACGATTGTGTTCTGTAGAGTGAAATTAACGGCATCAATGATTCTCTACTCCTACAAAATGAGGTAAATGTCCAATCGTCGTGGTGCCCTAAGTGGCTGATGGAAATAAACATCGAAAGGCTAAAGTCATGACATTGACAAACGTACGCTGACCTCTCACCTTTGATTATTATTTTTATGATTCCAACGTTGTGCGTGCAACCCATTAGGAATAGCTACCCATTCTTCTCACACCCAATCGCACATGGAATGCCCATATAAACTACATTACAAAAAAAGCCAGCAAGGAAAACCCTAGGACTTCTACATAAATGACGTTACATGTCTACAACGGAACCCAAACTGACTTCATACAACTTGTTTCTAAGAACACATCGCGAATACGCGGCAATCATCTGGCGCCTTCATTAAAGTTATCTTCGGCAATCTGTCGAAGCCATCCAAAATCGTGTTTTAGATTCTACGCATCTCTTGCTTTAAGGCATGTCCCTCCTGCGTCGGCGTAGTCCGGCGTCCGCACGCCAGCTGTGCATGGGCGACTCTCCCCCATTCTTCTCTCCGACAGCTATGCCCGCAACACTCTCACTCCGTCTCATTATCATAAGCAGCAGCTGTGTGCGGGCGCTTAGCTCACCGTCGCGCAAGTGTGCGCATGCGCGACTCTCCTCTGTTGTCTCCTCTCCTTGAGGCGCTGGTAATATAACGCGGGTATGGCGCTGCGGCGGTTCAGTCAGCGCTCGCTCTCGTTCATCTTCGCGTCCCTTTGCTTGACGACTGCGTGCTTGACTTGATTCTTCCGATGAAGACGTGATGGAAGCGATGGTCCCTTCAGCGAGTGGTGTGACACAATGTAATACCAGCGTCACTTCAAACAAACCCCCCGATGCATAGCATCACACCAGGGTTCCCTTGCGGTAAGATGGGCGTAATTTTTTCGTTTCATTTTCTGTAACTGCGGGTGTGACTGTATAATCCCAATTCGAAATAGCCTAAACACAGAAACCTCGTAACAACGTCAGCAAAACTTCCAAGTTCCGTATTTTTTAAAATTTACTATAACGCATCCTCTTTCCGTACTTTACACGTCAAGCCGGCATCGCTAATCTCCCGCCATACCCATCACCCGTTACAAGTATTCATCCCGTTTGCCCGCACTAACATGTAGGATTATTTACCAGTGCAGTATTAGCGGTGAAACAGTCGTAAGACATGTCTTGCGCCATTGCTATCACTAGGAACTACGAAGGATTCTGCAGTGCCCTGTATGTTATGTAAGCACTTTCGCGACCTCTGCTGTTATTTATTATCACCTGTTTTGCCTATATAACGTTAATTTCGTTGATGCGTTTTGCCTGCATAAATACTCTAGCTGTACCGCATCTACAGTGTGTTTAATGTCGTTCATACTTTCATTTTGTTGTAAATGGTCCCCCCATTTTGTGATATCGCTTTGTGAGGCCTTTAAAGGTTTTTTTAATAAACAAATAATAAATTTTGTTGAACAAAAACGCCTGGCCCAAAAGTTTGTTTCAGTAGTAGTTGGGGACCCGAAAATGGCAGTGAAACTGGTACACTTCCCATTTGTTGTTTAAAGCAACTGTGTTCACTTTGCGGCAGCAAAATCGACCCGTTCTTAAAATCGCCCTCTTCCCACTGTACGCCAATAGCACGCCTCTTTCTTAAGTACACCAGTGTTTAGCGAAGAGAAAGCGGAATTCTGAAAAAAGTGTGCTATGGTGCGACGCTTGACAATGACGTAAAGTTGCGATGTGGGGAGATTACGCCTCTGGGCTACATTTCTTTCTTGTCGAAATTTTGTTCACATGCAAAATTGGCATCAAACGCATGGAGAACGATGACGTCTTGTACAACTCACCTTCTCGGCTATTGTGTCCAATGACTCCGCATAAAAAGCAGTTTTGCTCTCTTTTGCAGTCACGAGGCCCACAAGCCCCGAAAGATGGATTTCGTTGGGCATCCCAGAGTTGCCGGTGCATATCTGAAACAACAAGGGGGTAGGGCAATGTTTTGTACAAGTCACTAATACGTGCGTAATGTGCACGATTTCGTGCAAATCGAATGAATTAACATATAAAGGGCCACTCCGACGTGAATTCATTTAAAATGCGCAAATAGGCAGCATCTCCTTAATTTTTGCTGTGTGAGCATGAGTCAAAGGGATTCCTAAGTGTCTTCCCTAACGTGACGCCATCAGGCTGACATTACGGTGGTGCTTTTGAAGTACTGTTTATTTCACTTCTACGGCTTTAAGCTATGCTGTCGCCTGCTAGAGTGCGCGCGCTGGGAAAGTACGCGCGAAGAAGTGAGAGTTCACGCAATACTTCAGGTGTAAAATTAGTTGATTGATTAATGGATGTATTATTAATTGAATAATTAATAGATTGATTTATCGCCAACCCTAAATGCCATTAGATGCACTGCAGTGTGAAGGCCAATATAATTCACCTCCACCCACTTCTGTACTGTACTTCTGCACGCGTTCATTCTTGCGTCCAATTTTTTTTATTCCTTCTCTTCATCGAGTTGATCGCCTTTCCCTTCTAGACCCGTTTGTCACTATCCACTCTGCTACCCTCGTGGTCCACCTGTTGTCAGTACATAGCACTACGTGGCCAGCCCGAGTCCATTTCTTTTCCTTTATTGCACTATGATCATGTCACGGGTATATAAGGTCGAGAGTGGAATCTATGTTCATGTAGTGGATCTGCGAGGATTCTGATTAGCCAATTAAAGAAGAAGAGAAGGCTTAGGGCCGCCTCAGAGACGCAGAAAAACGAGGGTGAAGTTGAAGCTGACTTTTAGAAGCTCGCTGTCGGGCACAAGTTCGCCTTTAAAACAAGCGTATTCATTTCACCTGCTCCAACCCTCAACGATTGAGTTCCTCATTACTTAAGCGTTTAGAGTGAATTGCGCATGATGCCGCAATCACCGAGGCCGATTCACGTCGAGGTGTCGCCCGTTCACGAGCGGACCAGCCGGCGCATACTCCGAGTGCTGGCGAAGTGCACCCTCCTATCTGATCGGGCAACCAAGATGACAGGACGCAACACCGTTCGCCGTCACAATATTTGTTCAATGGCCAGTTGTGCGGAGGTAAGTTCGCTTTTTAGTTGTTCAGTAAGGCACCATGTTTCCGCTACGTATGTCTTCCCGGCTTGAACAGATTGATTGTATACTATTGTTTGCAGTGATGATATGATTGATGAATCCGTGTCACTCAATGTACTACTGAATAGATTAAGTGTTTGCAAAGCGTACCAGACACATCTGCGGGTATGCGCCAGCCGGTGGGTAACACTGTGCTAGGCTTCAGAACAGGCGCACACATAGCATGCAATCGAACCGTTTTATGCTTCCGCTCTAAATGTATTTGTCCGCACGCAGGTGTGATTATCAAGTATGCAGCAAAAAAATTAAGAAAGGACAAACTGCCCATACGTATTGGTATTGCTACAGAAAAATTTACGCAGTCACAGGTGCACGCAGGCTCATTCACGGCGCAACATTTCATGGTTAACACTGACGATGCTTCATTCATGAGGCGTAAGCGCATGCTAATCCACCCACTGATAAGGGACGGTTTAAAGGGACACTGAAGTGATATGTAAACATTGCGGGATTACTAGCGCAAATTGTAGTCCGGAGTCCCCAGGCCATGTTTCGACCACTCTAGGCGCGTTTACGCGATTTTATTTAGTAGAAAAACTAATTCGAAAATGCTGTCCTCCTCTCTTTACGCTCGCCCATTTTCTGTGGCGTTTTCGTGTGACGTCAGGAGGGGATGAGCTGGCAATTGGATGCGCTAGTGCACGGCTCCCCGGCCTTCAGACAGAGTCAGTCGGCCCAGCGTTTCGTCCGCCGGCCGCCGGCGGGTCGTCGCAATCAAGGAGGTTAAAAAAAAAATGCTTGGTCGCAATTCGTTCGCTTAGTTGAAACGAAGCCAGGACACGTTTGTGGATGGAAGAATGTGCCTTTCTTTACTTGGTTTGTTTGTACACTGTATCTAGCTCCAAATCAAGGCCGCTTCACACAAGCGCTGTACAAGCGCACATGCGACGCTTCGCTGAGTGGTACGCCAGTAGAAAAATATAAGGCCTCTTGAAGGCGGGAGAAGAGTCAGCGAAGTCAATATAGGTACTAAGGAAATAAAATCAACTGATATTATTACCGTACAGCGTAAAACTAGGGCGCGGGAAGCACTTTTTTGCGCTGGGCGAACAAGCACAGCGGTCAGGAGCACGACAACGCATCTGCGAACGCTTTTCCGTCTACGAAATGCAATTGCTAGACGTGAGCTACTGTGGAAACTCGGGGGACCCTTACTGCACGAGCGCAGTACAACAAATAGTCACCTAAGCTGCTTGAAATGAAAAAACTAAATAAAAGTGTAAACTGGTTGTACAATATATACCCTATATTAGCACTTCCTCCGCGTTCCGCTTCGTGGCTTGGTGGTCTGGGGTGCTAGGTATGTCACCGCAAGTGTTTTGCAAGTCACAAGTTCAAATCCCCGCGGGTACGTGCTTTTTTTGTAATTTAACTTTTTTGTTTTCCGCCGATGTTTTCTATATTGGGTTCACCTTTTTTTGGGCCGCAACGTTCGTGGCTACACGAACTAGTTCACAAAACGCGCGCAGGCTGGCACTGGCGCGCTAGCGAGTTCTCGTTGGCGTGCTGTTGCCATAAGCACCGACTGCTTGCAAGCAGTGGGCACAGGCCAGAATAAACAGACCCTTGGCCCGGTGCGAACACGCTTTTTACGATACAGGCATGAGGGAGGAAAGCTCCAAATATGGGGGAAAAGCGCATGACATTTGGGCGTCTGCGGGTACGCGGAGGGCGTTCATGCACTGCGTAGGTCTCGGCTAGTGAATGCTACGACTACAACCGTCCTGGGAGGCTTATCTTGTGCATTTTACAGCCGACAACATGGCAGAAGCGTGTACGATGATTACTGAGATATTGAGAATGCCCATCCAACAACGCCATTGGTTATGTTTTACAGAACCGAAACCGAAACCGAAACTTGTTTCATTGCTAACCTTGGGCATCGTCCAATCACGGCGCCCCTCCTCCTAACGTCACAGCCTTAGTTGGTGCGGCCGCCGCAAACCGCGCATGGTAGTTTTTCTTCTTTCGCGCTTTGTAAAATAATTACCGATTTGTCAACCGGATAAACGATGAAAAGTGTGCTAATTTGAGCCAGTCTACGCAGTGCAAGCAAAAACGGGAGCTTGACAAATTCACTTCAGTGTCCCTTTAATCCTATTATGTCTCTTTGGTTGTAACAAGAATATCTTCTCGGACGGGACTGCCAGTTCTCGCCTGATATACAGACGCGAGCGATAGTACTTCGGACAGCGAAGATTGTATCGCCGACAGTTGCAGCACTCCTATAGTGCAAGAACTAGTTAATCGCTAGCCATCCTGACCGCGCGCACACACTCGATGGTACGCTTGACCATGGCTGGCTGCAACTGTGGGGCAGTGGCTAGCGCCCTCGGCTACAGAGCGGCAGCACTGGCGAATATCTCTAATCTGTGCTTGTTCATTGAAAAAAATTGGTCGCGTATCCGCTCACTTTACCGCTACTGTCGTCGAAGGCTATCGTCGTCTGCCCCCCCAGCCCCGTCAACGCCCGCCTTCTCCCGACGCCCCCAACCGTCTATCTCTCACGCTCTTGCTCGCAGTTTCTGCTCCTCAGACGATACGCGATTGGGCACATTTGGCTGAGCCAATCCAATTTTCTCGCGTTAGACTGGTTGCGTGTGCTCTGCTGGAACACTCCAATACTGTTGAGCTTGGAACGCCACCACGTGGTCAACTGGTCGATTGCTCTCTTTGTACGTTTGGGTCAAATCACTTTATACAGTACGTTTTTTTAATACGCGGGCAGGAAAATTTCATTCGAAGAACACTGCATATACCGGTCATGTATTGGCGTCTTTATTTAAATGGGCCTATAGTGTTCTCACTTCATTCGACAATACTGATAAGTATGAACTTGGCCACTAGATTTAGCAGTTTGGAAATGTTTGGCCTCTATAAACGCCTCATTTAAAATTTAGTTTAGCTTTCGACCTGGCAGCTGAACCGAGGGACGGAGAGACCGAAATGCTCACGTTTGTGTTCCCCCGGAAAGAGTATCGTAATTAAAAATTAAATCCAGTTCGATGCAGTTGGAAATCTTAACAAATAGCGGAACTGTTGATTCTTTGTGTCTGCTCGAACGTCTACAGGTGCTCTCCGAGAGCGACAGCACTGTTGCCGCTGATATTTTATGGTTCCCTCAAAGGAATCGGGCAGTTGAACGTCCTGCCTGTTCGGGACGTCTAGGCAGGGAAGTTCAAGTGGGTAAGGGCACAGCGCCCTCCATCGGTGGCTCTGGGAACCAGTTTTTGCGAGGCCGCTGGCGGTCTGGGGACATTCTCTTAGCCCCGCGTGACGTACGACCCGCATCAGGCACAGGAAAGGGCTCGACGTACAACAGTTCTGTTGTTTGAAGACAGCTCGAACTTGGGTGAGCACAGTGGAGAAAAAATAGATAGGAACGTAGTGGAGAGTAAATAGAATAAGTCGTCAGGTGGCACATCGCGTATTTTTTCTGTAATGTGGATTTTTCTTGGACCAGTTAGAAAACCGAATTTGTCTACGAATTATATTAAGCCGTCGAAGATGTGCCTATAGCAATTCATTTATTACATTAATTTGTTCGGCCACAATTTTTATAGAAATAAATGGGCTTTACCTCCGTTCCTTAGGGCTGTTCCCCATACCGCTTGCTACAAAGGTGGCACAAGTGAATAATTCGTGCGGATATCAGAGGAGAATATGCAATACTTACAATGTTTGCGCTTGCCATTCCAGCAGACAAACAGGTTTCGATCGGAATGGCGCCGGCGTCGGAAGGAATAGACCATAGGACGTACGTAATGACCGCCATCTCCAACGACAGACCAACGAATGTCGTCCTCTTGACGAGCGGGAAGCTATCCGTAACGAATGGCACCGTACTGTTCTGCGATGTGAGTACCACCATTCATGCTCAGAACACGTAGTCTATACGGTCTCGGACACCCTTAACGTTAATATAGATCCGAATCTTTTGACTTGAACTGCGTAATCACTAGAGTTTCTCGAAAAAAAAATGCTCAAGAGATCGCTCTAAAATGACAGACATGACTGAACATCTATCCTCATTAGTGTCAATGCAAATTTCAACAAAATCTAACGTGATCTACAAGGTGTCAACTCATTGACAGCTTTCAGGGATCTAGGGAAAGGGTGTGCTTATGGGGCTTCATCTCCCCCTTAAAATTTTGTCTAGCATTTATTCAGGGCGACCCAAGCCACCCCATACATCAGACACCATCCTAGGATTATGTCTATAAACCCAGGAATCCTGTCCGGAAAGAGCACCTACTTTCCATTGGTGGCCCGTATTCCTCTTAGCAATGCAAGGCCTTAATCTATGGGGGTGCTCTGGGAGCTCCGTGACGCGACCGAGAGTCACTGTTCAGAACAAACAAGGGCAAATTCGCCGTCGAAACAGCAGCCCTTGCTGCTTCAGTAACCAGGGCCGCTGTCTGAAACCAGTGGGCTAACGACTTCGGACTTCGTCTTATTGTACCCAGTTGATGTTGCGAATAGTTCGTAATTTTAAATCAAATGATTGCTCTGCAGCATAGCTTTACACGAGTTCACATTTCGGACGAGTTCGTACAATTCGCGAGTTCGTAAACGAGTCTCAGGGAGATTCGGCGAAAGCTATGACAGGTAAGCCAAAAACGGCCTGGAAAACGTTTTCTTGTGCACAACAATCTTATCATAAACAGCGATGCCTGTGTGTGGAACAGTGATACAGAAACAATCATTAAGCTAAGCAATAAATGACGCCCACCAACCAAGAAAAATTCTTCCATTAATGAATGCGTTGCAATTTTGTTCAACTGCTAAAGCATTAAAACCAAATAACCTCGTTCAACGGTAGACACGTAAACACAAGCCGCCACTTCCACAAGCCGCCACTTCCAACCTAACTTTATTAGTGAAAACCCTAGGTTAAATACACTGTTTTGACGGCATGAAAACATCACACCAATAACTTGCGCCAACCTACACGTGTTCATCAAAGAACTGACAATGTGATAAGTGATAATATGACCGACGGTGTACTGATGCACTTGTTTCCTGTCTTAAAAAGTATACCTCCACAATGTCTCTATCTTGGCTATCGCTGAACCATTTTTAAATGTTTTAAATAAAAATAAACCAAAATTAAAAGAAGGTGACGTGGGAAAGAAAATAGGAAAGCACTGGTTGATTCCTTTGTCATAGGAATCAGTAAAACACGAAAGTGAACGGTACATCAAAATCTGCTGCTGAGTACGATTTGTGGTTCGGGGCTGCCTTGTGGGTGTGCTTGGTGAGTGACGTCCTGCTGGCGGGTCGCTTCGCAGTGGTGTACTTTTGTCCTTTCCGTGAGGGATATGTGAAGCTAGTAACTGCCAGTGCAGCACATATTTTGTGGCAGCGACAAGCAAAGAGTACCAAATAACCGAATTTACCCAATTGAGTAGTTTCAATTAGGCGGCTCTAAGATACGTTGAACAAATAGAGGGACAAGCAAATCTTGAGAATTTGTTAGAATCAATTGAAGCTTGAATTCAACGAGCTTGAATTTGCGCGAATGTCTAGTCGCCCGTGGCTAGAAAACTTCTCTCGTCTATCTTCATTTCTTCCTCTTCCTATAATAGACCGAACGAAATTTTGCCAATTTGAATCGATTTTCCCGAGTTCGAAAATTATGGCGTGTCACTTTTGGTACTTTTTTCTATTGTTCTCAGAACAGTACGAGCAAACATGTTTTTTAGATCTGCCTTTATACCTCCATTCCGATTTGTTTCTTACGAGTTTTTTGTCAAACGCAAAAGCCCATCTTACGTCATTTTTTATGCACAACATTTGCATCAAATGCGCCTGATCATTTTTCGTTGCGGTTGAACAATGTATACATATATGTATATGTATATATATTTATATTTATATATATGTGTGTGTGTCGCATGCAAGCACTTTTAGCAGTTTATAACCAACTTTTGGCTGGACAGCTAAACCAAGTGGCGAAATGGCAGACCTGCCAAAATCCTTCCTTTCGGGTGGTGATGACAAGTAAAGATTTTAGGACAAGTCATTCCAACCGCCCTACTTATTTTTCCTGTAAATTTATCAAGTGCAAATTGTGAGGGAAGTATAGTAAGGTGCTAGCCAGTACAGTGGAACGCACTCCGGAGCCAGTGAGTCCACTGCCATTACGGATGCAGCATTGGAAAAAATTTACAATCTTGCAGAAAAAAGCAAATCAATTCAAACGATGATTTTGACCTTGCGCATGTGCTGTATTTTCATTTTAATTACTACTGATAGCACAAGTATGAAAATTTGTTAGTTCGAAAAAGTATCAGGAAGACGCCGACAAGTTGATTCGGTGTCCGGACACTATACATGGTTATGCATTTCAGAAGGCGACACTCTGAAATATTTTGACTCAGGCTTGATCTTTACAATGTTTCAGAGCTGAATTTGCTGAAACACCGCGGTAGTCGACGCGGGATAAAAAAAGAAGTACCAGCACGAGCTTATGTCAATTGAGGTTTTCTCAACGTATGCAGCTTACATTTGCGGATATTTTGCATCGTAACGCAATGCAGAATGCAAAGGAATGAAACTCACCAGAGATGGGACGCCCAATTTCCCAAGATAAATTTGGCGATTTTTCAAACGTGTAGCTGTCATCGTGAGTGGCATGGTGCCACAGTGCGGTACCTGGTCCTTGATGCTGACAGAGCTGATGACAATCACCGTGTCTGCTAGTGTCTCCCTGCACGCAAATCCGAACTCGTCACGCATATTGGTACCTTACTGCACCAAATGTTAGTCATGCAGTCACACGCGCTTGAGCACCTTCTTAAGTCTCCATTTTATCGGCTTTCAGGCGCTTCTAGATTGTTGTACATTTTTGAATCCCAAGCAAGGTATCACAAGGTTGGACTGCAAGTGCGCCTCCAAACATACAAAGACCACTATGCGATCGTGTAGAAGGCACAAAGTGGTGGTTTCAAATTCCCTTCACGGGCTTAACACACCACTGACGACAACCATTTGTGTCGTTTTCAGCCCCAGCCTTATTACTGCGCCCTGTATACGCGTCGCTTTGCGTTGCGTGGGAACGCATGACGTCACCTCGCGCCAATTTCAGCCTATGGGCATAGAACTAAGCGAAAAGCCGCGCAGTCAACGTCTGAAATAAGGTCCCCGTATCGCCTCTTTGCCGGGCTCATGCAGGTACAGTTGAACCATACGTCGGTACACTTGCTCGGGTAGCGCGATTATGGCATCCGGTGCCATAGAGGCTTACAAATTAGTCTTATGGTCCCGATGAGGGGAATCACGTGTGACAAATAAAAAGGCTTCGTGGTTTTAATTGTGAGAGTCATGCTGAGTCATAGATTGGGTTCAATTCAAGGTGAGGCCGTTAAAACATGTGGGGTATCAAACTGAAAGTTTCAAATAGGGTAATCACGTGGGGCATATAAGTAATGTCTCCTTCTCACAGTCTTGAGAGACAGGGTTAGGGAGTGTTGCTTAAAATTGCAAATTATTCTGCTAGGGTGCATGCAGCATCAAATTAAAGGTATCGTTGAGAGGAATCACGTGGTACAAATATAAAAATGCTTGCTGGCTATAGCTATGAGTTAGTCAGTGTGAGTTATGAACTGAGTGAAAATTCAAGGTGACGCCAGTAGGGCTCGTTGGGTAGTAAGTTGACGGTCTGAGGAAAATCGCAAGGAATAACTAAAGAAATGCGTCCTTCTTATCATCATGATATAGTCATGGCCAGTCATATATTGGTTAAAATTCAAAGTTATGCTGATATGCCGTGTAGGGTATCAAAATATTTTTCTCGGCAAAGGAAGGGGATTGAATGCAACCATAGGAAATCATTGCACTGAATAATGACCAGATAAGTAAAAAAGTCTTAGTAAGGGCCCCATAAATATAAGTGTGCTCGTTGATAGTTGGCACGCCATCACGACATATTACTGCACTCAACATCCGTCAAGAAGCCTGCGTTAACCAAGAAACAGCTTAGGAACTACTAGGCTCATATGTCTCCTACGTACGCTAAGAATCGGTTGGCGCAATCAGCAAATGCCTCCGATTTCGCTCGTGGTAGAACAAATTTCTAAGCATGGAATGCTGCTGTCGGTCCACGAACGTGTTGACATTTACTACGTGCTCCCATACCTCATACTGAGTTGGTTGTTAAAAAAGTCACTGAAATATTCCTTTAATTGATTATGTCGTAAATTTACATGCGCATGATTGTAAAATATTTGCCACCGCGTAAAACTATTTCCGGCTGCCAAACAGGGGCAACTTCTTTGATGTAGCAAGAGTTCACGGCCGTTTGCTACAATAAAAAACTTTACCATTTTAGTGGCGGGTGGGAACCGCGAGCAGCTATTTCCTGAAACGACCGGGTGTTCTCCGACACACCGACGCTTTTATTTCCCTTTGGGCACAACTTTTAGGCATACCCGAGCGGCAGAATACGTGCCTGGGTGATTTTTGTCGGCTTCCCGCGATTACATAAACAGAACACACCTCCAGAGAACAGAAACGTGCGATAGGGACAGAGCATGTGGGCGTAAAAACGGCACTTCCAAACGGAGCGTACGACCGTACGTATTCTGGCAAATTTGCTTTATTCCAACTTGTTTTCGCGATTCAGCACGACGGCCAATTCGCCTTCGACTCAAGGGGTGCATGAAAGTTCTTCAGCGAATGGAATTCCCACGTGCCGACACCTCTTTTGTCTTGGTGCACTTCACACGTTCCTTGCATGAGCGCCTTGCGCAAACGCGAATTGTTGGTACAGCCGCCAACTGCCTAATGGCGCTTACACGAGTAACTGCAGTACAATTCCAGGTAAAGGCAAGGACGGCAACCTGCGCACCATTCGAAAATTGGGCCCATCTCCCCGCGAGGTGAACTCGTGTAAATGCGTTGCATAGGGGGTGGGTGTATTACGTTAACGTTTAGTGTTTGGGGAGTTGGGGGTAGTGAATGCGTTTTATCAGCACCTTCTTGACGTAGGTTGAATGAGTCAAGGATATAAGACGCGTTCGTAGCCTCCCATTCTGTGTCGGATTTGTGGCGCAGTGGATAGAGCACCATGTACATTGCGTTCCGCCCGCAGGGTCGAGGGGTCGAAACCAGGCGCCGGATAGTATTTTTTTATATAGTGTAAGGGGAGAGGTGCGGACTACGACTACGGACGTCAACGCGGGTGACATGGTGAGTTAGTGAAATGCTCTGCATTTAAAATAAACACCTATTGGGGACTAAAGACTAAAGACCCGTTAGGACTAAGCGCGTGTAGGGTGGCCCGCCGGCTGAGCGGGTTCGGAACGGAATTTCTGGGCAAATCTGACAGCTCTCAGACGCTTTGAACATTTTCTTTAAAGCCCTGTTGTACTTGTCGCTGCTGAAGTACCGAATAACAGACACCGATTTTCGATGGCGCCTGGACGTCTGATATGCACGCGGGGCAGGCAGAAAAAGCATGGGAGTGCGACGTCATCTGCTCGCCCCGCAGTCCTCAAGAAATTCCCACTAGGTGGCACCTCGATCGTTAGAAAATGGTCGACACGCAAAAATTCTGATCTGTACAAGGTATAGAGGCGGGGTAAGTTAGCAATGGGTAGCTACGAATGTTTACCCTTCCCGACATTTAAAAACAGTTCCTCGATCTCCACCTTCATCTTCCCCTGTGGCTGCTCACCAGTGTTGTTTTGGTGGCTACACGGCCTTTTCTCCACACATTACGAGCAGCAGGTTGTCGAATTGGTCAAATGCCACAAGCGCAATTGATCCCTTTTATGCATCACATGAGGGTTTTTGAGTATTGTAAAGGCTGTGAGTACTTGGTGAAGTAGCACGTTTCTTCAACGACACAGCCGTCTTGGAACACCGGTCCCCTGAACCAACGATGATGTTCAGTCCTGAAGAAGACCAACTGTTTGATGAAGGGTTTATTGTGGAGTGAAATAAATGAATTTTCACACTTCCGAGCTTCGCGCTTTCAATACTGGCGTTCTTCAAAGCTGATTTTGCCATTACTAAGTAAAGTGTGTTTGCTTTAGCTACATACGGTTCCCAACAGGGAAACCAATAATTTTACATCCCCGAAGGGCTTACGACACAGTTCCGAATTTTTACTTGTGAAGTGACAGTGCATAACGATCTTACAATACAGTCATTGCCTTGTTTACTTTTGCTCCTTAAAACCCTTTTTTTTGACACTACAATTCCTCTGGGCGGTCATTCGAGCATCTGCGCTGAATTTGCGCTGTTTATCCACTCTTAGGTAGTACTGATCAGCGGGATGCCCTTTTTACCTGTCCTACATAATTGTATTTATCGAAACCAATGCTTTCATGCCCCGCACACTCTGGTGGCTTTTCTTTGACTTTATTTTAACTTTTTCGCTGCCTTCTGCGAAGTCGATTGTAGATGTCGGTGCCCTAGAATAGTCTCTAATATAAATGGTTGATTGTCCAATCGGTATAGCTCGGCGGCCAAAAGACGTCTTAGCTAAATGACAAAATGCCCACAAAGGGACTTATGTGTGTGAGTGGCCCTGCTCCTTTCCTCTTTTTTTAACGCGAAAGAGGTTTATGCAGCGATCCACGAAGACGTGACTGACGTCATACCCTTCACGGAAGTGACATCGGCAGAGATACACGGCTGCGCCAGTGTTCGAGCCGGCTGCTCCACCGCCGCAACGAGAGGTGCCAGGCGCTTCACCAATTCCGCAACGAGCTTAAGCGTGGTGAGCCGCATGAACGCGCCATATATCATTCCTATCACCTCCTCTATTTCGATGGTGCTGTCGTCTGAGAGTGAAGCGAAGTAGTGCATCACGATGCTAATGAACGCTAATGGTTTGCGCAAGCTGAGCTCGTCGCAATGGAGCAGGGATGCAGAGGCCCCACATTTGCGAAAGCGTCGTTCCAGCGTATTGTCGCACGCCGAGTACCCAGGCAAATCACGATCTTTCGCTGCGGAAAACCTTGAATTCTCCAAAACATACCCTGACAACCCGTTCGGCTACGTTCGCATGGTTTGCGAGCGCGTGTGGTTTCATTCGAATTTAAGCAGTACTCCGGCGCGTGAAACCCACTGTCTACAGTTCATAGGTCTGACGGTGCACTACCGACGAAATATCAATTGTGATGTGCCAGTTCATGTACATACAAAACAAACATTCTGCTGATCCTGTTAAGGCACATCTCACTTTTGTGTTTTACCAATTTCTATGAAAGAGGGGCCAACTACCGTAATTAGCCCATTCTAACGCGCCCCCGATTCTAACGCGCACCCTATTTTCCTGGTAAAAAAGCGAAAAAACGTGAACTTCCGATTGTAATGCGCATGGATATTTTTGTGAGCAAGAAAAACGAATGCGAGATAAACGGGCGATTTATTTCTCGAAGTAGTCTCACACATTACCCTCCTAGTCGCTCTCCGCTGACCACAGAGGCGCACGCTTCAGCCGACCACTCGTTTTGAACGCGCGAAAGCCTCTGCTGCAATTGCTGTTATCAAGTGCGGAAGTGGAACAATTTGACGATTTGTGTGAACGCGGATAAAAAAGCCTGGGCGCCTATGCTTCCTGCGTCCGAAAAATTGTTTCTAAAAGCTTTGGTGCCACCTTGAGATGGCGATGGGCGAGACGAAAGTTCCGTTGTTTTGGCAGTTTCGGTTTCGTATCCGATTCTAACGCGCATGCGATTTTTCGACCTATTTTTCCAGAAAAAAAGGTGCGCGTTAGAATCGGGTAATTACGGTACATTTTTTTGCTAGCCCTCTCTTTCTTTTCCTGCACACGCCTTCCCCAGTGTCTACGAGGAATCCGGGCTCTAAGCCTGGATAACCTCTCAGCCTTTCTGTTTGCATTTCTCTTTTTCTCTCTCTCTCCATCATAGCATAACTTATGACTTACAATGACTATCCCACGGAGATAATGAGAAAGCATTTTTATTTTAAGTGAATGTTAAGTGATTCTCCTCATGAAGATGTTCAATTTGATACCCCATACCCCATGACGGCATCACTGATTTTTAACCCATTCGATGACTCACCCTGACTGTGTCATGATTATTACCAGGACGAATAAGTATTTGTCGCACGTGATTTCCGTTATTGAGACCTTAAATTTGATAGCCCAGACGCTCTAGCACCTATTAACTTTAACTGTCAACCATATCTATGACTTACCAATACTTGGTCATGTATATAACCAGGAGGCAATTCTTTTTCCCCCATGTGAATCCCCACACCTAGATCTTCAATTCCATACTCCACACACACAAGAGGCATCTCAATGAATGTGAAACCGTTGTAAGACTTACCGTGACTATGGCATGACTACGACCGCGATGTGTTTTTATTTGTCCGAAGCTATTTCTCAAATCGAAACCTTTAATTTGTCACCCCACACGCCAACGGGTCACAATAAATTTCAACCCTTACTCTGACTCACCATAATTAACTCACAATGATGGCCACGAAACGTTTTTTGTTTGTCCCACGTGATCTCCCCCCTCGAAATCTTCAATTTGATACCCTACGTGCCCAATCCGCACATCATGTTGAATTTTACGCAATCTGTGACTGTTCATGACTCCCACATTACACGTCTCGCCATTTCCGTTATTTGTTTCTATGTTTGCTATTTGTTATTTTTTAGAACATCGTTCGATCAATTACCTACATTTTAAGCTTTTATAACTATTACAGGTGAAACGTCCGCGATTATTGCATTTTTGTGAAATGCAGTGCGTTACACGGTATTGGTTGGGGGGAGGTGGTACTCGATGTTATGTATTAAAAAGCAAAAGCATATCCATAAACGCCTCGCGCTCCATATATTGGCGGGAAAAGTTCGCTTTGACACAAGGTATTTTTTTCGCGAGGCGGACCAAGAATGAATGGCTCCATAACCTAAACCATAAACCAAAACAGCTTCGATGTAAATAAACGGAGCATTGAGAGCACGTCTCCTCGCCCAATGTTGTTTGCTTCTCCCAAGGTCTATAGCACACCATCCAAACTGGAATTTCTCTGAGATGAGCATGAACAAGGAGCCTATATCAAGAGTTTGGTATCACACATATGCGTACAATTGCTTGCAAGCAGCGCTAATCATCATGGCCAGCAGGTATAGCTGTTTAAAATCTGCAACAAAAAATATTTCAGACTTCATAGGAGATATGGTGTCATATCTTACGGAGTGCAAGAGTTTGAGCTCACGAATTTGTACGCGCAATATTTTTACCACGAGTGAATTTTAAAACTCTAAATGCTAATGAATTCTGAGTCGATCTGAGCCAGAGTAAACTCTTGGCACGAGGAAGATGAGTTCGTTTGTGTTCTGGATTCATTTCGCGTTTTGAGTAAAATTTGAGTTCAAAGTACATTTTGAGTTTGGGTACATTTTTCTTTTGAGTAACAATTCTACGTGGCGGGAGATGACATGGACCATGTAGTGATGAAGCGATGTATTTACATAATGCTGAACTATTTACATTAGGCCATATCCAAGCCCTGCAGGCTGCGTGGAAAAACCCTGTCCTTCTTCGTCGTCATCCTTCGTCGCCATCGCGCCACGGGGATTGTCCTGTATCGTGCCATTACCTCCCCGGTCGATGACGACCGTCCAGGTTGACGCCGCGACAAATTCGAGAGTGAAGGTGGAGGAGTGTTGGGATGAAAATGCAGTGACGAGTCACTTGCCACCCCGAATGACGATGAGGGCGTTGGTGATAACCAGGCCCAGCAACAGCAATGGCTTCAACCCCGGCGAAACACCAAAGGTCTTCGAGGCACGTTGGACGGAAGGCCAGGGGAACACATCTTCGGCTCGTCGAGGCACGGATCGTTTCGTCTGGTCTTCATTCGGGTCTTTCCAGCTAAAAACACGGGGCGGGGGACATCGGCTTGCTCTGGTCTCGGTTGGGTTGGGGCGGCCCAGCGCGGCTTCGCTCTCCTTGACGGCTGCGAGCACGCCGATGCGATGCGATGCTGTGGCCAGGAAGGGGATGAAGAATCCAGCACCTTCACCGATCACCCAGCCATTTTGGTTAAGGTTGCGGACTTGCAATCAACACCTAATCCCGTACCCTCGCCCGGGCGTGCTGCATCCACCACGGAGCTCCGTAGGGAACGCTCCGTCCCTTGTATAACCATGCCGACCGATGGAGGGACCACGTCGACGACACCCCTCGTCATCGTGTCTCATCCACAGGAACCTAGCCTGTTTAGCAGGACAGACGACGTTGATGTTGACGACTGACTCAATCTCTGAGCGTGTCTGCGCTCACAACTGGCGGGATCCTACCATCATGCTGGCCAATGGGATCTTCAACCTGAAAGAGGAAAGTCCCACACTGAAGTGGTTTGAGACGCACGAGACCAAAATGACCACTTGGAAGCTGCTCGAAACGAAGCTGAAAGCTGTATTTGGAAGCTTCTTGGCCATCAGCTTGCAGCCTGAAAGGAGCTCGGATCGAGTGCCCAGACGTCGACCGAATCTTACGTCGCCTATATCCAGGACGTCTTAATCATTTGCTCGAAGGCTGACAGCACCATAGTGGAGTCCGATTGAAGAACATTGCGGATGAGGCATTCAATCTTTTTATGCGCAAAGACTGCGCCACTGTGGAGTCCATCATTAGGGAATGTCGCCGAGTCGAAGAGGCAAAAGGTCGCCATATTGCTCACAGCTTCACACGACTACCGCACACAGCAGCCACATCTTCATGTGAAGATGGACGTCCACCAGTCCGTCTTTCACGCCTACAAGACCCCGTTCCGCCGTCAGCAGATATAACGAAAATTTTGCGCTGAGAACTGGAGGCTATGGTTCCTAGTACTGCGGTGCCATACGCGCGGGATCGGAACGAACTCCACACCATTTCCGTCATCCAAGCCATTTTCCGCGACGAAATAGGACACCTGGGCCTCGACCCTGTGTGTGCGATTGGCTCTATATTCCGACTACAGTTTAGGTCTGCCAGTCCACGCATCAACGATCCTCCTCCACGCTACCCGTGCCGGAATCCCTCTGAGTAGCGTACCCCGGACGGAAAACCGTATTGTTTTAGTTGCTCTGGAGTCGGCCACATTGCCCAGTACTGTCGCAACCACAGGATCCCGTCCATCCGCAGCGGCTACGCCGACAACAATCATTAACCCCCTTGGCTACTCCTATGACCGGCATAACTCCTTTTCGTCGGGCACTTACCTCAACCCGCCCACCTCTAACATGCCCAACACCATATTCAACCGATCGCGGTCACCACAACGCCGCTAGTCCCAATCACCGCAGCTTCGTCGCCCATACCCCATGGCCGACTACTCTCGACCCCCTTCAGAAATCCAAGTCATGAAACTCAAGGAGGTGACGCGGCATCTACGAACCGGCCCGTAAATCCTCTACTGACTTGCTGACTATGCACAATTTACTTAAAGTCCTTGTCGATGTAGTCGTAGTGCGCGCTCTTATTCACACTGGTGCCCTGAGTTCCGTCATGAGTTCGAGCCTTTGCCGGCGTCTCCAGACAGTCCCTACGCCGCCCACGTCCCGTGTAGTTCGAGTCTCCGATGGCACCGCACCTCTGGTCGTTGGATTGTGCACAGCTTGCATACGCCTCAGCAAACAAGAAACAGCTGTTATGTTTACTGTGCTCGAAAACTATCTTCATGACCTTAATATGAGTCATGATGTGCTCTCGGAACATTCCTGTCTCATAGACTGTTCCACTGGACTCATCCGCCTTCAATTTCCTATCCCTCCTTCCGACGCACCCCTGCTGCGCTGTTGCAACACGGAGCACGATCGTTTGCCAACAAACGCTGTTATCTACATCTTCTTATCCGGGCCCTCCTCTCTTGCAAACGGCGACTACGGCGTTTCATTTATAGTGGATGTACGTTTGACGCGCAATGTCAGTATGCCTCATACTATAGTAACTATTTTTGACAACGAGACCTGTCTCCGTTTCCTCAATTTCTGTTCGTTTCCTCAATTTTTACAGAAAGAAATGGCACTTTCAACACTGTGCCCTTCGGAAGCATATACCGCAACAACCCCGCTAGAGCCCGTGACGCCTTCTTTGGGTCCCACCATGCAGTCATCACTCTAAGCGAACGAAGTCACAGTGATGACCACACCCGATCTTTTTAAAATGGACTTCGATGCTCTTCACCATCTCTTGACATCCTATATTATCATCTTTGATTTGGGAAGCCGTCCGCTGAGTACAACACATGCTGTGACGCACCGCATAATCACCGTTGATGCAGCACCTGCGCACAGATGGCCATGTCGCTTCTCATGCTGAACACCTCGTGATCCAACAAGAGGTCGAGAAAATGCTCAGCAAGGAAATAATTGAACCGTCTTCAAGCCCGTGGGCATATCATGTCGTTTTAGTTAAGAAGACAGCACGTGGCGTTTTTGCGTGGATTATCGGCATTTAAACAAGATCACGAGAAAAGATGTCTATTCACTTCCGCGCATTGACAACGCTCTAGAATGCCTGCATGGTGCCAGATACGTTTAGCCGATTGACCTCAGATCTGGTTACTGGCAGATAGCCGTTGATAAAAAATACCGCGAAAAATATTGGATTCGTGACCTCTGATGGCCGTTACCATTTCCGGGTTATGCCGTTTGGTCTGTGCAATATTCCGGGAACATTCGAGAGAATGATGGACCCCCTTTTGTGTGGTTTCAAGTGGACGACTTGCGTATGTTATCTAGACCGCGTCATTGTTTTTTCAACCATATGTGGACACACCTGGAGCGCCTGTCGGATATCCTTGAAATATTTTGTTGCCAGGCCTCGAACTAAATTCAAAGAAGTGTCCCTTTGGCCACCGCCAGATAAGAATTCTTGGGCACCTTGTCGAAGCCTCTGGAGTTCAGCCCGACCCCGAAAACGTTCGAGCCGTCACCGATTTCCCCGTGCCGCGCTCTGCTCCCAATTTCCGCAGCATTGTCGAACTCCACTCCTATTTTCGCCGTTTTATAGAAAATATTTCCCACGTATTTCGTCATCTCACGGAGCTTTTAAAGAACGGTGCCACCTTTACATGGGGTCCGGATCAAGCCCAAGCATTCAGCACTCTGACTTCTCTCCTAACTTCATCGCCATTTTGGGTCACTCCGACGCTTCCGCTTCCACCGAAGTGGCGCCAATCGGCGCCGTATTGGCAAAATTGCAAGCCGGAAAAAACCGGGTGAATGCGTACGCCAGCCGCTTGCTGTCAAAGTCCGAGGGAAATTATTCAATTACAGAGCGTGAGTGCCTTGCTCTTGTCTAGGCTCTCGCAAAATTTTGCCCCTACATGTATGGTAGACATTTTACAGTCATCACAGATCTCCATGCGCTGTGCTGGCTCACCAACTTGAAAGACCCATCCGGTCGGCATGGTCGCTTGGCATTACGTCTGCAAGAATATGCGTTTTCCGTTGCCTACTATAAATCGGGTTGCTTGCATAAAGACGCTGAAAGCCTCTCACGTCATTCTGTTGGCCCCCCTGACACCACCCCACTTGCTGATGTCGCTTGCGTGTTCGCAATATCGGACTTTGTTTCAGCATGAGTGAACGCAGATCTGCTGCGGAGAAAAGAGTCTGAGTTTGCGTGAGTGGTGATTGAAAATAAATTTGTGGGTGAGTTTGAGTTAACCGTGCCCATTTCGCCGAGGTATGAGGAAGACTATCCTAGCAAGTTCGTCACGAAGCCGAAGAAACACAAGCTTCATAATACGGCTTCAAGCATTATGTCTCGCCAGCATGCTGTCATTGGTCTTACGTACGGGTGACGGGCACAATGATGCAGCGCTAGGGAGAATTTTGTAACAGTGCAGCTGTTTAGGGACTTCCAATGTCAGCTGATTGCGCCCATCAAGCTAGGGGATAGTTCTCCGCTAAGCCGACAGATGACACCACCGGCTGGAAGACCGTCCAGTGCGTAATCTCATCTAGTGCACCTGGGCACGCGGCACACGTCACATGCCTATATATGCACATAGAAACAACATACCTCCGTGGGTGGGCTTCGAGTACGTGTGCACCGCTGTTACAGGCATTGTGAGCGACGCCGCCTCAGCAGGGAGTGGCCGCCACCGTGGCGAGATCGCCAAATCCCACGTAGTGAAATTGAGGGCTGCCGTGAATGATCTGGAGGGGCCGTACTCCATCGGCCATACGTGCCCACCGCCGGGCCGCCAACTTAGGACCCGTGAAACACTACCCGTACAGGCTATAGATTCAGATTCCTCATCAACACGTTTTTGTGGTGTTTTTAATTGAAATAATGTACTTTCTTTTGTTCTGTTTGTACAGCGAGCCGAGAAGCGCTTCTGAGACGATGCGACGAGCCGCCAGAGGGCGATCGCTGCTCGAGCGGTAGGGAATGGGTGCAAGACCACCCCACATATATGCCCCCTTAGTCTACCAGACACCCATTGGCCAGCTTTATTAGGTACATGGCGCAGAAGTGGCCTCCGAAGTACCGACTCTGCCGACAACGTAGCGCCAGTAGAACCACCAGTGGTACCAACAGGCGTGCTACCTTTGCAGAGGTAGCTACCAGAAACATGTCCGCCAGCATTGGAGTCGTGAATAAGATGAGAATCAGAGAAATTCTGACCTGCTACTTAAGTGATCACATTTGCCTTGATACTCATCAAATTCTCCAGTCCTGCCAATCACACGAAGGAAAGTTGAATATCAACATCATCTGGACTCTGTCCCATACTGAAACCGAAGTGAGAGTTGTGCCATGGTGACCCCACCATGGTAACCCCGCGGCGACGCGGCGACAGGGAACGATGACTGGAGAAAGTGCTGCGGTGGGAAGTCAGAGGCGCATGTGGGGGGCCGCAGATGCTGGACGCAGAGTCTCTGAGGAACCATATTGTGCTCTCCAGCAGTACGCCCGGGAAGAACCGGTGGCACGCGGCACGCGTCGCCGACCGTAAGGTGCGACATGGCCAGCGCACCACATGACACGCGAATGGGGCGGTGGTACGGCGTGCGCCACGCGCTCAGGTATTGGGTGCCAACTCGAGCTTGAGAAAGCCGCATTAGAAAAGCCTGGGACTGGAAGGGCATTGTGTCCGCAGTACAAAGCCGTCCAGCGCCGTCGCTATCAGTAAAGTGAGCAGCCACTACGACATGTTACCCCAGTGGTTGCTGTGAACCTTAACGACTTGCTCTTAGATGACGAGCCAAAGGTTGGGCGCAGGCATAATATGGGGCCCGGAACGACTGGGAACATGGAAGCGTTGCCCGACACGTTGTTTTTCACTGACCATGTCCTCTACGCCAGCAGCATGCAATGATTCCTGTGGTGGATGTACGCACAAAAGTGAGTCCTTTTTGACGAGCGGGTCTTTTTCTTCCGCAGCTAGTGATTCTATTGGCAAAAATTCACGAAATTGCCAATTAATTGCGTGTATTTCGCAAGAAACATCTAAAATGCATTGCCATGAATGCCTTTCATATGGTGTTTGATCTTCTGTGTTTCTGCCATAGCAGAGTCGGCCCGCTTGCAAAGGTAGCCTACACCTCAGTGAAGACTTCACCAGTCTGCTCTGCGCGTAGACGTAAACGCTGTTGGCGCCTAGCTTGCGCAACGCGGGATGGCGGAAAACATCAGTGAAGCTTGCCTTGAACGCAGCCGAGGTAGTGACGACTTGTTACTGTTTGCGATACTGAAGATTCGTCCCACTCTTGAGGTAAAGGATGCCTTTGGCAAGCTCAATGGCATCGTGCCACTTGTTATGATACTGACTCGCTCTTACGGAAAGTGCCACTCTTGAACGTCGCGATCGTCTGCCCCTCTGAAAATGGTGCGGTAACGTTTGCGAATCGTACCAGCACGCACGACCGCGGTACCTGATATCGATTGTATTCGTCCGTCATAGTGGGCAGGAGACGGTTAGAGAGCTCCAGGTTTGATGACGCACACCCCACCTTTCACCTATTGCGAGGGGATTTATTGCCAGGACAGCCACTGATCGATTTTTATTGTAGGTTTTAATGCGCTGATTCAACGTAGGCCATGAGGCGCGTCGTAGTGGAGGGCTGTGGATTAAGTTTGGCCACCTGGGAATATTAACGTGCGCATACATCTCGTTCACACGAGTGGTTTTGCTTTTCGCCCCCATTAGAAAACGGCCGCGCGCCCGGAAATCGAACCCGTGACCTCGTGCTAGGAATCGCGACGCCCTAGCCACTGGGCCCCCGCGGCGGGTACAGTCATTGAACCAAAGATGTCGCTAATACAAGTAGTCAGCCCTGCAGAGGACAAGCTTTACTTCTCTTTCCAGGCCAGAACTGTCGATCATTTGTTGGCTGGGGGATGACAATCGCGGAGCGGCGGGCACATGGGCTTGTTATCCTGTTGTTTTGCCTAGTCCTCCTCCTCCTTCCGCGCCTTATTCTCCTCAGAGTCATCAAGAGCCCACTAGGTACACTGCAGGAAGGCCTCTTTGATTGACCTCCAGCCACTCTTGTCCGGCGCGGCCAGAGTCGATTTGTTGCATCCAAGTTTCCTCTTTTCGTCCCCCAATCTTAGTAATGGCCTTTGCCTTTTATACCCAGTTTCTCCATAGGTACTCTGTTATCCCTGTGGTCCGCCAGTTGTCACACCACCCCGATACAAGAATTAAGGAGCGCCGTGTTCCAATCTAACGGGGCGATCAGGAACCCACTCGGTATGGTTCCTGATGGGACACGCACAACTCTTTCATTTTCAGGCTTCCCGAATGTCCCCAGGTAGGAAGTCCTGCTTAGTCCGGAAGTAAACATTGTCGCGGACACATGAGATTCTAAAGTATATAACTGTAACCATGCTACGAAGGACCTTTGAGCACAAACAGGACTTTCTCACTAGAGAAGGATCTGGCCACCGTGGTGTAGTAGTTCGCCCCCCCCTCATCTAAGTGTCCTAGTACTCAGTTCAATTTATTTTTATTGGTTTCTTTGGTTGTTTGTTTCTTCTGTTTGCTTACGCACTGTGCAATCCTATTAGATAACCATGCCAGAGGACAAAATCATACAATATACGCTGCACAACCTAAAACCTCATACAAATTTTTATTCACAACAATGGTACTTTGCGGAAGCAAGCGAACTCTTTCAATGCATCCTGGCAACCATTTAGCAGAAAAAGAACGATCTAAAGGCACAATAAGAAAGTTATGATGCTTTTAAGCAGCTGTTGGAGGAAAATATTTATGCCGAAGTTTGCAGACCATTCGCATGCAAAGACAAAAAAGAAAAGTTCATGTGTTGAACTGTCACTTAAGAAAGAACGCAGGCTATTTCACACATTTATGACTAGCAAGAAGAACGAAAAATTACAGCATTCAGCAGGGCAATGATATTCTCATTTTGATAGTGAATTCCCGTGCCGACATGAGTATGATTTCTATTAAAGCAATAGTGTTATGTGGGCGACTTCAACACAAAAATTCTTCTTTGTCTGTCTGTCTGTTTGTGCCTCGATTCATCCACCCGGTCAAGGTAAAACAAAAGCTGCGCAATAGTCAAATGCCCATTGCCAACTCTAAATTACTAAGTCCGGTGTTAATGTTCATACTTTTTAACATTGTTGAACAGAACAAGACATTACGCAAATATACGCCAGAAAATCAACACATAAGGGATTTTTGCAGTGTTCCTATACAAAAGAATTTATATATGCTTGATGTTTGCGGAACAAAATACTACATCCACTGCAGAAAAAAATTCTCCCTGTCGCCTGCTGTGCCCCGTGCCACTAAAGCTTATGGCGGCTTTTTAAGAACTGAAACGGCACCAGCAGTGAAATGGTCCCCTAGGTAGGTTCCACGTTTTGCCTAAAACACATGTGCAGCAGTACAACATGTTTCTCTAAACGTTGAAGTAGGGCGCCTCAATTCTAGCGCGTCATCGCCGTACGGCAGCACCGGCATTTAGGAACCCGGCATTTAGCAGTAAAATGCGGTAAATGTAAATTGACTTGAGCACAAATCTAGCCTGTGTACCTTGGGAGGTGCGCGACAGAAGAATAATATCACGAAAGGTAAGCAGGAAAGCAAAGGGAGGCATTTCAGCGAAAAGACCAGATATGGGGCAAATTTTAATACATAATTAAAAGTATACCTTTACTGGCTTGTTAATTCACTGGCACAAAGGTTTCTCTCGTGCAAGTTGTATGGGCTGTTTGAATGTTAAAGGCCTGGTGTTATTCTAAGTTCCGCATGCTAATCAGTTGCCTTATATTTGTTTTACATCAACGCAGTAGCTTTTGTCATTACTCTTTCAAGTTTATTCATCAGTTTGTTCGTAGAACAAAACTCTTGTATAAGGGGTAAATCCCCAATTAAATATAAATGACGAGTACGAAGGGCCAAGGAACAAGAGGGAGACGAATATCTTCAATTCGCAGCCAAAAAGGAGGCCAACCGTAGGACGCTACAAAAACCAAAGGTGAGGAGTGTGGCTGAGACAATTGGTGCCTATTTGAGCATGTCACCAATGCACAGGAGAAAATATTGAAGCCCGGGACAGGCGGGCTGAGGGGGTTGCAAAGACCGAGACGAAGAAAGCACCCTGCCATCTTGGAGGAACAAGACAGAGGTATGTGACCAAGTCATTCACCACGCCAGTCAATCTTCTTCAGGAGTGAGCCGACATTGTATAGGATCGGCTTTCCAGTCGCACCACCACCCTGTCTTGGACGGCCACAGCAGCGACCGTATGGCACGTCTGACCAGCGTCTACGCCCTGTGAAAGTCCGCTTCGACGGACTCAGCCGGGCACATTTCTAGACCTTCCAAGGACTCCTGCTGCGAGGTCTGCCACAAAGATAGTGACCCAGGGCCTTTGTTCCGATGCGTGGCGTAAGCACGCGCCGTCCCCACAAAGACCGCCCACAGACAGGCCGGCATCACCCCACCGGACATTCGAAGTCGACGCCACGTCAGCGCCGGCAACAGGGGTAGGCCGGTCCAATAGGGACCCATATTCGTAGGACTGGATTAGAGGCTTCTTGCACAAGACGTTGTAGAGGTGATACCTATATACGTCAGGATTTATAATTGAAGGATTTTTAGTGTTCTTGGATTCGACTGCGTAGAAACGTTATAGTAGCAACTGTTTATTTGGTTTGAACTGTGTTTTAATTAATTTAATTGGAGGTTCAGTGTTTGTTGGCTTTCCGCTGTTTCTGTCTTGAGTACATGCCTTAGCATTTCGTTGTAGAGAAAGTGTGTTTTTTCACCCAACCAAAAGCTCTCCCTCATTCATTCCTCTGAAGCGGCCGAGACACCAACATGACAGAAACCAAGCCACACTGCCAATCAAAAAGTTGGCTTTCAAATGTTTTATAGGCGATTATCTTGGTTTTTGGTTTTGCTGGCCTTGTCTCAGCGAAAGCAGTAGGCGTATGGGAGCAGATGTGAAGTTAGTGGCACTTGATTCCCACCTGAGTCACGTGTTACATTTATGCCCAGATATTTGGGCTCATTAGGGTCTGCCAGAGCAATATTATTTACGGTGGAGAAAAAAAATTGGTATGAAGTGTGTTCAGATTAGTGGTAGAAGATTGATTTTGTCGTGTTAATGTTCGTTTTCCAGTAGCAGCACCTAATTGTCACTGACTGTAAGGCGCTGATTATTAAATATCCTAGGGAATTGATGCCTTCATAAACACTACGCCATTATTAAATATACTGAAGCAAATTTGGATGTCTGAAGATAATCATTTAATAAAATAAAAACAAAAGATGAGCCAGAGCACTGCCCTGTGGTAAACCGGATGACTTGCTGAACTTCTTGGTGCGCTTCAATCTAATGTGATAGGTCAGTCAGTGGGACTCCTATGGTTGCTTCAAACATTGTTTAAACGTTTTAAGGGGTACCCCATATAAAGCTTATGAAAAATAAAGTATAACACTTTGTGTTTGATCTTCACGGTACATGCTTAATGAAGGGCTCGAATCAATTGAATTTGGGTCACAAGGGACAGTTTTTAACGGAAACCGTCTTGAAATGGTAGTAAACCATTTTGATTATTATGACACGCCGCTGCATGCGTAACACAGACGTGTACACGCCGTTTTCATGCTATGCTTATAGGAAAAAATCGTGTAAATTTTCAATGAACTTTCATAACTTTTTTTTGAACCGGAATCGCTTTTCCTATTTTCTATTCCACGGGCAGCGATGTAGCTATTAGCGATTTGTTAGAGATTGTGCATGAATGTTTCCGTTCCATTGGACGTATGTTTCTTTAGGAATACAGTGGATATATCGTCTCGCCCCTTCAGTAAGATTGCTGAAAAAAAAATAACATAAGCTTTTTTGCATTGTGTCAATGACAATAACTGTCTGTCAGTCTGGAGTACTTTGTGTCCCATTTTTAATGTGTACAATTATGATATAAGAACGGATATCGAAGTAATATGTATAAAAAGGTCGGAACGCAATTACTAAAAACTGGAGATCTTCAGTTTGGCGATCTTGAGATTCGTACTTGAAGCTTCTCCGCCTAGTTGGGGTTATCTCCTACAATACCACTCCGTCCGCCTGTGGGGCATAAAAAAAGTTGCCTGTTTGTTCCGTTGAGCGCTACGTTTAAGCCCAGTGTTTATTAACAAGGCCACAGTATTGTGGAACGACACCGAATACAGCGGAGTCCAATTTGCCTACATACCTGGCTAATAACTCGGCCCAGTCCCGCCTTGGGCTGCCTGATGTTCCAGTCAAGTATCTTAGCCTGGTCACGGTGGCGTGCCGTATTTTCAGACGCTGTGTTATTCACAACACTGGGGCGGGGACGTGTCACTGACCAGCAATGGTGAGCAAAATGTTTTTTTTTTCGCGCATTCGTGGTATAAAGAAGTAGGCAGCCAAGCCCCACGCCGCCGTCAAATCTTTCCTTTGCATGCTGCCGTCTCGGAGCAGATACACAAAATGCACCTGCAACTGACCAACGAAGTCAATCCGTCTGTCGTCTCGTTTCAAACCGATCGTAGTAGTTCTCCTTGACCTCGCAATTGGCGTTTGCGTATTTGTACACTCGGCGTAAGTAGGTAGGGCAGGTTCTTGTGTACGCCGGCATTCGCGCATCTTTTCACTGCAATCGTGCGCGAAGTGGAATATTTGAACAAAATCAAAATATAGTCTGTGGCGACTATAGAGGCTATAGTCTGGGGTGAGGCATTTCAATCTAAATTATTCACCAGCCAAGAGCAGTGTCTCATAAACGAAGGTGAACACCCCAAGAGCCTGAATATCATTATTATCGATTTCCGTATAGCTGCCGAGGTGTAGACTTTAGAAAATCACCCAAGGAAGCTCCACCAATCTAGCGCTTCAACAGTCAAGATTACTGATGGCACAAATTGTAGCGCGGGAAATTGAAAGGAGGCTACGACCTCTTTTCACGCATTTCATGTGTTCATAACTTAATAAGCTGCTGCTGCTCCTTCACGCGTATCTGTGTACTTACGAAAGTCTGATCTACTAATGTAGGCCACCTTTATTTTACAGTTTTCCATTTTAGTCCATGACTTCGAAACCATCGCAGTGATTCACTTACTCTACGGCTGTCTTAAACAAGGCATTTAATTGGTTCAGAGTTCTAGCATAGCTGTAGTCCATTACACCGATGGCGATGATCATCCTCTGTGAACCATCAGACTGTAGATCTTTGAGTTCCTGCAGAGAAAATGGTAGAGATTTGAGAAGTGTAAAGCAAAACAAAACTGCACCAAAAAGCCTTTGGAAGCGCAGTATCAATCGTTGTCTCACTGGACTGCGCTTGAAAGCACGGTACTGTTGTTACGGTGACGACAAAATGCGAGTACAATTTTGAGCCACGATCTTTGTCATCAACCTTATAACTGGGAACGGGCCTTCTGGGCAATCCAGACTGCATACGCCTTTTCCACTTTTTGGAAGATATCCTTGTTTGGGCAACCTAAATGCGAAAATATTGGTCTGTCTGTCTCGCATTTCTTTCCGCCGCCACGCAAAAATAGGTGCGAAAATTGGGACAATCGTCCACTAATGAGCAAAGATTCTTACATCGCCTATTTTCTTTCCGAGTGGTTTATAGCCAGAATTGGTTATGAGTAGCCCTACACATTTTCGAGTAAACCTGTTTTTTTTTCGCAGGAGATGTACGCTTTAACTGTTACACCACTTCACTGCCTTAACTTCACCAGTTATGCCTTCTTGTCCCGATGCAACGTTTTTTTAATTCCCTTCGACCCAGTACCCGATTTACGATGATAAAAAGATCAAATGTGTCAACTCTGCCTTTTATGCATTTTGGTACAAATACAATAATTTTCACGCTTGGTTTGTTGTCCCGATTTTTAGTGGAGCTTATTACCCAGGCACAATCGCAGGAAACGCCTGGTAGCTTCTCTGACCTAAAACCTAGGACGAGGTCATGGAAGTACCTGGTGTGGCTGTAAGCCCGATGTAGAGTTGTTCATTATCCGCTAGAGCGTAGCTATTATGCGGCCACTCATGCGGTTTCGTTGTGTTTCTCGCCGTCGTTTCTCGATATAACCAGGATAACGTGGGTTACACGGAAGGAAGAGCGAGAAGGAAATCGGAGGAGGAGAGCATGGCGAAACTATGAGGAGGAACACGGAGCGCCGCAGGACCAGCACGAGACGTGATCCGCGGCAGTCAGCCCACAGAACACGGAGGGTCAGCCGCTATGGGATGACGCCAGAGTAGCGCGCGCAGTCATGTGTTCGCCGATGACACGATCACTAAGGCCGGCGTGGAGCGCGTCCACCGTTCCAAAACAAAGTGCTGGACGAGAGGGAGGTGTTTCTACGGCGCTGCTGTTTACTGCGCCCACTTGCTGCCTTCCTCGATGTCCCGATTAGCATCGCAGTCGCACCGTGCTCTGTTTCATTAGTGTCGGATGACGTCAAATGTTACGCATGAGGCAGATTTTCCGCGCTTCCACGCCACTCATAGCGTGTTTCTACTGTAAACATTCTGCCTATATAATCAGAACAGATTATGTCTAAGCCATTTTTTTCTGAACCACGAGTGAGGCAACCAGTGGAGATGCGCTCATGTTCCGCTTTAGAGAGTTTCGTAACCATCAGCCAATATTTTTTTTCCTTCCTGAAGTTCGCAAGCAATCCTAGCTTCTTTATAGGCAAACCCGCTGTTTCCTCAACCGGCTTAGGAGCCTTTGTACCAGAGCAGTTAGTTACCACGTCCCTCCGCCTTGCGTTCTCTTTGCGCTTCTGTACGAAATCGTTGTTTTCTAAAAACGATACAAGAACATGATCTCTGTGTTCGGAAAAGTGTCATTCACCTCCTTGTAAAAGTTTGTTCAGCGGGCACCGTATTGTCACGGTCCATAGTACTCTGGCCGCATAAGGATAAATGAAGTGTAGGTAGACGGGCGCAACCGCTATTGGTACCAGGAGCAGTTTGGGCAAACCTCGGTCAGGGACCCATTCGACTGGGCGACGCCATCAACGTCGGGTCCGGAGAAACCGGCTCGTTTTGAGAATTCCTGGTATTTTTCTGTGTTTTTCTTTACTTTGCTGTGTTTTGGCTAGGAATATATTTTACATTTCTTTGTCTTTTAGGGGCGAAGCCCCTTACGGCACAGGCTGTCAGCGTCTACTATAGTCGTCGTCGTCGTGTCATGTAGTCACTGCACTAAACCACTAAGACAGTCGTTTACAATGCCTCGCACTAGAGCGTGACGCTAAAGGAACACATCGGAACAATCTTTTTTCAATGCCTAGAGCTATAAAGTTTCATATCCGTGGGCAAAACCGCGTTATAGAAGAGCGCAGCGGGACACTCGTTTTCCAACGGCTCGCGCTGGAACGCTTCGTGCTTCAAAGAAACAAGACCTAAAGCAATTCTGTATACCTCTACCCCCAATGGTTTCACCTCCGTGGGCAAAAACGCCAAGTCGTCAAGAATATATATATGCATTGCATGCTTCGCTCCTCCCCAGGTTTCAGGTTAGTAGATATGGCCTTGTGTTTTTCCTTGTGGAGAGCGTTGTTGAGCGCACTAAACGGACCGTGAGTGTCTGCCCCGACGAGCGCCTTTGTTTGAAAATTTAGCCAACCACACCTATGCACGTGGTGATTGACGTGCGATGCCAATCGTCTCATTTTAGCTGGCCTCCAAGCGAGAATATTCCTGGGACACAAAGCCGAAGTAAGGATCGTCTGTACTACGCAAGAATTCTTGGAGAAAATTGGAGCAGCTCGCTGACTTTTATTTGAGACGGCCAGTACTTGTTCAATTTTAAGTATCAGGAGACTAGAAATTGTGCTTTCCAACCGTGTACATTGAACACTGCAATATGAGGCAATAGCTTGCATTCAGTGGTGAGGCACGCATGCAGCTACCATGTGAGTGCGCCATCACTGGTTACGCCGGGCTCCGCGGGATCGCGCTTCTTCTCCACGCTAAGCACATGAGTTGTGTTGGACGTTCCAAACCCCACCACACCGAACGCAAAATCATGCCTACAGTGCAATGTGAGTGCGAATAATAACATCTCTGTTGATACCGCTGTTCACCATCCGGTGGAAACGGAGCAGACCATGCACGCTGGTGTTTTTTCTTCCGCGTGCGGACGCAGTGGCACGAGCCTCGCTATGCCCGTTGCTGTTTTCACTGCTGCCAAGCAGCGAAATTGACAGGTTAACTCTTTAATGAGCATTACCTAAACAAGACAGTGCCCAAGAAGAGGCGGGGCTATTAATGAAAAAATGATGTTTTTTTTCCTCTTATATGCGACGTTTTTTTTACTTTTGTTGTTTCATGTTTTCCCGGTACGCCAGTTAAAAATGAACGTGTCTATTATACATCACTGTTTGGGTTGCGCGAGCTAGTCAAGCTATTCCTGCAGCTTTTTCTTATTTGCCTCCCTCATCTCAAAGGATGGAAAATAAAGGAATTATTTATTAAAACGTACAATCGTTTCCCGACAGCTACCTGGTTAATAGAACAAAGTTGAGTGGTAGATATCATTGATGAAATAAAGAAAAAAAATGGACTTGGTCTAGACACGTAATGCGAAAAATCGACAACACTGGACACTTAGGGTAACAGAGTGAATATCACGAGGTGTGTCTAGTACAAGGGGTAGCTAGTTACCTCTTGGAGGGATGAAATAAAGAATTCGGGAGTAAACAATGGACTCGAGCAGCGCAGGACAGTAGTTGTAGCTGAATGGTAGATGGTTTCGTCCTGCAGTGGGCCTGGCTAGCCTGCAGCTGCTGCTGCTGATGATGATGAGGAGGAGGAAGAGGACGAGGAGGAGGACAGTCCTTTCCAAGCCTTAACAGATATTTCGAAGCTCAATTTCCAGCTATGCGAGGACGCCTGATTCACTGATACATTAAGAAAATGGGTTTAAACCTCATCTTCAGATGAAAAAGCAAATGTGAATACGCAATTTTTGCAGTTAAGAACTGCACGGCACGCTCACTGGTATTAGTAGCACCAATCCTGACAGGACCTTCTATGTTGCGAACACATGCACCGCCGAAAGCACTCAGGGTGGTTTTGATGAACGAGAAAAATCAAAAACTACATCCGGCAAAATAACAACTACAAAAATAAAAAAAACTACCTATGCAGAATCAGATTAAGTAAAGCATACAGAAATAATCCCAACAGACAGAATGGATGTTCAGCTGATGCCTAGAGTATAGCTTTCGCACGGTAAATTGTGGAGCACTTTAGAGCGCACGGAGGACATTAACCAGTGCGATATTTGAAAAGCGTAAACTGAAACAATAAAAGTATAATGAGCTGGTCTTTGGCTCCAGGAATGACTTTAACGCGGCGAACAATAAACGAAGGGGAGACAACGCTGCCGTAGTCTTTGTGAGCAGTGTAGTCTAGACAAAGGTGAATTCACGCGTTTGTTTTTTTATACGTGGACGTGTGTACTACCGAGCAAGTTTTGTATAATATTGAAGCAGCTTCTTCACGTGTCATTTAATTGTAGTTTGTGTAATTGGATGCAATCCCTAAGGAGACGCGGGTTCGATTCACACTTCAAATGGATACTCAATTGTGTTTTTATCTGCTCTTTACATCGCAGTCCATTTTCTGCATCGCGCAACAGCGCCGACTTCTTTGCACCGCAAGAAACTTAATGCCTTCTCTTAAAAAGTTCGTTCTTGGGACACGGTTGCTGCCCGGAGAAGTACGGCGTGCCAACTGACGCCTTAAAATACTTATTGTCGGGTCCTACTTTTACTTCAAACATAGATTAATTGGCAGATCATGTCATCTTGAATTTATCATATCCGGGTGCGTGATGCTATTCCTGCATAAAACAATAGTGAGAAAAATTGCGATCTGCTGGCGAGCCACCAATACCACGTTTACATATGGGTATACTCGCTTATTTTATGTTCACGTATCAGACTCTGTGATACGAGCCAACGCTTTATTTTTTACTTTCAGCCAGCGCAACACTGCGTGGCAAGAGCAAGAATGCGGTCAAGCAATCTACTCACAACTCAAATTTATTTACCTTACCCTACAGTACAAAACAGTGGTTAGTTTTTTCCATGTAAGTAAATTTATCACCTCCGAAATCACCTCACCCGGTGACCCACGAATCGAGTGTTTCAGAGACATTACTGTTGAGGCTCCTTAAAAACAAATATCAGTACTGGCTGTCTCAAGACGGGCTTGCTCTGGGAATTTAGTGATGCTAGAAATATCGCTGGTCTTCCACATTAACGCGAAGTATGCCTTTTTTGTTTTAGGTGTTTATTATTAGCGTGTACCCAGGGTGTCAAATGTTTATTCTCTACTGTATTTATCGTTGCAGGAGCGAAATGGAAGAAGAGAAGCGTAAGAAGTTGAATGGAAAGAGGAGATAGGCGCCTACGTAGCAAGGGTGGCAGATAACTATGGTCTCTCGACGGAATTTGCAGCGAAGTGAGCATATATGCGGTCTTTTTTTGAGAGGATAGCCTTTCTTGGCTATATAAATGCCAAAAATATTGCCCTGTATGTGTCGCTCTATGTGTGACCCCTGATTCAGCCTCCCGGCCGAAGGGTAAAAAAAATTCTTGAGCGACACGTTCATACCGACAAAAGATTTAAAAACGACTAAATCTAGTAGCAGTGTTCGCAGTTGTAAACATTGTTAAGTAAAAAGAAAACCGCATATTTGCAGCAAGACATCAATACATAAGTGAACCATGCATTTTTTTTAAAATATACCACAAGGCTGCTTGCTTTTGCGACAGCAGTTTAAACAATACGCACTGAAAAAAACTCTTGAGCTCAAACTACAAAAAGAGCTAGCGACGCTCCCTCGTGGGAGTGTTTCATGTTAAAAAGTAAGAAAAGGTTCCAGCTGGTGGCGCGAACAGTGAAACGCGTCAAAACGTAATTACTTGAGCCATCGTCCACAGTCTTTAATTTGGGAGGAGTGAAATGGGAGGCGAATGCAGGGAGACGTTGCCCGTAAAGATAACAAAGGCGATGTGGGGAGGCACGAGACTATTGTCTTTTGACGACATTTCCAATGGAGCGAGGAGATAAACGGCCAAATTTGTTAAACGCGAAACTCTTTGTCTGTGTGTCTGTCTGACCCCGGGTTTCAATCAAAATTAGAACAAACCCCTCGCTCCCGCGCCTACGTCTCGTGGCGGTGTTCCAAGAAGTCCCGCAGTAACGAAGCGTTCGAGTAGGAGGCTCGTCAGCAGTGGGACGAGGAGAAATTGAATTAACTTCAGCAAACCTCCAGCGCATTTATAGTGAGAAGCGTGAGGCGGGAAGAGAAGGGTGTGAGAGGCGGCCGGTGGAGAGAGGAGAGAGAGATACGTGGCAGGGGCGGCTAAGACTATCGTCTTTCGGCGACATTTGCAGCACACGGAGCAGATACGACGACACGCGTTTGTTTGGCTTTATCTGAAAGCAAAAGCCGCCCGAGCTAGAGGTCGAAAGGCGATAGGTCCCCGTGTGATGGCATATCCGCGCTGTTGGTGGTGTCAAACGTTGCGAAACAGCCGGACGGATCGGTGGGCAGATATAGCAGTAACACAACGCCAACGAATGGACAGGAAGAGCTGACCGAGTCTAAAGAAGCTTTTCAATCCTGGTGTGATCACCTCCTCTTAATCCTCCCGCTCCTCTTTCACAGCAGCTTACTCAGCAAATTACATTTACCCTCGAGTTGCAATATTACAGGACCACAATCTATAGCACTTACTTCCATCACGAGGCGGGCATTGGAAAACATAGTCTTCAATTCGTCCTCACGACCCCTGACATTTAGAAGTCCATAGTGCTTGATGTTATTGGCTGCGAGCGCGTTTAGCTGCGCTTTGACAGCCTTATGCTTTAGCTGGAGTGCTGTAACGTAGCTGAAAAAAGAATTGAAGAAAGATCTTAGGCTACAATTTTTTTCTGCTGGAGAGATATTCAAACACGTGCCCAGTTTTGCTCATCAGCATACCAAACACGATGTTAGGTTTCTGTTAAGTTAGAGACGTGGTTCACACAACATATTTGAAACCTATTCCGCACGAGAGCGCAACCATTGAAGGAAACCGCGGCTTGTTTTAGCGCTCCAATAAAGTGGTCACGGTTATTTGCGAACTCCGCTGCTTTCACTAAGACTCACTGCAAAATATCAGAATGCAGTCTAGCATCTACTCATTGTATCACTCGCACCTGAATGCTGAAAAACGAACGAGATCTTGTTCATTTATGTTTAGTGGCGAAGGCTGGCCACATGCAGTGTTTCCAATGTCAACAAAATATTTTTGGCAACAATAAATTCCCGATATGGCTTGTGCAATAAATTTCTGTTAGGAGAAAGATTTAAAATTTAATGATTGGTTCAATGCAGTCACAAAACTTCGCTGTGGGGAAGTAGGAAAGAAGGATCCCATTGACGTGTTCCTACGACGCAACACGAAAGTTCGCGCCCAGTGATCGCTGCTCGCCTGGTAGCTTGATTGGAATATAAATATTGCTAGCTTGGAACATAAATGTGATCCGCATTTCTATGCACAAGATCCTTTCGTTACCGTTTCTCTTGTTCATGCACAATTGAAAAGCGAAAGCAGGATGATACTTTATCTGCATTGCGCCTCGTCGTTTCGACAACTGGAAATATCGCCGAATGCCAATCGCTTGGTCTTTCACATGCAGTGTTTACCCGCGGATTGTCTGTCGTAATTCGGAGTGTAACCGTGGGTGTTCCCTCCTGCGTGCCTGTTTACCCGCATTATGTACGGCAGCATTGCGGTCATTCAATTTAATCGAGCGCTTACTGACCGAGCGTCGAAAGAAATTCCGGCCCCTGTCTTCTGGAGGGACTTCGCTTGCTGTTGGAACAGCTTCCAGCTCAGTTCGACTTCAGTGAAAGTGACTTTGTGATTGAAGACCGCAACTTCGGTGTAGTAGAGGTAGTCACATAGTCCATCCTTCGGGTACATCTGCGGCACCACCGCATGTGCTCCAACAGTACAGATGTACTCCGTCACTGCAAAGTAAAGCGCGGAGTGCCAAATGCCGACAATTAGGGGTAATGCCGGCCCGTACGACGAAACGGACCACCTATGTAAAAAAAGCCATTCCACTCAACGTGAAAGCGGTCGGAAGTGCAGAGCAGTCATTTGCCACAATGGGCGACAGCACCGTTATCCACTCACTGTTACCACCAAGTGCTATTCAAACTTCCCGCCTTCACATGTGCTCGCGGGCCCCCCGCCTGAGACTTCGCCAGCTTGAGTCCTTTTTGTGCTTGCTTTTCCACCCGCACGTGCCGACGTTGCACTGCCACGTGCTCGCTTACTATCGTACAAACCAACGCGATTGGCGTTCCTAACTAAAAAACGCGGGCGCTGCCGGTTTGTTACGTATATTTTGCTTCAAACGAACCTACAGCTTTCTTTCCCTTAAACAACAGGCGAGGTATGACAAGCGCCAGATGTTTACGAGTTTCGGAAACTTATGACTATATAAACCGCTTGGCTGTCGAAGCCTTTGGGTTACGCCGTGACGACAGCGGCTACGACAGAACACGAGCTCTTCTTGGGCCCAGCGAACGAGCTACGACCAGGCGCAGTCCTAAATTGCTAAGAACTTAATAAACTGATGCGAACGTGCTCTTTGTACGGACGTTAACCAAAGAACCTGTAACTGCCTGCCGTATCGGCACCTGCTCGGGGCACTCCGGCTCCAGCGTTACCAGCAGCGTTCCCCTTTCCTCTTGGCGGCGTCGCTGTATGTGAGCTGCCTGCTCCTAGGCGTACGTATGACCACAGCTGGTCCCGACGCGCTCGCAAGCGAGTAAAGAGCGCACAGCGAGCAAGCGCGTTCAGACGGCCTGTGGCATAAAGGTTGGCCAACCCATTTAGAAGTAACGCGCGCCGGTATTTTCCACTCTCACGTTGACGCTGCTCCGGCAACCATTGTATTTTGAGGTGTGCTTCGCGACTTTGAATTTCCCTTCCTACTTACCATGTCGATAGATGCGAGTCAGTAGCTACGTTGTTCATGACCTCAGCCACTCTCACCCCTTATGACTTCTAACTTCTCTCCAGGCTGGTTTTTTCGCGCATGCGGATGCGGTTGAGCCGGAAGAGTTTTCTGTGCACACGAGACCTCCGGATATTCCCTTCGCCGAGCTACCAGCAGTTTTGCTTCAATTACAGCAAGGCAGTAATTACAACTTCGACTTGGGCATAATCATGACAGGCGGAGTAAAGCAAGGATGTGGTTATTTCGCTCAAAAGTTAGCAGTATTAGGCTCGCAATACATGGCCATTCGCAGCCCCGGTGTGGAGAAGGCTGGGTTAATAGTTATTAGATGCGACCCTGAGAGGAGCATTTCTTGCCGGCGGCCGTGTCCTGCGTGCGTCCGTCGTCCGCGTCCGCACAGCTGCGTCTCTCCTCCGCTCGCCTCCTCTCCTCTCTTCGATAGCGAACACTCTCTCCCAGCATCTGCGGTCGCACTGCGCGAGGCGCCGCGCGCGGCTGCGCACTGTCCGCATGTGCAGTACCCTTTCTATCCACGGTCTCCTCTCCTTCGGGCGCGCTGCTAATAGAAGCGGAGTGTCGCGCTCCGGACGGTCTCCCAGTCGACGGTCATCCGCACTTGCGCTTGCGCTTGCTCTTTTGCCGTACCCGACGATTGCTTGAAGCGACGCCAATGAAACTCCCTTCAGCGTCGCACCACACCAGGGTTCCCGCCAAGGGAAGGTGGGCATATTTTTTTTTATAAAAAAAATATGCTTTAGAATTACCGAGCGATCAATCTGTTCGTTCTTTCCTTGCATGTGGTTCACGAAGGGTTACCCTAAAGTCATGCAACTCTTCATCTAATGACGGCGATGATTAAACGAGAACATTTATCGTAAGGGATTCGTTCGTTGCTTTCGCAGTTTGGACTGATTCGCAGACCGTTTAGAGTTTGGCTGGTTCAGTTTTGACTTTAACTGGCACGCAGTTTGAATTTTTGATCGCTGTGGCTTTGACTTTGATTTTTCTCTGTCTGCTTTGGCAAGAAGGAAACCACGCGTTTTATTTATTTATTTTATTTATTTATTGGTACCTCAAGGGCCCTTTTGGGGCATTACATGAGGGGTGGGCAGGAAAATAGGCAGGCAAAATACAGTGCAATGATGTAAACAATAAGGGTTACACGTCATGACACAAATCTTGTATCGCAGACCTAAAACGAGTGCTATCAGTACTAACGGCGATGTCGGCAGGAAGATTGTTCCTGTCATGCGCTGTATGAACTAAAAATGAACGCTGAAAAGTTGTAGTGTGAGCGCGTGGTGGGTAAACAGCGTTACGATGGCTGTGGCGCGATGTTTTAGGAGGGGGTAGGATGAACTGATTGTTTGGGGGCAAGGTATAAAAAAACCGGTGATAAAGAGACAGGCGTGCTATCTGTCGACGGGAGGTGAGAGGAGGGAGGAGAAGTTGCGATTTTAATGCCGAGATGCTTGAGTGATACGAATAATCTGAAAGGATGAATCTGGCTGCGCGGTTTTGAACGGATTCAAGGACGTTACAGAGGTTTGCTTGGTGTGGGTCGTAGATGGCGTTGCCGTAATCGAGTTTGGAAAGAACGAGTGTTTTGTATGCAAGTAATTTAACAGACGATGGTGCTAAGGAAAGGTTGCGACGTAAATAACCGAGAACACGATTTGCTGCGTTAGTAATTTGACTGATATGGTAGGACCAAGTTAAATCGTGACTGATGTGGATGCCTAAGTACTTGACTGACGTACAGGAGGGTACTGCAATATTGTTTAGGTAATACGATTGGGGTGCATAATTAGAACGACGGTGAAAAGAAATCAAAGATGTTTTACTGACGTTAAGTGACATGAGCTTTTTCCGGCACCACTCTTGAATCATTGTCGTCCTTACACCTAGAGGTGGCTGAGTTTGCTGTCTAATTTTGCGCGTCCGTGCACCCCTCCCAAGATCCAAGCTGCTTCAACCATGTTGGAATGCTGTGCACGACTGACTCCATCAGGAAGAGGATGAACAGTTTGCTTTAATAGATAGCCCCTCGATTTCCTACGAGTGAAGTGGTTGGCTGTTCTGAAAACCGAATTAAAATCGTTCAGTGGATAAATACCCTAAAAAAACAGAGCGGTTTATGACTGCACCCATCCAATGGTGACGGTTTATGACTCATCCCAATCTGTGCGTTGACGTGGGGATTTAAGATCGGAGCACATCGCATATCAGCCACATGCTGCTCGCGGCGAATAGAGACGCTAGGCCGGACCGTACACCTGTGTGTAGCCAAGAGCATTCTAGGTACACTAAATTATGCTACGATATCCTGGTCATGCCATCATAGCATTTTTGAAGATGTCGCCCTATGGTCCTTTGGTGTCGTGACACTAAAGATATGTATATTTTTAACAGCTGGTGGAGCCGAACGAAGACGACAAAGGTAAGGGATGTTGTAAGATAAGGGAGTGGGATATTTGGTGCGGCCTCACACACATCTCAGCGGTAAATACTGTAAATAATCCGGTTTTCTCTTTTCACAGCGAGTGCTGTTTAAGCTGGTAGTTCAGCTGGCGAACGTGCGCAGGAAAACGTCTCTGCGCTCGGGCGAGACTCGTGTCGCCACATGTCGGAGGCGCGATACAACTGGTACCTGCACGGCTTTAGAAAGGCGCTGCTGGGACGCGCGATACCAGTGGTACAAGCACGGTTTTGGAAAAGAGTCGCGGATTGGTGCGCTCTCTCGCTTGTTACAACATGTGCTGTAGTTTTGACGGCGGAAAGAGAAAAATATTGACAAAATATATACGCCAAATGGCCTAGAAGCAGCAATGTTATTTAACTTCATTTCCGTCCCACACGCCAGACGACACCAGCCGAACGGTGGGCACTGAATGAGTTCAATACCTATGAGCAAAGGCGCCCCTCTCGTTGCACCCTCCGTTACTCTTGAAACTTCACCGCAAAGCCGATGGGCACGCGTACATTGTAGGTACATTAATGAGCGAGGGCTCATCGCTCTTTGGTGGGTTAACACCGACACCATGGAGAAAACGTGACAGACTTGAAGAAAAACCCCGCATAAAACTTGAACGAGACTGCAATCATAACCACGCATACACTTAGCCGAACGAAGAATAAGCTGGGTGGGGTCTTCAGCTTTCTTGTTTGCCCAGTCTTCGCAACACTGTTGCGAAGATGCGACAGTTTTTTAACCATCGTATTATCTTTGGGGACGCTTGATTTAATTAGCTGATTTATACAGTATCCACAGTTGGTTGACATCTTATGCGTTATCTTTTTCGCAGATGGGTGAGCGTGGTGGTTTGCGCAACACTCCACCACTTCTTCTTGTTACCATAACAGCTGAACCACCTCCACACAAAAGTTAATCACTTCAAGGTTGTCTATAATATTCCGTATTCCTTCGCTACATTGTCTGGCATTAGCGCACATATGTAAATGAGTATAAGAAACAAATGAGGCAACTTAAGTCAATATGTTTATAGTAAGAACCTGCAGATTGTCTAAAAATATGATAATTCAGATGAATGCCTTATACAGGGAGCATAAGTGTCAGAATTCAGATATTGAAAAACGTCAGCTCAGCTATATTGTGCGGCAAAACCCGCCTATAACAACGGCTGCTAACAACGATAAATTCAGCCAGCAACCCCTGAAAGAATTTACTGAGTACAGCGGGATCTAATTGCATTTAAATTCATTATTCCGAGTTCGGCAAGAAATACGTTGTTTGACGATTAAGAGCCAATTCCCATGTTTTGAAAGGTGTTTCAGCGAATTGTCCTCGAGGGACTCAGATTATTTACAGAAACGTTTAACGTTACTTCATCAGCGCAGTGCTCATTTCTCAAAAAGAGTGTGTTCTAGATAATTTTCGAAATATCACATTGGGCTGCGTTACTACCACGATTTCAGTAAAGGGCTTGAGCCAATAAAACACCTTATTATTTGAAGGAAGTTACGTCGGTGTGGAATACAAAGGCAAAGATGCTATTTTGTTGAAATTGGTGTACTTTTGATCTCGGCTTCACGGGTGAATTCAGGTGCACCTCAAGGGTGCAGCTGCAGTCAAGGGTGCACCGTTCCTGTTTCTTTTCTTACACCCGTACAATTCTTGATGTTTTCGCATACTTTCGGTTACTTTCGCACTGCTTTATCCTATCAGACTTTCCCTCAACCGCTGCCCTTTTGGCTTGTGCCCAAGTTGCCTCTCGTCCGGATGGAGCACTCAAACCACACCGTCTCGCTTCGCCGACGGGTGCCATGGACGTTCTTTGTGTTCGCAGCGCCTTCAATTTAGTGCTTTGCCTGTTATATGTCGCAGCTTCTTTGGAGTTCGAAGACCTCATACTTGAACGCTGCCTGCCATGACTGCGTGCTGGACGCAATTCCCGAGCGTAAAACCCACAGATTGCCACAACCCATCAGCCAGCCCGATAATTTGTTTTCCAGTACCCCTTGCGTCTGATGACTCTCAGGTCGTGGACCGACTCAGAAGTTAGCGGGTCATCCTTCAGGCGGATATAACCTTCAAAACAGATTCAACTGTTCGTGCTTTGAAATCGTCACCATCAAATATACGTACGGTTATGGATTTGTGCGCCAGTCGAATAAAAGCAAGCTGAACTTCGAAAGCGGAAAGTAAAGAGACATAGCCTCCTCGAGTTTCACAGCTTTCGGAGAGACTAAGGAGAGTAGGAATATGGATTCATGAGTCGTTGCAGTAAGGGTTTACTGAAGGAATGAATATTTGAGTCCAGGATGACGGCTCCCAGAATGACCATGGTTCACGTGCAGCCCGTCAAATTCCCCGATTCGTCCTGGACCATGAAGCCCGATTCCTAGGGTGCGGCGAACGACAACGACACCAAGCAAGACACTACTGGGGTACTCAACCAGAAACAGAGGCTGTAGAGGCTTTGGAACGCTGCTGCTTCCACGAATGCCGTTTCGGAGAAGTCCCCACGAGCCTCCCGGGACTTCGGTGTCACTGAAGCGATAATTATTTTGGAGATGTTTCGGCGCCCCTGCCATGTCTCTAGGCTCGGCGAGGAGACTTCTGCTGTGGAGGCCCCTCAGTCGCCCCGTTCGGACGCTGGTGTAGCAAACAGAAGTCCCACTTCGAAGACATCACAGCGGCTCTTCTGCAACCCTAGGATCGCTGACTTCACGTGCGCTGCGAAGATGTCTGACCGGCCCTCCTGGGACCCCGGAGTCGATGATGCGACATCGCTTTGGAGGTGTCTCAGGGTGCCTCTTGCGACCCTTACGTTTCTGACACGGCTCTTGTAGTGCAAACGTCACAGCAGCCTTCGCGCAACTGAAGATTGTTTGATTGGACCCGGCTGCGAGAAAGTGGCGCCTGCACAAGGCGGTCTTCTGCTGGCAGTGACTAATGGAGTGCTTTTCTGCTTTTCCATGAGCGATTCTCAACGCTGGAGGGGGAGCTGGGGCCGTGCTCATCCATTCTGGGTGGGGAAGAATTTCAAAGACAAAGCAGAACGGTGGCTTTGATGGTGGCGACCCCTTCCCTGCCAAGTGTCAGTCTATGTGGGACGCTCCTATCTAACATGTTTACTAGTCCACGAAAGCGAAATACAGTAGACTCTCGATAAACGGAGCTTCAAGGAACCGAAAAAATTCGTTCCGTTTCAAAGGAGTTCTGTTTGCTAAGAGAGATGTTCAAAAGTGCAATTTTATGTGCGTAAACACTTCTAAGGGCATTTCATGAACCTTTAGGCACTAGAAGGTGAATGTAGCTGATAGGTTTTTCAGAAAGCAAGAAAACTACAGGAGGTTTAGGCACAGCAATCACAAAGTTGATTTGGCAAAAATGAGTCGCTGTGCACTACAAAATTCATCAATCATGTTTTCTTGAGCCCTTGCAACTGCATCTTCACGGAGGGTAGAAGCCTCAACTTGTGGAGTCTTACGAGCCACCGAATTTAGAAGATGGCGACGCGGTGTAATGAAGCGCTGATAGCACCACGATTACATGAACGAGGCGGCAATAGCTGAGACGTGTAAACTCAGCGTCTTGAATCGAGACCGAACGACTGGAACAAGAACTGCAATGTTGCATTCGTTGCACTAACACGGCTGACGACTAACGATACGAGGCTTACGAGGCCAACGAGGTTGAAGAAAACGTGGAGGAAGAAAACAAAAAAACAAAACAAAAACAAAACAGCTGGAAACGTAAAAAACTGATTCTCGTGCCAACAGGTTTCCCAAGAAGTTCCATTTCTGGTTCCGTTTACACGGTGACGCAGAAATCTTAGTTCCGATTACCGACAGTTTCTTTACGTTATCTAAATACAAAACCAACCAACTTGCAGCCTACTGTTCCATTTAGGCGGCAATTCCGTTTAAGCGATTTCCGTATATCGAGATTCTGCTTATACTGTAACGCCAAGGAATTCTACGTGCTGCGGGAATACATCGCTGACTTCGTAGAGGCTGGACCGAACGTGAACACAATGGCAGTATTTCTGCACTTGCCGCATGCTCTCTGGCAACTTCCCTGCTCGCATCAGCTTCGCCCATTTGATCGTAGCGGCTCCCTCGGGGCCGACAGCCTGGAGCATGGTTTCTCTTCCAGGGTGACCAGATCAACCTTGAAATCTACTGTTTTAGCCCCCCTAAGACACTTGGATATAGCAACGCCGAAACCCCTTGTTGCCCATCTGGCTTGCTACAAACTCATCCTGCCTGATTTGATGATGACTGGCGGAACCGAGACATACAGCCAAATTCTCCACTGGATTTGTCAGCCAGCCTAAAAATATTGCTGCTGTGGCATCATGTGCTACAACAGTAAGACTTCTGGTTGGAGTGGGGACCGGACTTCGCCACAGGCCGTGTCACTGACAGTTCCTGACCACGTTGGCGGTGCCGGGACTATGTTGAGAAATAAAGATCCGCATTCAGGGGCCTGAGCAGGAAGACAGGAATACGAGGATCAGCTGGGTACCCTCCCTGGCATTGTCGACTGCATTTTTGTTACTTTCCTCGCATGAGCCACCTTGCCTATTTTTTAATCGCACTAAAATTTACAGCATCCAACATATGAGTATATTTTTCAGGACAATTGATGTTGGAGAGTCGCATTAACTAACAAACTAGCGTTTCGGCAGCTATGCACATCGGCTGCATGTGCTTCAATTACATCTGCTTTTTCTGGTGAGATGGTTCGTTTTGATTATTTGAAACATTTCCTTCTGTGGTTCGCTCCTCTGCGGAACCTACTTCCTCTTCTTGCTGTTTGTTGTTGTACCAGACTGAATATTGTTCGCCATAATCATGACGAATTGTGATACTACGAAGGCAATCCATGGTCTCCGGCCAGACATCCGAGGGGAACTCCGTGCTACAAGGGCCGCATTAACCGAAACAAACGAGCAGAAAGAGATGATGCACACTGTTTTGGAAAATAATCAAGAACTTAAGCCTTAAAATTCCAAGTTTTCCAGCAGGGTTGAGAAGCTGGAGAAGTACAATAGGCTGAATAACTTGGAAATAAAAGGCGTCCCCCTCGATTGGGAACCCATCACCGTGCTAAAAAACTGGCGAACACGAGAAGGCAGATTTAACAGAGGCCGACATCGATTTGTGAGACAGAGTGCCACTGCACGGCATGATCGGACAAACGACACCGTGCGATTTGTCCAGCGGACAGACAGGAGCAATCTACTCTCAGAGGTTGGAAAATAAGGATGACTACCAAGGATCCCGGTTTTGAGTCATATTGCCCTATCTACAGTAACGAACTCTTGATGAGGCAGGTGCACACAACTTCGTGCTGCAGTGCAGAAGAAAAACGCAGGAGTAGTGGAAATTGGTGGCGACAGTTGAAGGGAAGTTGCACGCATGGAGAGACGAAGCAGCGTCCGTTTTGCGCATTGCGGGCATGGCAATACGTAATACAATGCCATACGTAATACTTAATGCAACTGCTGACAATACAACACGTAATACAGTTGCAATACAGCAATACTTACGTATTGCTGACATGGCAGACTTTGACAAGATGACCTCGGCACCGGAAGAAATGGTGTTCGTCAACATTATGCTGATATTACAATGTTCATCCGGGATTGAAAGTTTCCGGAAAGAGTATATTATCATGATGTACCAAGATGGCAAGCGGGGCGAGGTGGTATTGGTTCACGGTGATAGAAGACAACCAGCGCAAGAAAGACGAGGATGAAGAAGGTGACAGATACAGCGCGGCTGTGTCTGTTACGTTCCTTGTCCTTGTCTTTCTTGCGCTGGTTGTTTTCTATTATCATGATGTGTGGGCTCTAAATGACTTGTCTCGTGATCGCCATTAGTACGCCATTCTCTGTGTTTCATTTAAAACGCGCGAAGGGTCCAGGAAACAACATGAATTGGGCGATTTACTTCAATTTATTTTGTTTAGCTATGATGTTTTTCTTGTTACGGAGACCAGTTTGAGTGACGAAAATGTCCCGTCTATCCCGAATTACGCATAGAATGGGCAGACGCATCCACATGGCAGGCGTGGGGGCGTTGCCATTTATGTTATCCCTATGATTCCTCTTGCGGCAGTGGCACAATTTTTTTAACCTTAGCGTCGAATGCCGAACTGTGAATATCGGAACCACTACCATTGTTGTTATCTATCGGCCACCTGCAGGGAACAAAACCCTTTTTTTCATTTGTACAAGAAGACCACTTTTGTCACCCATGCATGGACCACAGGAAATGTGTGAGTATAGATAATTTATATATAAACATGTTTGAAGATGACACTTTATCACCGAATCTTAATGATCTTTTCAATTCCTTTGCGTGAATGTGTCTCATTGCTAAAGCAACACTACTCACAGGAAAAAACGACACCGCTACTGGGATTGTGTATCCCAAATATGCATGTACATTAAATCGCTGCAGGTCTGTTATTATCTGACATAAGTTATTTGCCGATTTTTGTTTGCCTCCCTTAGCCCAAAAAATTGTAAATAAGCAACGTTATCTGGCGCATAGGATTGATGAACCCAGTTCGAACCAATATCACTCACTCCTAAGTAATACAGCTTGGGTAGGTATATTGTAAGAAAAACACCGTAGGCTGCGTACAACACGTTTATTGAAAAACGTTTTTCACGTAATGGCTTTGTATTTCCTCTCAAGCGAAGTAAAAAAGCCTAAGTAAATACAGAAGCCATGGATTAGTGAAGGGTTGGCCGAAAAATAAAAAAAAATAGTGTGTATCGTTCTCTCACAAATACTGGCGATTTAAATAATTCTACTCTTTTGAAAGATTTGAACCCACGTTAACGATGAGATAAAAATAAACAAAAAGGTATAAAAACGTTTTTTCCGAAATTTATAGTGACTAAAAATTATCTGGGATGAGAAAATTCTTCAAAGAAGCATAGTAGGCCCATGCTTAGTATAGAAGTGCCCAGATGGGTGTTGCAATGTGATAGGTCCGTTTTAGTAATGAACACATATGATGTGAATAGTGGTTTTTACAGTGAAACATCTTCCTTTAATTTGATATAGAAAGAATAACGGTGACCAATTTTGATATTGAAAATGCAGTTGCCCTAACACACGTCGGACTGAGTGACATGGAAACAATCATCCACAACATTACGACTAATGTTGCCGCTGGTTTTGATGAGTTTAAAGCAATCCCAGTTAACAATGCGTCTGACATAACACCTGTTATTTCAACCGCCGACGGTGCCTTAAAACAGCCATAATATTTGCCGTCTATAAAAGCAGCAACGCACAGAAATTTTCAAACTGTCGGCCCATTCCTATTGTACCAGTCTTGTGGAACGTATTTCAGAGTGCCATAAGAGTATATGAGAAAACTTTTCCTAATAAATATTGTAATAAGCGATATGCAGTATGGTTTCCAGCAAGGCAAGTCAACAGAAATAGCGCTGCTAAAATGAACCTGTCAATATACTTATTTTCAAAATAAGCTTTACACTTTAGGGCTATTTCTTGACCTACGCAAAGCATTTGATTCAGTACCCCACAGTGTTGTCATCACTAAATTTTTTAAACATCCTGTTCGAGGTATTTTGCTAAAAATAATAGCTACGTAGCTAACCGTTGCCAATTTGTGAAATTGAATCAAGCTTCGTCATGTATGTTACGATCCATACTTGTGCCATTGCTTTTTATCGTTAACATAAAAGACCTGTGTCGTATTCCTGACTTCCCCAAATTTGTCATGTGAATCATTACGCCAATATTCATTTGACTGCATCATTCAGGTTGTTTATTTTTCACCTAACAGTACACCAGGTGAAAAGTGGGGAAAAAAGGGAGAAAATTTAAACCACTCGACAAAACCATCAATGCTTATTTCAAAGCGTTATCCCTCGGTCTACACATAGCTATGTTACAGGTAAATACGAACGACGAAACGAAATACATTACTTTTACAATCAATAACAAGTTTCTGAATCAAAAATATTGTTGTTTTCCTCGGAGCTATGCTTGAGCACTTAAAAACGGAAAAATCCTAAGGCCTTTTCTTGTTGTCCTGAAACACTCATGCTGGTAAAACAGTGGTACAACTTAGTAAATCGAATGGTTTTTTATGCATATGGAGCGCGAATCTCATATGGTTGAAGAAAGTTTCTTATTACAAGCTCTTCGATTATAACTACACTGATCGCACATTAGTATTGGGAACTACGACCTGCAGCAGCTGCAACACACCCACTATACCCCGAAAAAAATGTTTTTATTCTTCTAAGAATATTGAGGCTCACCTCGACTACCACATAGTCACCCCCTGTTTATAAAACACGACAGACATCCAACAACTTAAATTTACTATTTAAATATTGTTACACATCAAAAGCAACGAATTATATCTCAGCGATAATTGTGCTCAATATGAGCATTTTACTGTCCGTAAAACACTCACAAAGAGAAAAATAATTAGGAATAACTCTGGTCACTAACACGTAGAGTACCAAGTTCACATTCTTCTAAATAATTCCACCAATCTAAGACGTACCAAACACTACGTAACACAAATGTCATATAATTCTACTAATATTTCAAATTGTGTATGTGTATACAGCGCACTCCAATGTATCTAAATTTTTTACTTCTGAGCACAATCTGCAATTTCTTTAATGGTTTTTGTGTGCCATGCTAATATTGTAAGCTTCGGCTTATTACGGGTTGCCTGCTTTTTTAGGAGTCCTGTTCCTTGTGTATCTGTGCCATGCCGCAAACATATTTGTTTACATAAGGTTGTAAGCTCTGTGACGTCTGAATACTGTGTTCGCTATGCGAATGCATAGCTGTGCCACACTACTTTTGTGGCATAAGCCTCGATTAGGCTTCTAGCATTTTACTTTTCCCCTGCTCTTTCTGTCTTTTTTTTTACCCCGAAAGAAATAAACTTCAAACCAAACATTCTCGTGTGATCTACGCGTAATTCCCCATCACTGCACTTCTTTCGCTTGACAAGTTAATCGTCTCCTTTATAATTCTACTCTTCTGCTTTAAAATTCTTTACTTTATTCCGGGCTAAAATACGTATAAAACGTATTTTAGCCTGGACATATGTATAAAACGTAAAACTTTATTCCGGGCTAAAATACGTATAACAGCCACGTATAAAAGTACACGACACTCCTTCAGTTTTTTTTTTCGCCGCGGGGGGCCGACGCACACAATCACGTTTTGTAAGGACTCCAGTTCGGCAACTCCAAATTGACGGACTGCCCTCAATGGCAAGTGAACAGCTTTAGCATCATGATCCTAACGTTATCCAGAACGTTTCGGTACATCAAGTGCCGTTCGAGAATCTCTCCCTAATTATCGGACTCTGGATTTAATGGCGGTTCCGTTTCTGTTAAGCCTACGAAGCCAAAGTTGAATACTTTGCCTTCGGACATGCGGTCAGGCGTAGAGCCCCTGCCCCTTCCCATCCCAGGGCCAAACTCTTAGCGCTAAGAGGCCATAGAATTAGACCACCTAAATGGCCACACTATCCTACTGAAGAATCCTGGACCGGCATCATCTACTCCCGCCTCAAGAATGCGCCTTTGAAGTTGCCGCGCAACGCCACGTCAATCATGTGAACTCTCTGTTTCACCTACCACCGGCGCCAACACCCGCCGCACCCCGCAACCGTGGTTGCCAAAAGACATTTAAACGTTAAACAATTACTCGCGAAACCTCGCGACCTGCTCCCCTCCCTGTCCTCCAAAGCTTCGTAACGGCAAGAGCTGTTCACCAGCAGAAATCTTACAACACCATCGTTATTCAGATACAGACGTTTTTAAATTTTGTCATCGCAAGTACGCCCAACCCCAGTTTTGACATCACGCTGAGCCCAATTACATGCGTGCAAAACGCTGGAGAAGAATACAAAATCGCGCCATACCTGCAGCCACCCCCCCCCCCCAGACACACACAATCTCCGAGGAGTCATCTGTGGTATGGACCCGGAGCAACAAATGAAGCTCTCGCCGACCTCCTACAAGCCAAAAAGCCACAGCTCGTACATGCTCGCCTCATGGGCCAAAACACCTCGGCACTCCTGACCTTCCAGGGCCCTCACGTGCCCTTTTACGTGAATGTCGGCAGCCTGCCGCACCGTTGCCACCCATTCCCAAGGACTGTACAAGTCTGCCATGTGCCAACGATACTGCGACGTAGGCCATTGACGAGATGTCTACCCGCATCCAAACTGCCTTAATGCCCCGCTTGTAAACTGAGCAACCTCCCGCAGGCAGCCTTTGAGATGCCCATGGAAAACTGTGCAACGTTACAGCTTGCCACCGCCAGCAAATACTGCCCTAAGATACGCATACCCGCCCCCAAGTACCCAGCCCCATTAACTTGCCCCAGCCACTTGGCCCCAGCCACTTGGGACGAACCGCCTCTTCAGTATCGATGAGCTGGTCACGTTGAGCTGGTGAGACGGTAATTGTTGGTGATCAGTGGTGATCGGTAGTGATCTTGAGCTGGTGATCGGTCAGCTGGCAGCCGGTCAGCTGACCAGCTCCCCCCCCCGCACAGGTGAGCTTGTCAGATGTTGCCTCGCGCTCCGATGCTGCTCGCTGATTAACTCCTGTTCCCACGGGACCAGCAGTAACCTGTACAACCACACTGCCTCCGCCCCCACCCGCTATGAAATAATTTACCCGAAATGAAACAACAAAACACCACCATGTTCTAACATATTGAAGCCCTAGAAGCTGCTACCTCCCACCGAGACTGCCTGCCCATCCCCACACTCCATCTCTGACAAAGCAGCGGAGGCCGTCTTTGACAAAAAGTTTGTGATTAAAGTCACGTCACTTGTCTAATAAAATCAGCAATGCCTTGGTTACCCTCAACAACATTTACCGACACTTTCAAGACTCTTCTTCGGCTCACTGACTCCCTAACCCAGCGCATGACCGCCCAAGTGCAGGGCGAGCCAGACCAACCTTACCCACGCTATCTGGCACGGTCTTGACGCCCTCAAAGGCGACAGAAATCCTCGGCCAAAGAAGCTGAAGGCAACGTCATCAGCAAATCTGAGGTTACTGAGGTATTCTGCATTAACCCTTACTCCCAGCTGTTCCCAATCCGACGTTCTCAATACTTCTGGTAAACACGCTGTGAATAACATTGAAGAGATTGTGTCTCCTTGTCTGACACCCTTCCTTAGAGGTATTTTACTGCTCTACTTGTGGAGGATGATGGTAGCTGTGGATCCATTGTAGATATCCTCTAGTATTCTTACATAATGCTCACCTGCCCCCTGGTTCCGTAATGCCTGAATGACTGCTAGGGTTTCGACGGAGTCAAATGTTTTCTCATAATCTATGAAGGCTATATATAGGGGTTCAGTATACTCAGCGCACTTCTCTTTCACTTGATTGATCGTGTGAATATGGTCCATTGTTGAATAACCTTTACGGAACCCTGCTTGTTCTTTAGGTTGACTGAAATCTCTGGTTGCAGAAATTCTGTTATCGATTACCTTGGTAAGTATCTTGTAGATGACTGACAGTTTGCTGATCGGCCTGTAATGTTTCAAGTGCTCCAAGTCGCCTTTCTTATGGATTAGGATGATGTTCGCGTTCTTCCATGATTCCGGTACACTTGCGGTCATTAGGCATTGCTTATACAGGTTTGCCAGTTTTTCAAGTACAATTTCTTTGCCATCCTTCAAGAAGTCTGCTGTTATCTGATCCTCACCAGGTGCTTTGTCCCCTTTTATTTCTTTCAAACCCTCGTTAATTCGTCCTTCATTACTGGTGGGATGTCTATTCCCTCTGAACAACTGTCTCGTTTGGCATTATCCTGGATGTCCCGGCTACTGTACAGTGTCCCTATAGAACTCCTGGGCCACTGTGACTATTTTATTCCTATTTGTGATGAGATTGCCGTGCTTATCTTTCAGTGCATAATCTGATTTTTCCCCGCGCCAAGACGCCTCTTTGCTGCTTTCAGGCTACCTCCGTTCTTTACAGCATATTCGATCCTCTCCATAGTATACTTCCGTATGTCAGCTGTCTTACGCTTATTGATTAACTTCGAAAGCTCCGCTAGTTCTATTCTGTCAGCGGTGGTAGAGATTGTCATGGTTTGCTGTTTCCTAATTAGATATTTCGTCTCCTGTGAAAGTTTACTAGTATCCTGTCTAGCCATAGTGTCCCCGACCTCTACTGCACACTCCGTGATAATGAGTGTAAGGTTGTCCCTGGCTTCCTGTGTCGTAAGCTCAGCTTCATTGTTAAGAGCTGAATATCGGTTGTGCAGCGCGACGCTGAATTCTTCTGCTTTACGTCTTACTGTTAGCTCATTTATCGGCTTCTTTCGTACTAGCTTGTTGCCGTCCCTCCTCAAATCAAGCCTAATTCGACATCTTACCATACGGTGGTTACTACATCTTACCCTTTCGAGCACTTCCACATCCTTCACGACGCCAGGGCTATCGTATATTATGAAGTCTATTGCATTTTTATGCTCCCCCTTCGGGCTCCTCAAGGCCCACTTCCGACACTCCCGTTTACAGAAGAAAGTATTCATTATGCGTAGGGAATTCCCTTCTGCAAACTGAACCAGTAGGTCCCCCCTCGTATTGTGTGTATGACACGTAATTACGTGTGATTACGTGTAAATACGTCTATTACGTGTAATTACTTGTATTAGGTGGTATTACGTGTAATACCACCCCGGAAAAGATCAAATAACCAACAAGGTTTTACGAAATCTCGACGAACTCCGCCCTCAACTCCACCCTTGCCCTCTTCAAAAGCACTGGTCAGCGAGCACCCCCCTACTTAGTGGCGCCACGCCAACATCACACTCATCCCGAAGCCGCACAGACGAATCTTCATCGACAATGTTCGCCGGATTTTCCTCTCCTCCTGTGTGTGTAAACCTCCGACCAGCTCGGTCCCTCCCGACTTACTGCATTCCTGGAAGGCAATTAGCTCTATCCTCGCCCCATGTTTGGGTATCGAACAGACCAGTACACTGTTAGTGAGCTAGAATGATCTAGCGGCGCGAACGGCAAGGAATGAGCGTGCTCTTCTGTGAAGAAAACACGACGTGGCAGTAATGCACCCTCTTCCAGAGGCGCCGGCATCGCAGTCGCCATACTTCAGGCTGCCAGTAGTGGTTATGACTAACTGTTTCGACGTTTCACATCAAACATCCACAGTGGTAACAGCTGCAGAGCCCCTCAAACAACGGTGAATTTGTCGGTGGCGCCACTGAAAGAGGCCGCAGTGGTGCCCCTGGCGACGGCAGACGCAGTTTCCTTGAGCCGTTACACTGCACAGCGCTCCCCTTCGCGGCACGAGATCTCTCTAGTTCACTGTAAGTATACTGAAGATGTGCTTTTATATGTTAAAGAGCGAACTACTGAAAATGCAGGATGAACACACCCAGTCCCATACTTTCATTAGATGTGCAAGGAGCCTTTCATAATGTCACACATGCGGAAATCCTGTAAGGCCACCAAACAACCAATTGCAGGGCGGCCACATACAATTTCGCCCGCGCCTTTCTCAAGAGCCGCACCGCCATCATCCGTAAGCCCCCCCTCCAGCCGGACGCTTTCTCCACTGCGCCCAAAGGAACACCACCAGGTTCTGTGACCTTCCATCTCCTATTTAAACGGGTACGGACACAAAATTTTGAAGACGAGATAACATCGGAGATACATTGGTGTGGACATACTTACATCTGCAAATTTTCAGCGGCGAATAGAGCCTCCCAAATAGTTATAATACATTTTATAGTTTTCGAAACCCAAACGAGCAGCCAGCGGGGGAGCTCGCCCAATCGTCATCCCCAGGATTTGGAATAAATAAACAACATCCAAGCACGTCACATCTTTGTGTGGACCGCTTCCGCAGGGCCGGCGTTTTTCGCTCACACGTTGCTACAGTCGGATGTCGGAGCGTCTGCTCTCGAGCGACGAACGATCCAATCGGTGGCGTCGGAAGCGCAGGGAAATTCGTCGGCTTATCGGGCAGCCTACCGCGACTTAGGTTCTACAGCGATTCAAGGCGCTCTATTCTTATTGCTTCCTATTACACTGGACACCTAAAGTGCGCTCAGCGAGCCGCACGGTTGCTGAGCAGCCAGCGGCCACGGCCGCGAAGTGGTACAGGTGGCACAGGTATCTCGAGCGATAACATGTTACCGCCGCACGAAGTGGAACGCAAGTCCCAAACAACGCAGCACACATGAGAAAAGGATTGATGATGCGATGGCGGGTTGCATTAAAAATTGTCATCTGCACCCCTGCAAACGAAGAGTGGCAATCGTGTATCCGCCGCAGTGTTAACGAACACTTCTGTAGGCGGACCTGTAGGCAGACCGTCGCTTGCTCTCAGCGCGCGTCTTCAAATTACCAGTGTCAAGTCTTCTGTATCTGCTGCATCAATTTGCACTCGCAGCACCTGCATCACGTCAGCGGTCGTTTTTTAACCAAGCGGCTGTTTAGATTAGTACGCAGGGTCATTCGCAGAAACTGCCGGCGACGCGGATTTGACAGTGTAACGGCAGCTCTGTTCTGTGATATCCGGCGATCACGTGGACAACTTTGCGTACACAAAATTTAACGTTTCACGGCACCCCCAGAAACCTAAACTGCGACTGGACGCGTTAAAAACGTCTTTAAATTAACAACCGTCTCAACCTGAAAAAAATGAGGTTTCCACACGTGATAAGTAGGTGATTAGCTATTTACCGCAAGAAAAGACCAAGATGCAGAACTTTTGGTCACTGCCCCTTACCACGAAACTTTTTCTACTCCAAGCCCTGTTTTCTGCCATCCCCAACCTTCAGCAAGCTTTATATGCTGACGATTTTAGGTTCTGGACAAACACTGGATCCCCTGGAGAGCAACAAGGCATTTTCGTGCAAGCCATTTATTGCCCACTTAGGGGCCTGCAGCAGTGTGGTCCGATATGTGCTCCCCATAAAACCGCACTCGTTATTCAATCCCGCAGCCGAGGATTACCCGAAACCCCACTCCCGACCCATCTTTTATGATCGATTCCTCACCCGTTCACTCAGTGGCCTCACTCTCTAAAATTGGCATGATGTTGCAGGTACACGGCTCTGGGGCGGTGATTCTCTCACAAGTCACAATCAGTCAGCTAACATCAGAAGAATCTGAACCCAGCACCATGGCTTAAAAGAACCAGACACCAGCCGTATTTTCTAAGATCTACTGGCCAGTCACATTACATTAGGTACTCTCTACATCAACCTTATGGCAAAGGAAGGTGTCAAATTAGGCGCCCTTAACGGGATATTGTGCAAGATGACCATTGACCTTCCCGCCGTCACTCCTACTGCCCGTCTTCTGCGATTACATGTTCACAAACCTCTTTCTCGGCTCCCAAACCCCAGTAGGTTGAGCAAGTCACGCGCTTTGCCCTCACGCCTACGGGACCCGTTGTACCCCATAAACTAGGCTACGCCACTTTCGACGGACCCGAGTGTATTCGTCCCTCACTGCACCCTTATAACTTCGTGCCTTATAGCCTCAAGTACATGCACCTTTTATTCTTTCATGGCAGAGGACAGGCCCGCGTCACCCGCCCCCAAGTCTAATTATACAGGAAACCGGTCAACAGAACTCGATCAACCGAATCAACACTCGATCAATAGAAATCTCTCCGTATACATCCCACCTCGCCCAGACACTGGTTATCGTCTACTCCAAATCAGCTAATATTACCGCCCTAAGCCTTCTCCACGCATGCACCACGACGGCAGAAGAGACAGCCATCACACCGGCAGCAACGACGGCTTCCTCCAACTACGTGGCGATCCTCACAGACTCGCAGCAGGCTTGTGTACACTACTGAGCAGGCCACATCTTGCCCTCAGGTCTCAAGACTTTATCCTCGAGAAGGATCCCCCGCACCGCGATTTTGTGGACACCAGGTCATTCTTCCCTTCTAGTGAAACGAGGTGGCACACACCAGTGCCCGCGCTCTTACCCTTGTCCCTTTGTTATGTGCTCCAACCGAATAAGTTTGTAAATTAGAGAGTCGAAAGATCCTACCGGGTTTTTCCTCCTCCAACACCGGTGGTGCTGTCTCGCCCTCTTCTCCATGTATACCGTATGGACGGAGCACACCGCCAGATATAAGTATACCGTCTTTGTCCATAATGGGCCCATGGTCTCCACTGGGGAAGCCACTGTCGCCTCTACCAAAGCTGTCATCCGCTGACTCACTGTCGTCACCACCTGCACAACAAAAAGAGCGAAGAGCAGCAGTGTGAAGTCCACCGGCGGCACATCTGGGTGGAATCGTTGACAATGGCGTTTAAAATATCACGAAATTTCTATTGCGCTGCCAGGTAACACGCCTCCAGTTTCTTCATTCCTTCGCCTCATAATCTTTGCGGCTACTATCTGCTCCTACCACAAGCCATTGACATTATGTTCCTCCCCCTGTCTTTCGCCACTCATTGCCCTCGTTATTTTTCAATCTCTCTCCCTTCTGCTTCGTTATCACACTTCACCGTATCTTTCACCTCCCTCCTTGCATTCCACTTCCACTTCCTTCTCCTCATCTCTGCTTCCGACCTTATTCACCCTGTCTCCAAAAAAACTGCGCGTTCTCTTGAGTTCCCCTACCTCTCGCCCCCAGCATTTCTAATGTCCCAATCCCCATTTCTCTGACAGTCGTCTTCGATTCCCTCTTACCCCTTCCTTGTTTCCCTACATTTATCCCTATTTATCTATTAGGTTTCTTTTCTTGAGTCACGAGACCTAATGGTGCCTCACGGGTGATTTGGGAAGGTCTCTTGAGTAAGCCATGAGTACCTTAAAATTACTGGGTCAAGATTGCTGACGCGATTCTTCACAAACACTTCTGAATTGGTGATTACCCACACAAAAAGTAGTACTTTGTGGGCCAAGGCTGATTACATACTATTGGGGACTCACGGCCCGTTCACAGGTCACTGCTGGTAACTAAACTGTTACCTCTGAGTCACTAGGTACATATAAGAAGCTACAGGTAATATTGGCGAGCGTACACAAATTTCACTTGTTGGTGCGGGTTGCAGAAACACAAACCAAATTAACTCAGTTGAGGTGGCCCAACCAAGACGACTGTCTTTATAACGGCCTTTAATAGGCCTCCAAAGGTTCGTATATTGTGATCAACAATAATATGAAAAGCGAAAACGCCAGTGTGTACGACATTTTGGCGCACGTTAAAGGTCTCTAGGTAGTCAAAATAAATCAGGAACTCTTCACGATGGCGCGCCTCATCGCCTGTGTAACGTCGGCACGTAAAACCCTACAATCGAAAATTCGGTCAATCAATCAATTAATCAATCAATCAATCAATCAATCAATCAATCAATCACTAAATCCCCTATACTATACCTAGACGGCAGGGGGCGAAATATCAAGCTGAGGCAACTTTTACGAAACACTTTGCACACAGACCCTGCATTCACTCGTGATACCTTAAAATAGAAGTGTGAAACCTGAACCATTATTATTTCCAATGCTGCGTAACGCTCCTCCACTTTCTTCCTACCATTCTCTCACCACCTGCTCTTGTACTACCCCTCAACCCGCAAGCCACTCACGGTACACTCGAGTTCCTTTCTTTCGCCACTCATTGCGTCACCAGTTTTTTCAATCTTTCCGGTCAGCCTCCGCTACATTCTCCCATCGACACTCAAGATATCTCTTGCTTTCCTCCCACCATTCCACATAAACTTCTGCCTCCCCATTATGTTCCCCCTCGCCGACAATAGGTGCACTCCCTCAGAGAGCATAGGTCGTCGTACTCACTCGTGAGTACACTCATTTGTACTCATTTGTACTCAAACTAACGAGTGAGTGTAACGATGAGTGAGTATACAATCAGAAGAAAAAGTGAGTACGAGGACGAGTCAGTACAGGGGTAAGTCCACTATTCGTGAGTGCAGTACTCATGAGTACACTAGTCATGAGAATGAGTACTCATGAGTACAGTATTCATGAGTATGAGTAGTCACGAGTATAAGTACTCATAAGTACACAGTACTCATGAGTAGTACTCGTGAGTACCCAGTACTCATGAGTACTACTCATGGGTATACAGTACGCATGAGTACAACACTCATGAATACTGTATTTTCGAGTGCATGCACTCGTGAGTACAGTAGTGCAAACAAGTTCTATCACGAACTCGAGTCTGGTCGCACATCTACGAGTCGCAAACATTTAACGGTGCTGCTGTGCAGCTAACTCTCAAGGATGGTAAAATCAGACAATGAAAACTGCGCCTCCCTCCTTTCCCTGTCCGTGTTTGGCGCTGTTAGTGTTTTTCGGTGGTCGCTCGCTAAGGGGTCGCAGTGAAACGTTAAAAGCGAGGGGGTGAGGTCCCGTCCGGAAGTGCAGCCGCAGTAACTCTGTTTCTATGGCACGTGTTGATTGGCGCAGTTATTTTTGTTTACAAATACGCGGCCTGGGAACACATACCTGCTTCGTTCCACTTGCATCGTTCAAATTGCTTTAGAGAGGTGGGTGGTGGAAGGACTGCTACTAATGCAGGCACTACGCGCACCGAAGTCGCTCGTTTCCTGGTCTTCAGCAGTTTCCATTGACGCATGTCACTCTGTGTAGCCGTTTCGTGAGCCAAACCGCTCGTTCCAGCAGCCGCAGTAATTTACATGATTCGCCTCAAATCGATTGCATGGTTTGTCTCACCGAACTTGTCCGCAACATGCTGCTGTGCGATAATTTGGCTGATGCACGTGCGGCCATATGGTTTTATTAAGCTCCCGTTTTGAAACTTTTTCCTCGGGTTCGGTAGGACTATAGTCTCGTGCAGTCCATTTACAAAAGAGCATACAGCCCCACCGTGCAGGGGCAGCTGTGTAATTTTCCTCTGCATTGGAAATAAAATATCCGACTACACCGAGGCTCGTTTGTGGGTTGTTTTAATCGGACATCATGATTCCCAGTTGAACGCGTGCGACGCCTTGTTTCGCCTCGCATATTTTGTGGAAGAGCTCTGGCATCTTGCAACTGGAGGAGCGTTTTGCTTTCGAATGGCAAGCCGATGCACTGCTTCTCGTTTATGCCACTGTGTAATGAGGAAGCTGACGACGATGGTGAATATTCATGGTTGTTCTTCCCCTACATTCATCTCCTATTTACTGGCGGGAAGACCACCCCTCGCTAGCAACTACTCCGAAGTTTAAGTTCACACTGTGGAAGGCCTCTCGAAGGGGCCATTTTTCTATCATAGACGGAAACGTCACACGTTGGGGTTTTAGCTTAAGCTCGCGACTTGGAATATCTCGTAAAACATGTAGCTTGGCCATAACGACGCCACCGCACTTTTTGATTTATATCTGTCTGCTTCGTCAACGCTGTTTGAGACAAGAGCTGCAGATTTCCACTGTGCAACCAAGGCACCAACACGGCAATAAAGCGACGTCAGTGTAAGCTATCACGCCTCCGAAAAACGAGTCTGCAACCTTTGTTTTCCAGTTCACACAGCACCGGCGAGCAGTTGGACAGTGCTGTAACGGCACAGGCAGCACAGGTACCGGCAGACACTCCAAGCACAGGCAGCAACTGGGTTCGCTGCGGCAGTCGACTGCGAGCGGTACCACTCCACGCGCCCCCCCCCCCCCCCGCACGCACGCGCACAACACACACACACACACTGCTAGGACTGGGTAGTAGTCGAGTAAACATCACGACGCGTAGCGCACCTGTCCTGTCCCTTTCCAGCGGCGGGACCTCCTTTTTGGGCTTCTCGCGCGCTAGCCCATTGTCGGTTTTGTGTTTATCTCTTATTTTGCGGCAGGCGGTGGTGGCGAGGGGTATGGTCGCGCAATTTTCGCAGCATGCGATATAGTGGCAGCCACGTCTCTATGCAGCTAATTTTAAAGGAGATAGTCTTTCTTTGGCTACTCGAGCGAGCCTTTTTTTAGCTACTCGAGCACGACCATGTTGGCCTGTCTGTCTGTCTCTCTGTGTCTGTCATGAATACAATTTATTATTGCAACTTATATCCCACCCCGCTGTATACATTACAGCTTCCTACCCCGTACGTTTTTGTTGCAGTACTTGCAGCGATAGGTCACGTTGCAAAAATCCTTGCTAGTGCCAATGTAATCATAGTGGTTAAAACTCTTTCATAGTGGATCAAACTCAAAGTGATTCAAGTTCAATCTCTCTGGCACACTTCATCCTTGCGCTATCACTACGTCGTCCGCTGATTGCGTGTTTCAGGCAACCATTGCATACAAACAATCGTCAGCGCAACACTTTTTCACTGACCTCCACGCTCCAAATCCGCATACTGCGCATACCTCAAATTTTGGGCCTTTTATACCAAGGTGACCACTCTTTCCTTCTTTTTGTAACAACTCCTCCTCCGGAAATGTGTTCCGTTTCTTCCCCCCGTGCAAAAGAACAACACCAAATGAAACACAAGGCCACGTTAATCGTACAATGATCACTTATCGTTTTTCGGCTTGAATAATATCATTTAATGGCCGTGGTCATCTTCAACAGGGTGTCAGCGGAGTAATTTTGAAGTCGGAGAAAGAGGGCTTACCAATCAGTTACTAGGAAGGGCTACTTGCCAAGCAGGTGTTGCGACGAGCTAGCGAGGATGATGCAACATTGCATGATGCAACATTGCGTCAACTGTACCACTTCCCATGATGCAACATTGCGTCAACTGTAACTGAGGCTATTGGTTGGATGCAGCCGATACTGTCGACGGAACATCGTGTCCTAGTATTATTTATTCCCTACAGCGTGCATCCAGGCTTGGTTTGACCTCGCAAGACCGATGAAATCTTATTCTGACTGTTACGAATCGGCCCGCCGCCGTACTTTCCTGCAACACTCCTCGGCTGTGCGGCGAAGCCTACAGTGCGTGCGCCTTTGCAGGAGGGCCCGCCGTGTCGGTGACTCAAGCTTTCACGTCTCGACAAGCCTGGGTCTCTGGCGCCTAACTTTCGGAGCGTTTCAAACTTCGGTGGTTGCCGACGAGGCAGGCTTCAACGCGCCCCAAGGACTCAGAGGCCCCACGTTCACAGCGGAGTCCTCCTCTCTCCCCTCTCTCGGACTCAGCGTGTGCCGCTACAACCGACTGCTCACAAACTCTGGAAAGAGTGTTGTGTGCGTCTGTGACGTTAGTGGGGTCCCTCGATGTCCCTCCAGAGCGCTAAAATATTTGAAAACTTTGGTCCCCTGTTCAACACTACCGTTGTCTTAATAAGCATTGCTGGGGTTTATTCGCACTGCACCAAAACGTAACGATGATATTTGTAACAATATATTTAAAGATGACAACGATGATATCTGTGTGCCGTAGATGTAATTTACCAATTTACCAAATAAAAGTTACCTTGAATAATTTACCAATTTAGTAGAAACCTTGTTGAATACCATCAAATATTAGTGCAGATAATGTACAAGAAAATACAGGTGAGTACAGATTGAGTAGAACTGAGTACTGTCACTAAGCTCCGATGATTTCGAGAATTTCAGCGCACCGAGAAACGAAAACGGACGAGGAAAGCTGCCGCGGGAAGACAATCAGAAAACCGCAGTTTACGGTCATGGCAGCGCCGAGAAGCCCCGATTCCCACTGGAACACGACGCGCCCCAGACTCCAGTGCTTTATTGCTGAGAACACGAGGAGAAGCCAGACACAACGCGAGTGTTTACGTGCCGATCCACTCTCTCCCGTGTAAGCGCCTTTGCGTAGTGCATCGCCCTACGACAGTGCACAGTGTAAGACGTTTTCTTACCGTGCTCCTTTGTCCTGATGTAGAGTAACCTCAGTATTTTAATTAGTGAAACATTTAAAAAATTTTCCTGTTTAGCCTTTCATTCGAGCCACGACCTAGCAAACATCCTGCAGTGGACAGGATCAGGATTTGAGGCCACGGTCGGACGAAAGAACGAACAGACCAACGACGTGGACGAACCGGACCACGACTACGAGGGTGCGGCACACGGACGTGGGGCACCGACCGAGCCCACGTCAACGGTGGTCGACCCATTGCTGACTTCAACGGAACGCTACGTCCTATGTTCAACAAAGAAACAGGAGTTCGTGAGCGCAGGACGATTACGAGGGCTGCCCTGCTCTGGCCGTATGGACGACTTCGTCTCGCGTCTTCTAGTAGACAACGGCAACCTCGCCAGCTCTCCAAACGAACTAATGAGCCAGCGATACTTCAGGCTGCTTACGACGACAAACGGCAGAGGAAATTGCATGCGGTGCTGTTTAGGAGGCGCATGCTACGTGAAGAACAAGAAAGTTTTCTGAGACAACTGGCGAGAGTTAACCGCACTTTTGCCACAGTGCCTGAACTGCACGATATCCGGACACAGGCAGCATGCACGGCATCACGCACACGAATGAGACCACGTATGCAAAACTGTCATTGCCTGCTCACCGGACCTCCCCCCGGTAATGGCGAGATCACGAACACACGCCGATCTGACACCGGGCCAATCAACGAGCTACGTCGCCCGCGCGCAGGGCTTTCCAGTAACGAGCAACAAGGTGAGCAACGTACGCAGCTCGCGCGAGCCAGAAAGCATCACGTGCCTGGCACCCGCTCTTCCGGTCTAGATGTACACGAACGAAACGCTGAAAGCGCGGAACGCGATTGAGCCAGTACGTACATTTTCCGCACGTCCTGTCCTGGCCCCGGTCCGCGCAACCAACAATATCGCATCCGGATTGGTGGATAGGCAACGACGAGCGACACGCACGGTGAACGAAACTCACTACAGGTGACAAACAATATCCACGTTGGACCGGTGATGTTGACCACGGCGAACGAAATTAAAAGCACGCCGAACGCGACCAAGGCAGCACACACGCAGTAAACCGCTGTTTGCGACATCCTCCGCTTCCGGTGCCACTAACCGGACTTCGCCAGCGAATGTCACAACCGCAGAAATCAACCTTGCCACAAGCAACAAATAACCGAGCGCACACGATTCAACCCTACCAGAACGTACAACCTCTTTGGCTCCCGCTGCTTCAACCCAAAACCAGTGAGCGAACGACATTACACTCGTGCAGGTAGGTCCGTCAACGAGCAACGATAGCGCCAGCACTTGCGGCACGTCCTAGCTTGAACGGACGAGGTCACCGGCACCCGCTGCTCCGATCGAGACTGACACGAAAAACCCGACAAACCGCGAGCAAGCGGACTCGGTACAAACGAAATGCTTTCGAGCCTTCTTTTATGAGAGAGATAGCGATTTTAGAATTCTCGAAACAACGGGCAAAAGAGGAGAGCTTGAGTGACGACGCGGACACAGCAAGATTGCCTACCAATGAGCCCGATCCAGACGAAGGCACCGAACGCCCTACCGATCAAGTGACGCTTACGACGCCAAGGAATGTGGGCCAAACGGACCAGACGAATTACGCCCGCTTCCTCACCATAACGGTTCCACTTTCGAAGCAACCACGGCGAAAGCGAGCATGGAGCCGGAACAAGCGAGTGGAGCCGGAACAATTTTGACCGATCCACCACGCCACCTTACGACAACAACACGCTACCGCTGCCTAAACGAAAAGCCAAACCGGCTCCCACACCATACTTAACGCACACCTCAATCGAAGCAACGTCCTCAACGCGCACAACTATGCCATCCCTGCACGCCGCAGCTCGCCAACGGACAAAACGGCCGTCTACGCTCCCACATGCATCAAGAACGCTACGAGCTACAGGAACACGATCGCCGACGGAAACGACGCGACTAACGCAGCGCCGTCAACACTGTAAAGTTCGGTCTGACGAATAGAATACCACGGCCCACACATTAAAGAACAAGCCGATTTGATATTTACCGAACCTCGTCGAGACAAACGCCATGTAACGAAGTTTCTAGTATCCGGAACAACAAAACACAAACGCCAGCATCGAGCAACTGCGAATAAGGAGATAGTGATCTGGATACAAACGAACGTCAATCTGCGCGGACACTTCATTGTGCCATTGGGTATTGAGTATTCAGTTCAGTATTTGAGAGTAGTACTCATGAATACAGATTAAGTACTCATGAGTATCGATTGAGTACTCATGAGTATCGATTGAGTACTCATGAGTATTCTGAGTAGTACTCATGAGTACAGTTTGAGTACTCATGAGTACAGATTGAGTACTCATGAGTATAGATTGAGTACTCATGAGTATAGAAGTTTGAGTACTCGTGAGTAGTGATGGATTACTCATGAATGCAGATTGAGTACTCATGAGTACAGATTGAGTATGTATACTCGTGATTACAAATGAGTTTGAGTACAAGTGAGTACGATTTCAAATGAGTATGTGATGAGTGAGTATGAGTGATTTTAAAAACAGACGAGCTTTTTGAGTCTGAGTTTGATTAAGTACGGGAGTAAATAAAAAAAGTGAGATTGAGTTTGAGTGAGTTTTTTTTTGTTTGTCCGACCTATGTCAGAGAGTGGCCAGAGGAGGCGACAATGGATATAGATGCACCGCTCTCCATTGTTTCGTTGCTGGATGGTCCTTCGTGGTGCTATACTACTCACACTGTGTTCTCGTGAACAGCTGCCTTCTTTTCCCCCGAGCCAACCAATGTCAATACGATGGACACCAAAAACTTGTATGGACAGAGGGTCTTCCGCATCCGTGAAACAGGCGGAGCGATGTTGAAAGAGGACAAAAATGTAATCGGTGCGGCAGAATTGAAATGAAAAGCAAGTTTCTTAGTTCAACGAAAACAAGTCGAGCACAGGTAATTCATGCCATATTGCCACAAATAACATGCATAATTACGCTTCCTATGGAAACACTAAGAAAACTAAATGTGCTCGCAGGTGTGGGACTATTCATATACAAACAGTAAAGCATGCCACACCCATACAAACACGCTATCCACACATATATACCGCTGTTACGAGTTTAGGCTGTGCAGTTCATGTCCAGGAATAGCCGTGTAGGAATAGCCGTTAAGACTACTACATCAGAGCTATGTTTTAACTATAGTAACAGCGCCAACACTGGACGAAGATAAGAAGGCACAAACACAGGGCTGTGTTAGTACAGCATCTTATTTCAGAAGGCACGAACACAGCCTGCACTAGTTCAGCAGCTTTTGATTGACATTGCTACTGCAAACAGCGCTTTCCTGGAAATGAAATTCATATTAGCAACAGCGGCAGTGACAACCCGCAAGCACCGCTTTATTCTCAGAAACTTTTCACGCCAAATGTACCAGATATTGCCCTCGACCATATCCGATGATGCTATAAAAACCATGGTCAATTCCTTAATTACCTCGCACGGGGCACCTTGAGCAATCTTGGTGACGGTACTGGCGATACCGCGGACCCCGAGCCCCCAAACATAAGCTGGATCCAACCGTGGCGATGTGTTTATAGGTGGAGGGTTAGAAACCACGAACGGTGGCCGTCGGAGCCCAGGTCAAGCTCCGGCGGATGGGCTCCCTGTCTGTTCACCAGGCAGGGAGCTCCGGGACCTCTCAAGCTATTAGGGTAAGGTTTGAGACGAAAGTACCCCCGTCCCCTACTTTTTTCCAATGCTATATGGATAATTAAACCCCCCCCCCCCCAAACGTGATCGGCCCCCGAAAAGGGGCCGCACCGAAGTTTCATTTCCATCCCTTCCAACAATCCACAGTCCGAAACCTGACAACTATCCTCGATTCTTGGTTATCGAGGCAGTTGACAAAACAAACCCTGTTTCTTCCATGTCCGTATTCTTGATCACTAAGTTCTTGGAAGGCATCCTCGGAAAATCGTTCGATGCTAAGAAACTCCGTACCGGTGAAGTTCTAGTCAATGTCAAGACGCAGCAACAAGCCACTAACCTCCTGTCGCAAACCTGCATGGCAGATCTGGCCATCAAAGTCACTCCCCATCATAGCCTCAACAGCTCTCAGGGTGTGATTTCGGAGACTGATTTGTTGAATGAGACCGAAGCTGATCTGTTAGAAGGCCTGAAAGATCAGGGTGTAACTGCAGTGAGGCGTATAACCATCAGACGAGACAAGAAGGAAATCCCCACAAAACATATATTCCTGACTTTCAACCGCTCCACACTTCCTGAATCCATTAAGGCAGGCTTTATCTCGTGCTCTGTTCGAGCGTACATCCCGAATCCGCGTCGCTGCTACAAGTGCCAGCGGTTCGGGCATGGTACCAACTCGTGCCGGGGCCAGCCAACCTGCGCTAAATGTGCCCAACACCATCTCACTGATGACTGTTCATCAAATCAACTGCTCTGTGCTAATTTTCAAGGACCTCACGCTGCATATTCGCGAACCTGCGAGCGGTTCAAGCTTGAGAAAAAAATAATAAACATCAAGGTCACGGAAAACACCTTCCCAGAGGCGCGAAAGAGGTTCGCCTCTTTCGCCCTGGGGAGGTACGCCGACGCAGCTCGCCGGGGGGCGGAGCGGCGTCTGGTTTCGGCGGGGACCCAGTACCGCGAGTCGGACTTGGTCCTGCCCCCGCCCCCCCCTGGGTTGCCTCTGGCGGCCCAACCCGCCACCGCACTGCCTGCTAAGTCAGCAGCGGCTGTGGTGGCATCCACGTCTGTTGGGGATGCCGCTGTACCCTCTGTTTCCTCCTCTCCACCGGCCCAAAGCACACGCAAGGGCACGGAGATGGAGACGGAGGCAGTCGCAGCGACCCCCTCCCCCGCCTCACTGCCTGTGCCACCTGTGGTGCTCCCCACGCCTTCGGCACTGGCAGCGCAGGCTAAGAACACCCGAAAGGGTACCACGTCAAGGGGGCCCAGTCCGCTGGCCACCCCCTTGCCATCAGATGACGACATGGACGTCGAGCCCTTCCGGCTCTCATCGCAGCGGAAGGAACGGGCTGCGACGTCCAGGTCAGTAGAGAAGGTCAGAAAACCCCTTCCAAGAGTGCAAGCACCGAAAGACCCTACATAAATAATCACACTCCAGTAGCTCTAACACATCATAATGGGAAGAGAAAACATTGTTCAATGGAACTGCAGAGGCCTTCTGAATAATCTTGACGACGTGCATGAGAGTCTGCATGCCAATCAGCCAAGTTTAATGTGTGTCCAGGAAACACATCTTAATTCCAAACACACAAATTTCTTGAATAGTTACCTGGTATACAGGAAAGACAGGGATGGCTGCACACACTCTTCTGGCGGTGTGGCCATAATTGCCCGCAAATCCTTAGCATGCCACCCTGTCACCTTGAACACTGTCCTTGAGGCTGTAGCAATTCGAACAATAATATTTAATAGGTTGATAATGGTATGCTCCATATACATTCCTCCTGATGTCTCACTCTCGAGCTCTGACTTCGAGGCGCTGGTTGACCAACTGCCCGAACCATACATCCTTACAGGCGACCTTAATGCTCACAACTCTCTTTGGGGCTCTTCCAGAACGGATGCCCGAGGTCGCCTGATAGAGAAATTCCTTACATCTTCTGGAGCATGCCTTTTCAACAATAAACAGCCTACATACCATAACATAGGACATAACACATACTCATGTCTTGACTTGGCTATTGGTTCTGCAATTCTCTTTCCATGTCTTGAATGGGGCGTGGGCACAGACCCATATGGTAGTGACCATTTCCCCACTTCATTAACGCATATAGGTACAGGCCCGAGCAGTCCATCTTCCCATAAAAGGTTTAATGAAGCAAGAGCTAACTGGAATACATTTACAGAGGCATCCAAACTACACCACACATCCATAGGACACCTACACGTTGAAGAAGCTACCCAACTGCTCACGGCGCACATCCTCGACGCCGCCGAAAGGTCCATTCCCCACACCTCTGGTGCCCCGCGCAACCAGCGGAGGCCGTGGTGGAATGAGAACTGTAGGCGGGCGCGAGAGGCCCAGAACAAGGCGTGGGGTATCCTTCGTCGGTACCCCACGTCGAGTAACCTCCTCTTGTTCAAACGGGCCAAGGCGTTCGGAAAACGTATGCGCCGTGAGGCAAAACGCGATAGTTGGCGTACATTCATAACATCAATTAACTCCTACACAGACACACGGAAAGTATGGACGAGAATACGTAAACTCAAAGGACAACAAACACACAGCCTGCCTCTGGTCAGCACAACAGGGGACACACTCGTAGACCAGGCTGACACACTCGCACAACACTTCCAACACGTGTCCAGTTCAGCACACTACACAAACACTTTCATGAAACACAAACAAACGGCCGAAAAGAAGCCTATACTAGATAACAATAGGTCAACATCTTCTTATAACTCAGAGTTTTCACTGTATGAGCTGAGGGCTGCTCTGAGCACGTGTAAGCCCTCAGCTCCAGGCCCAGACAACATCACATATACAATGATACAATACCTGCACGCAGACACTCTTCTAACACTCTTACACCTATATAACAAGATATGGCTTTCGGGGCACATTCCAAACTCTTGGAAGGAGGCTATAGTTGTAGCTTTCCTGAAGGAGGGAAAGGACCCGTCGTCTCCCTCAAGTTACCGTCCTATTGCCCTGACGAGCTGCCTGTGCAAGCTTCTCGAGAAGATGATCAATCGCAGGCTCGTGTACTTCCTCGAGTACAATGGTCTTCTCGAGAGCTGCCAGGCAGGCTTCCGGGCGGGGCGATCCCCGAACGATCAACTCGTATCTCTTGAATCGTATATAAAGGATGCCTTCGTTCATAAACAGTATTGTGTAACTGTGTTTTTCGACCTCGAGAAGGCCTACGACACCGCTTGGCGGTACGGGATCCTCAGTGACCTAAAGTCATTCGGTGTCTCGGGTAACATGTTAAACACTCTTGTCAGTTACCTGTCAGAAAGAACGTTTCGAGTGAGAGTCGGTGGTGCACTCTCAAGGGTTCACGTGCAAGAAAATGGCGTGCCACAAGGTGGTGTGTTAAGCTGCACTCTCTTCATAGTAAAAATGAACTCTCTTGGTAAGGCACTGCCACCCACAATCTCTTATTCCATGTATGTAGATGACGTCCAGATATCCTATAAATCATGTAATATGTCAATCTGCGAACGTCAAGTCCAGCTTGGTGTAAAGAAACTTGCCGGCTGGGCAGACAAGAATGGTTTTAAATTGAATCCCGCAAAAAGCTCCTGCGTTGTGTACTCCAGGAAGCGCGGGGTCCATCCGGACCCAAACATTACTCTTAATGGCGTGTCGCTTCCTGTGAATAAGGAGCACAAGTTCTTAGGTGTGGTGTTTGATCACAAACTCTCATTCATTCCCCACATCAAGGAACTTAAAAATAAATGTCTCAAAACAATGAATATACTTAAGGTTCTCTCCCACCAATCCTATGGTTCCGACAAAGAACTCTTGCTTCGCTTGTATACTGCTTTGGTTGGGTCTCGTTTGGACTATGGCAGTGTGGTGTATGGGTCGGCGACTAAAACAGCCTTGCGAATTCTTGACCCAGTGCTACACTTGGGCCTTCGTCTTTCGGCGGGTGCTTTCCGCACTAGCCCTGCTGAGAGTCTGTATGCCGAGTGTAATAAGTGGAGCCTTGAGAACCAACGGACGTACATGGACTTACTTTATGCTTTTAAAATTTTATCGCTGAATAATCATCCTTTTTATCCTGTCTTTAACGATACATCCACATCTCTGCTCTTTGTAAATCGCCCATCCGTTCCTCAGCCTTTTTCACTTAGAGCGAGAGAGCGAGCCTCGGATCTGAGCGCTTCGTTTTTAGACGTGTACAGGTCATCCTCTTTAAACATTTTACCGCCTTGGCAAGTTCGCCCTGTGTCCTGTGACCTTTCTTTTATGAAACTTGACAAAAATCGGGTACCGCGAGCTGCAATACTTCAGCACTTTCTTTCTTTGCAGTTCAAATACCCACGTGCTGAATTCTACAGTGACGCTTCTAAAACCTCCAGTATGGTGTCATGCGCTGCTCATGGTCCTAATTTCAATGCAGCCAGAACCATGAGCGTGCACACATCAATTTTTTCAGCAGAAGCGTACGGAATGTTACTGATTGTACGATATATCCTTGAAAATCAAATTCCCAATTCTATCATCTACACAGATTCTTTGAGTGTTGTTCGCGCATTATCATCGCATAAACCCCCCAAAAACCACATAATTAATATTGTATTCAACACTATAATGTCGGTGTATGCGGAGAAGCATCGGCTGCTCCTCTGCTGGGTTCCAGGACACTCTGGGATCGCTGGGAACGAGTTGGCGGACGAGAGGGCCGGTGCTGCTGCACTCAGGAACACTGTCGACATAACAAGCGTACCATATACAGACCTCAAGCCTCACATAAAACAACACCTGCGCAGAACATGGCAAACACACTGGGAAGAACAGACAGACAACAAACTACACGTAATAAAGCCACACTTGGGACGGTACACAACTGACTCACACAACAGACACACAGAAGTCGCCCTGGCAAGGCTGCGGATAGGGCCAACCCATGCGACGCACTCGCATCTGCTGACGGGATCTTCTAGACCCCAGTGCAGCAGGTGCGGAGAAGCCCTATCCGTAGTGCACATACTAATCACATGCAAGGCACTTCACACAACACGACACAAACACTTCAGAGAACTCTACAGACAACATATTCCCCTACATCCATCATTTTTTCTAGGTGACGATGCCATTGTTTCTGTGAAACGTGTGTTTGAGTATTTGTTAGACGTCATGTTTTTAAACCTCATGTCCTATCACGCATAATCAAATCTGGCCCTATACACCAGCCATCACCATTTTCTTTCATTATTTTACTATGTTCGGTTTACACGTTTTTTCTTCTTCTTTTTTATACCTACCTTTGTATGGTAATCACTTCTCCATTAAATAACGTCTTCTCTGGCGCTCTCTGCCCTCGTTGGCCTTGCGCCATTAAACACTAACCATCATCATCATCAATTCCTTAATTACAACATTTCTTCTCGAGACCACTTCTCGGGGGAAAAAACATTTTCTCTCCCACAATAACTTGAATATCGTGGATGCTAACAAAAACTAGGTTTCGAAAAAATTTCTCACAACTAAAATATAATACAGAGCTGCATGAAAAATTTCCTTTGATAGAAAAAAAGCCTGCTCCCTTGCTACCAAATTTGACAGCTGCTAGTGTTTGACAAAATAAGCTTTAGCGGGGAAGCAATGCGGCAATTATGGCCAATAGGCACTCTCCAGCTGTTACAATTTTTGTGGACAACCCAGCTGCATAGATGGCTTTTATCGCTGATGGGAAGTGCAGTGACGAAAATTCAGGAATCGGGAATTCTATAGTTTACAAGCGCTAACACACTAACGCTGAAAATTCTGAAATATTGCTCGTGTTCAAGCGCTGATCATTGTGTGTGGAGTTCTATTTCAGAATGCAGCAGGTTCGGCCTTACTTGAAAAGATGTGTAAAAGACATTACATCTGAAAGTGTGGGCTTACTTAAAAAGGTGTACCAAGGACATTATTTCTGAAAGGTTGGGCTTAATTGAAAAGGTGCAACAAAGACATTAATTTCTGAAAGTTTAATGATGTAAATTTTTCTTTTAGCGAAAAAATATTTATCATACTGAGCTACCACCACGGCCTCCGTTGGTTGGGCCATAAGTTCCCTCCACTGCGCCGAGAGCGTCCTCCTGCGGCCGTGCAGATCGAGAGACCGCATGTTTTCTTTGGTTCCAATGATGTCGTTTGCTTCGTAAAAGGGATTCGACATGCATCCCCCGGCCTTCCGCGATGCCGCAGATGAAGTGAATGAATAAAAACCGGAAGCGATAAAAACTGAAACCCGACGCCACACGTAAATTAGTGACGATAGGGCATTGTGCATTGTAACATCGAGAAAACAGGCTTAATCGCTGTACCGCAGGTGTTGGCTGACGAAGAGATGGAGTAAAAATATTTCAAGTTTTGCCGCATTCCTGGGAAGGTTTCTAGGTGCAATAGAATTAAAAGCTCAAGCTGCACCTCTTCATAGGAACAGCAAGCAACGTATCTAAGAGATATGAAAAGCAGTCTCCAGGATGATGAGAGGATTGCTCTTTGACACTTCGCGGAAAATTATAATTTTCTGCAGTGAAATGCTCCCGCATTCTACCACTCGGTACATAGGCAAACCAGTGTACACTTGTTTTGGCATACTGTAGTTCAAAAGTAACTGGGCCCTTTGTGTAAAATTTGCTGCCCTGAATTCGGATGTTATTGACCACCTGAAGCCCCCGTGGTGACTCTGATGTCAGGCGTATCATATTCTTGACCATGGATTTTCTGCAGTCTTTAAAATTTATTATTCTTCAGTGGGTGCATCATCACAATACAAGAAAAAAGTGTTTTCTAAATTTCGGAAAACTTGAAAATGACCTCAACCTATCGGACTCGTGGAAATGTTTCTTGGAACGTAAAATCGAAAGAGTGCGTGGGGCAGGGTTGGAAACCAAACGCGGCATAGTGAAGAGATTTGCAGTCAGGGCCAGTCTTCCGAGAGCTTAGCAGGGAAACATACGCCCACCAGCGTTTTACAAGGGCGGAAAAGAAAATGAATGGTGTTTCTCAGAAACAGATCCTTGCCAAGGGGAAAAGAATTAAGTTCGGCGACCTGAGTGGAAACTGCAGCCTCCTAAACTCACTAAGGAAGGCCTGGAGACCTATGATTTACGACATATATCTGCATGTAAGCAGCATTCCGGGAGTGATTTGAGAGCTCCTGCAACTGACCGTCTGCCGACAACGCCCTGCCGAGTCGCACGTAAAAAAACCAGCTAGTCAAGTGACAACCAAAAACAGCATGCGGCCACCTCATCTACCGCTTCGTACAGTGAATAGAACTTGCGGCCCACCAACTGAGGCCGTGGAGGCCGCTCAATATAAAAAAATATATTCTCCCCCTAAAACAAAAAGTACTCCAATTACCCTTTCTGAAAATTGCCTTCTGTACACCCTTTCAAATAAGCCCAACTGTATCTTGATATGGAATGCCCCACACTGCAATAGATTATGATTTGACTATGACGTGTGGCGCGGGGACGCTCCAGAGGGGATAAGGCGCGCCGTATTCGAAGGCACCAGATTAATTTTAACCACCTTAGGATCTTTAATGTGCGCCAAAATCTCGAACACATGGGAGCTTTAACTTTCCACCTCCATCCGAAAAGCGGCAGCCGCGGCTCGGAGTAAAACCCGCCCACACTGCTAAACAGGCTGAAGATGAGTAACATTGCAAATTTTCCGAAGCAAATGTATTTAGCCCTACAAAGCCATTCGACTAACATATTGTAACGAGAAGACGAGGAAGTGGACTGTGCAGCCTAGTGCGAAGGGCATCTTACACCGACGAACACGAAGACGGTTGGCGTGGGGTTATCGCTCGTGCTGTGATGGCCGAATTGTAAATAGCTTGCATCTCTTTCTGTAAATAGATCGCTTCAGCATCGACCATGGTTCACGTCATCCGTCCTACCGCCACGTAAAATGTTTTGGTGGAGGTTGCGGTTCTGATCCCCTTCGTAGACCTCCAGCTACGCCCGTCTCGGTTTCTGAAGCGACCACCCCAAGGATCAAGGATCGCGTCGCTCCGCCCCAGCCCCGGTGAGCCATTGGCCTGCGCATTCCCCAGCCCGGTGTCCCCTGCCCGTGATCCGACGAGACCAGCCGACCTGACTAGCCGCGACCAGACCAGAAGCCGACGACATTCGCCCGCCCAGTTCTCCGGCGCGATTCCAAGAGCTTGAGGTTCCTTCGTGGCGTGGGCGGCATCGCTGTTCTGGGGCCCAGCTTCATGGACCGATCAGCCTGTGCAGTGGCGCAAGGACTTCACTGTTTATATTCATTTCATCTTCACCGCACGGGTTCATTGACTGTGACCTCGACCGGACGGTCGTTTTGGATGGCGGGGGGATATGTAACGAGAAGACGAGGAAGTGGACTGTGCAGCCTAGTGCGATGGGCATCTTACACCGACGAAGACGAAGACGGTTGGCGTGGAGTTATCGCTCGTGCTGTGATGGCCGAATTGTAAATAGCTTGCATCTCTTTCTGTAAATAGATCGCTTCAGCATCGACCATGGTTCACGTCATCCGTCCTACCGCCACGTAACATGTTTTAGTGTTGCGTCCTGTCAAACAGGGGCGCAGAGAAGTTGTCTTGGCGAAGACGCAGGGGCAAAGTATTTATTAGGCGAGGTGCCTAACTTGCCAGAGGAAACACACAGAGAGCACCGGTTGGAGGCTAGCAATATGGCGACCAAGAACCGAGTACACGAGCCGCTAGCTAACGCGCTCCTTCGTCGTCCTCTGCTGTGCCCATCACACGGCACGTATCCACGCGGGGGATTAGCATGTCTGTCGTACTTAATAATGCTCTCATCCCACAGACTGGCACGTGACATTACCCCCTCTCCTCAAAAGCATCGACTCGATGCTACGGTTATGCGCGGAAAATGTAATCCGCTGCTAGATGCATTGTTTGATCACCGCGAGAAGTATTGTTTCATGCGAACCACATGCACAATTTCTGGGCGAGATCGGGAACGTCCTGCGGCGCTTGGGCTGGCTGGAGCGAGTTCATAGGTAACATCGCTAAGCTGTCGTAACACCGTGTACGGGCCAAAGTAACGCTGCATAAGCTTTTCCGAGAGTCCCCGGCGCCTAACTGGAGCCCACACCCAGACCTGGCCCCCAGGGGAGAAGGTTGCATGTCGGGGGCGAAGATTGTAGCGAGCGGCGTCACAACGCTGGTGCTGTTGTATTCGCTGGCGTGCCAGCGCGCGTGCTTCTTCGGCGCTGCGCACAAACTCGTGAAGGGAGCCGTCTTGGTCGTCGTGGGTATCGGGTAGCAGCATGGCGTCAAGCATTGTGGAAGGTTCCCTACCGTAGACAAGTGCAAATGGCGTCATTTGCGTCGTCTCTTGTTGGGCCGTATTATACGCGAACGTTACGTAAGGCAAAACTGCATCCCACGTCTTGTGTTCCGCATCGGCGTACATACTGAGCATGTCGGCTATTGTTTGGTACAGACGTTCTGTTAAGCCGTTGGTTTGGGGGTGGTACGCGCTGACCTTTCGGTGGGACGTGCCGCTCAATCTCAACACTTCTTGCAGCAGTTGCGCCGTGAAGGCCGTTACACGGTCTGTAATCAGCACTGCCGGTGCGCCGTGCCGCAGCACAATTCTTGTTAGAAAAAACTGCGCAACCTCAAGCGCTGTAGCCCGTGGAAGCGCCTTCGTTTCGGCATACCTGGTTAAGTAATCCGTGGCGACTACTATCCATTTGTTCCCAGTTGTGGAAGTTGGAAAGGGGCCGAGCAAGTCCATGCCAACTTGTTCAAAAGGCGTTCTAGGAACCTGAACGGGCTGCAGAAGTCCGGATGGTCAGCCGGGTGGTGCTTTCCGTCGCTGGCAGTCCCGGCAAGTTCGTACATACTGCCGTACGGTGGCCGATAGCTTCGGCCAGTAGTACTTCTGCTTGATCCGTGCCAGCGTACGTGTGTAACCGAAGTGACCGGCGCTAGGCTCGTCGTGACAGGCCTGCAAGATTTCATTCCTGAGAAGGTTGGGTACGACAAGCAGGTAGTTACTCCCACTCGACGCGAAATTTCTCTTATAGAGAACGTTGCTCCGCAGACAGAATGAGGACAGTCCTCTGGCAAATGCCTTCGGAACGGCGGTAGCGTGGCCTTGTAAAAAATCGAACAGCGATCGTAGTTCCGGATCCGCGCGCTGCTGCTCCGAAATGTTGGGTGCGTCCAGAACTCCAATTAGCGCGGCATCGTCGCTGTCGTCGTCATCGGCGGGGGCAAGGCCAAAAAGAGCTCTTGAAAGGCAGTCTGCGTCTGAATGCCGCTTGCCGGATTTGTGTATGATGGTCATGTCGAATTCCTGGAGCCTTAAGCTCCATCGCGCAAGACGGCCAGTAGGATTCTTAAGGTTCGTGAGCCAGCAGAGGGAATGGTGGTCGCTCAGGACGGTAAAATGAAGCCCATAAAGGTATGGTCGGAATTTGAGGAGGGCCCAAACAACAGCAAGGCAATCTTTCTCGGTGGCCGAGTAGTTACTTTCGGCCCGTGATAGTGTTCGGCTGGCGTAAGCGATGACTTTTTCGGCGCCGTCTTGCCACTGGACGAGAACAGCGCCGAGCCCCACATTGCTGGCATCCGTGTGAACCATAGTTGCGGCATCCTCGTCGAAATTAGCCAGAACAGGTGGTGTCTGTAAGCGCCGCCGGAGCTCGTCAAACGCCTCTTGCTGTTCATCACTCCAGATGAAAGCTACGTCGTCACGTGTGAGGCGAGTGAGTGGGGCGGCAATGTGGGAGAAGTTCGCTATGAATATCCGGTAATAAGAGCACAGCCCCAGAAAACGCCGAATTCTCTTTTTGTCGGTAGGCGTGCAGAACTTCGACACGGCATCAAGTTTATCAGGATCCGGGCGTACGCCAGCTCGACTGACAACGTGACCGAGAAATAGTAGTTCTTCATACCCGAAGTGGCATTTTTCTGGTTTCAGTGTCAGTGCGGCAGATCGGATAGCCTGAAGAACGGACGTCAATCGCTCCAAGTGCTCTTGAAAGGTCCTGGAAAACACGACGACGTCGTCTAGGTATACCAAACACGTTTGCCACTTCAGTCCAGACAGAACCGTGTCCATCATTCTTTGAAATGTTGCAAGCGCTGAGCACAAACCAAAAGGAAGAACTTTGAACTCATAAAGCCCGTCGGGAGTAACAAATGCGGTCTTTTCACGGTCACGCTCATCGACTTCGATTCGCCAGTATCCGCTCTTTAAGTCCATTGCCGAAAAGTAGCGGGCATGTCGTAATCGATCGAGTGAGTCGTCTATTCTCGGCAGAGGATATACGTCTTTTTTGGTGACTTGGTTCAGTTTGCGATAATCGACGCAGAATCTCAAGCTGCCATCCTTCTTTTTGACCATGACGACGGGTGACACCCAAGGGCTTGTCGATGGCTGAATGACGTCGTCGTCTAGCATCTGGTCCACCTGCTGCCTTATCGCATCGCGTTCTTTCGCGGACACTCGGTAGGGGTTCTGCCGAACCGGTCTTTCATTTGCGGCAGTAATTATTCGGTGTTTGACCAACTGCGTTTGGCGGACGCCCGACGTCGACGAAAAGCAGTCCCGGAAACTGTTTAAGAGCTCAGAAAGCTGGCGCTGCTCTGTCGGCGGGAGGTTGCGGTTAACGTCGATTTCGAGCTTATTTGGCACCACGGCTGACGCTTTACTCTGTAGAACGAAGCAGTCCATTGCGTTGTCGATGTCTTCGAAGACGGCAACCGCCGTTCCCTTGGCGACTTGTCGACGTTCATTGGTGAAGTTTGCCAGCAGTACCTCCGCTTCGCCGCACGCTAGCGTCAACAGGCCCCTAGCAATGGCGATCCCACTTTCCAGAAGAAGGGGACTGAAGACCTCAGCAATACCAGGGCCGCTTAATAGGTTATCACACCTAACGGAAACAAGCATGCAAGATCTTGGTGGTAGGCTAACTTCGTCACCGACAATTCGCAGGTGTATGGGTCGGTTGCCGGTACGTTCTGGTGTCTTTTTCGTAAAAAAACTCACAAAGCCTTCGCCGACGTCGATTACCGCATCATGATCGCGCAAGAAGTCCATTCCTATGATAAGCTCTCTGCAGCACTCCGGAAGGACGACGAACGTACCGACGAAGTCCGAGTCACCAATGCGTACCCTCGCGGTACATTTTCCGACAGGCGTCATTAGGTGACCCCCGGCAGTCCGAATCTGAGGTCCATCCCATGGGGTCTTGACCTTTCTGAGCCTGTCAGAGAGTTCCCGACTAATTATCGAGTAGTCCGCCCCGGTGTCCACTAATGCGGTCATTTCGTGTCCGTCGAGAAAAACTGTAAGTTCGGGCCGCGCGTTCACGTCGACGTCGAAGTTTTGGGCTGCCGGTTCCCCAACTGCCGGCGGTAGAGGGAGGCCTTCGGAGCTTCGACTACTGGCAACCTTGCCTCCCAAGGTTGCGTCATCTAGTTTCCCCGAGGTGGCGTTGCAGACCGCCGGGTCGGTGGCCCTCCAGGAGTGCGGCGGCTGGGCGAACCTTGGGGAGCTGGGGACGGCGAACGAGATCGGCGGAGTGGTGCGGTAGCTCGACGCTCGGCGAGGTAGTCGGAAATGGCGACCGGTCTTTCTCCGAATTGGGGCCGAACCGCGTTGGGTGGGAATCCAGGCAGTCCAATTTCACGGTAGGGGCACCGGCGATAAATGTGCCCTGGTTCGCCACAGTGATAGCAGAGCGGCTGGTTGTCCGGAGTTCGCCAAAGGTCGGTCTTGCGTACTTGGGGACGATAGTATTTTTGCGGACAGACCGAAGAGTTATTACGAAACTGCTGTTGGGCAGTAATAGGGACTGCTTGTTGTGGCCAGCATTCGGCTGGGTGCGGCGGGTGGTATGGAAGAAGCGGCGCGGCAGGTCTAGTGGTTGCGGCGGGAGCCTGGACAGTGAGAGCCGTGGCGTAGGAAACTGGGCATGGTGACGCTGGCCGCACTGCTGGTAGGGAAATCGCGTTGCGAATTTCTTCGCGCACTATGTCGGCGACGGAGGCCTGTATGGGCCCCGATGGGATGATGCCGCACTTAGCGAGCTCTTCTCTCAACACCGCGCGGATGAGATCCCGAAGGCGGTTGTCGTCATCCGTGGCCATGAGAGCAGAGATGCTCGACGATGTTTTGGCGCCCATGCGGTCGTATTGTCGGGAGCGCTGTTGTAGTGCCCTCTCAATGGCAGTAGCCTCGCGGATGAATTCTTGGACCGTTCGTGGCGGATTTCGGACGAGACTGGCGAAAAGCTGTTCTTTTACGCCATGCATGAGATGGCGTAATTTTTTACATTCGGCCATGTCTGGGTCGGCTCGCTTGAACAGTCGGGCCATGTCCTCCGCGAACATAGCCACACTCTCGTTAGGTTTCTGAGTCCGTGCTTCCAGGAGACGCTGTGCTTGTTCGCGGCGGTCGGCATTGGCGAATTTCGCTTGGACCTCGCGACGAAAGTCCTCGCAAGTGCGCAGGCTTGCTTCCCAATTCTCGAACCACGTTCGTGCACCGTCCTCAAGAGCAAAATAGGCTTGTTGAAGCTTTTGGGTGGCACTCCACTGGGTGAATGCAGCCACACGCTCGATCTGTTCCAGCCAGTCCTCAACGTGTTCGTAATCCTCTCCGTGGAAGTGGGCGGGTTCGCGCGGCTGCTGAAAAGTCACCGTGGTAGGCATTGCCTGCGCCATTACCTCTCGCTGAGAAGCGTGCCTTCTTGATGTAGACTCCAAGAGAGGGCCCTGTTCTGGAGGAAGGCCGAGTTTCCGGCGGCTACACCGATGAACCGGAGTGTGGACGGGCGAAGGTCTCTCGGGGCTAACGTCCGGGGGCGTAGGGGGCATCGAAAGCACCCTCCACCAGTGTTGCGTGCTGTCAAACAGGGGCGCAGAGAAGTTGTCTTGGCGAAGACGCAGGGGCAAAGTATTTATTAGGCGAGGTGCCTAACTTGCCAGAGTAAACACACAGAGAGCACCGGTTGGAGGCTAGCAATATGGCGACCAAGAACCGAGCACACGAGCCGCTAGCTAACGCGCTCCTTCGTCGTTCTCTGCTGTGCCCATCACACGGCACGTATCCACGCGGGGGATTAGCATGTCTGTCCTACTTAATAATGCCCTCATCCCACAGACTGGCACGTGAAAATATTCTCCCCAAACTATACCTCTGCATCGTATCCAAGAATTGTAACACCTATAAAAATGTCTAAATATGGCCGCGAAACGCCGCATTGCTTCCACGCTAACATTTTGACACACATATAAGCTTTAAGTGTGCTGTGGCAAGGAAGCCTGGTTCTTTTTTGACCAGCTGAAAGATTAGACCGCGCTCCGTGCGATGTTTATTTTATTATTATTTTTCGCAACCTAGGTTTTGGTCACACAAGGATATTCAAATACCTTCGAGAGAGATATATATACATTTTCCTCAAATAATTGGTTACGCGAAAGAATAGTGTCGTGAAGATATTACCAGAGTTTTTATAGTGTGATCATAGGTGGTCCAGTGCACGTCTTTGGGCGTTTGGCGTGGATTAGCCCCTAATGAACATGAACAACGGCATAGCCCCAAGCATCAGCTGCAAAGCCTTCATGCACGCGGCGTCCTTCTGTCGGAGATTCTAGGCGCACTCACCTGCCCCTGGTGATCCTACCAAGGCGTAGATCACGGCACCCGTGAGTAGAATGAACATGATGGCCAATATTCCGAAGCCCAGATAGGTGACCCAGCTTGAATCACTGCGAGCATATTGCAGGTATTCATTAGGTCCCTCAACCTTCTGCGCCAAAATTTGAACTCAATAGCAGAACTGCTTTCCGGTCTTAACAACACGACGTCTGCCAGATTAAGAGGGGAAAATATCTTTCCAACGAGAAAATAGGGCTAACAAAGACGAAGACCAACCGCGTGGGACGCACATGGGCTGCAATCTGTTCCGCCAACTTTATTTGAAAAATAGACTCCTGTTACCTAGCAATACGGTTCGACAGGACCACGTCTCCACCGATGCGGTCCTGGTGCATTTATCCTCGGCATTTGCCGTTTGGACTTCGAATGCGTGGATGGTCGGGGGAACTTCGCGTCTTGCGACTTTCGTTGACGACTTTTTTGAATGGCGTCAGTGATATCAGCGGTGGGGAAACCGAGTCATATACAGCTTCGCTGCAAATTGTGCATTTGCTGCATAGAGGAGGACAGGTACGTGTGTCACAGTGCAGTGGCAGTTATTCGGGTGTTTATTTTAAGAAATCTGTAAACTTGTCGGTTTCCCCATCGCTTATATAGCTGACACCATTCACTTAAACTAACCACAGACAAATTTATTATAGATTATGACAACTCCTGTCTGTAATCACAGGGCGTCGACGCAAGTGTGGAGACATAATCGCAGTTGCTCGATCCAGCACCAGTTCCTACTCCGACATTTACTTACTCGTCATCATTACTTCAAAGTGACGCTGTAAACATTACCTAAATTTTGTCTGCTGTCCATACACTGTCGTTCGCTGCAGTCAGGGTACAGAAAATGGACGTAACTCTTGTTTTGTCGGCAGTATAACTAAAAAATTGTATGCAAATGGCCGCTAAGGCAACTCCACCATAACAGCGAATTTTCCTTACACCTGATTAACAGCAGAGACGTGACAGGATTACTGTGTGCTCTCGGTACACGGTTGGCTAGGGAACGGTATGGTTACAGGAAAAGGCTGAAACTCTTTTTTGCTCACGGTCGAGAAAAACATATGTACCAAAATTACCCGCTATTGTGTCTCTGGCTTGCACAGAGTTTCTTCCTCTTTCCTCAGTTACATTGTTCGCTGTGGCGTTGTAAATATTGTAATAATCTCCTCTATGGGCGTCAGCGGGGTTTTGTCCTGATAGTGCAAATCCGTTACTGGAGGGGGATGCTCGGGGGTGTCCCTAACATAGTAAGAACTCAATTCCGGAGCATCCAAGCAATCTCGTGTAAAGTATTCAATTTCTATACAGCTCTGCATGGATACAAGTGTCAAAATATGTATTAACTATCATATAAGACAAGGAACGACTGTGTTATGTAATATAAACAACGTGAAAACAGCGCATTCAAGACGAAGAGAGAGAAGGCAACACAAACGCGGCGATGTTTTCACCAGGAACATTCACCAACTTGCCCAGTTTGCCGCAGTCGTACTCTCAACACTATATGATGCAGAATGTTCAAAGCCACGGGTCTCCCGCCAATAGAGCAATTATGAAAAAATGAATGAAGTTGCAACGCAAGGTTTCGAAAGTTATTGTTGTTTTCCAAACCTATCGTTGCACTCACTCATTTGTAAAAGCCTCTGGCGACCCCCGCATTGAAAAGTGGTTATCTCTGCAAATGCTCTTGGCCCTTCCGTTGCAGTTTCTTCGGAACACGGGACAGCACGTGCTCATTTGGCACAGTGATTACGTGCCTCACATAGACTCCGCAGATTTCAATTTAGAGACGCCGAATTCCCGACGTATAGACGTTTTCACGCAACCCACCGTCTCCGTGAAGCTACCGTGCGTGCAAAGATACTACCTGTTTCCGCTGAGTGAATATTTCACCACTTCATGGTCAAATTTCATCAGTGGCGAGCTGGGCCTACTTCCACTAAGGGAGGCTTAGTGATGAGATCGCACAATGACGAGCGCCGCCTCCTGCTCGGCGCTTCCGCCGAGCCACCCGAACAAAAGCTCAAGCGATGCCGATGACATCATGGCCTACCAGACATCCCGTTAAGGGGATTACTCTGCAGAGAGCTCGTCTGCAGGTGCTGCATGCTCAAAATGGATCGACGTTGTGAGTGGTGCCCAAGGACGCCGCATGAAGCAAACCGCTAAGTAGCCAGACCTAACCTCGACCAAGCCGGCACTCAAGCCTACAGGTAAACCCACCTGGAAGCCAAATCAACCTCCCCTCAATTTAAACGACTACAAGCTCGTAATTGGACACCAGGGAGGCCTGAAACTCACAGAAGATAGCCCGACGGAGCTCTCGGAAGTCCTACTCCAGGCAACGAAGCTCACGTGGTGCAAGGCTGGGTTCCGTCTTCGCAGCGACGGTGTGAAATACGGCAACGGTGAGCACATCTCCCTGCTTTGGAGCGGAAGCCCTCCACTACCTGAGACAAGTTATGTTCGGAGGGAACATCTACCCAGTTCAACTTTATGGTCTCGTGCCGGACAATTTAGTCAAGGGGTCATCTACGACAACTTTCTGCACTATTCCAGCCAAGAAATTTTTGAAAACATCTTCCTTCCCGGATTTGAGTTCGTCGCCTGAAGAAGGCTCAGAAATTCACCCTACACTGTCGTAACAATCCTGATAAAAAACGTGCCGTTCAACATGTATCACCTGGGAACTGAACACTGTAACTACTTCTATAGGAAGACAGTTCTTTACGTCCACCATCTGCCAACAAATGGGCCATCGATCCACAGCTGTCCATGTTCCCTACCTGCGGAACTAAGGACCCAGCCGATGACCACGAGTGGAAGCCCTGCTGCTCCTTGTGAAATGGGGAGATCCTGCCGGCAGCTAAGGGCTGCCCGCAGCGTTTCTGCGAACCCTACGTCGAGCAATAGAAGGCGCTGGCGCGACAAACTACAGAATTCTAGGCTCGGGGGGGGGGGGGAACAGCCATCCTTACCACACCGTGGCCGCCATCGTAGGAGAACCGGGAACACCCGTGTACCCCCGGGCTCCTCCTCCCCATCGCGAAGGAACTCCCGATCACGGTCACCGTCAGAGTCAAGATACCGGAGCCGTTCTTAAAGGGGTGGCTGCACCACTAGGGAGGTGAGCTGGGGTAACATCGCTTCTCCCACTGATTGCGCCGTCCTTCCCTCCAATCTAACCGATATCATACCTATTAAGCACACGTCGTCGAGAACTGTGAGCGCTAGAGAGATACGTTCATGAGATATGTGCTGAGCTAGCCCGGCTTCGCAGGAAATATGAGAAACCCCATGCCGATAGGAAACGGCCAGAATAGCGTTCCGCAGAATGCAAGTCCGCCATGGACACTTCTCCCCCAGCTTAAAAGGCCACTCCCCCTCCTCTTGATCAAGAATGGCGACCACGCCAGAAATCCAAAAACACCACAGCCAGTTCTTTTTGAGAAAAATGCTATTCCCACCCAAACCCCAACAGAGCCATTTACAACTCTGCTGAACCAAATTAGAGCAGAACTGGCTGAATAATGTCATCAGATCGCTCAACTAAGGGAGCTCGTCACACAGCAAGAAGCGCAGATACAATGAAAATCAGGCCATGTAGTCCAGCAATAGGCAAAAACAGAAAGCTCCAGGCACGTGTAGAGAATACAGAAACCAGCTCATTGAGAAAGAGGCAATCACCGTATTCCCGATCATCGGTATCTAAACGCGAAGAGCCTACTTCTGTTGACGATGAAAGCCCACAACACTCGGCAGTGTGAAACCATAGTTCTGCGATGGAACTGTAGAGAATTCAAAAACAAGGCCGGGATGCCCCAACAGTACTTATCACCCTTAAACCATCACCTCATGTGCTCGTAATTAAAAAAAACTGTTGTCCCCGCTAAATTACTGGGATTTGTATATCAGATATAGATCGCACAGGAAAATCTACAGTAACTATATTTCGCAACGCCATCGCATCCACACAACACCTCTCTCAAAATCAGTGTCACCTCACGCTCACCGCGCTTATTGCTCGTTTCTCCCAGAACAAGGAGAGGATGTTCAGAGTTAACAAACACTGCAGCCTAATTAAGAAGCAGTCGGGAATTGAAGACACCATCAAAGCCGTACTTCAAATTGCTGATGGTTCCCAAATTATCATTTTAGGAGAGTATAACGCTGCTAATCAGATGTGGGGCTATTGCTATAGCAATTAAATAGGCTTAGAGCTTGTAAAAACTCTAGAAGACCAAGAACGATCGTAAACGACCTCAATACACCCACAAAGACTAGCCCCAGTCAATCAGCTGTCATTCACTTGCAACATTCAGGAAGCCAATAGGATAAACAACAATCATGTTCAGATCATGATATTATCGAAACACGAGTAAAAGGTATCGATAACAACGTTCGTGTTGGTACGGTGCATATCACTCATTGGGACATATACCACAAAATCCGGAGGGAGGGCCATACTCTATCGCCGAACCTCTTGTGACTAGTAGGCCGGTGAACTCATTTAAGACTAGAGGACCTCCACAAAGGTTATAAGCACTTTTTACCAAATCCCGTGCATGGAGTCCAAATTCTTACATATTTGGGAAGTTCGACGGAGCCTTACGGGGAGGTGGAAAAAGCAGCGACATAACAGAAAACTCAAGCTGCGTAAAGCAGAACTTTACAAGCCAGCGGTGGAATACGGAAATTCGCTATGCAAAGAACACTGGTTGACAATGTGTGACGGATTGTGTGAACAATGTGTGAACACTATCCACCTGGAAGAAATGGTGGTTGCTTTGACACCTAACTGACCTGTTTAAAAGCAAGAGTGAAGGCAGCAGCACCCTAAATAAAACGCACCATTACTTCCAATGCACGAAGGAAGAGCTCATACGAGATCCTACAACCAAATACCTCATGGCCAGGAAAGGCACTCTCCCATTACCATACACAAGGACCCCCAATCCCTTACACTACCATTACATCTAGCCACACGAGGTTCGAGCAGCCATCACCGACAGCAAGCGATCCTGAATTCCTGTTCAAGCTAAAATCACCCACGATCTCCTGGCAAACCTCAATGACAGAGCCCTGCAAAGCCTCGCAGACCGCTATAACTCCTGCTGGTTCTCTGGCAAACTCCCCGATAGCAGAAGTTCGGATGGTACCCAAACCGGGAAAATCTCTCCACATCGGCAAACTGGACCGATATCTCTCACTTCGTGTGTGGGCAACGTTTAACAACTCATACTCGTGCGGCTTCAACAATAGATAACCATACAGGAAAGATGCCAAACACCGTGTACCGATTCCGTTAAACCCTTGGAACCCAAGACGTGATGATCCAGCTTAAGGAAGACATCCTAGTTGCGGCCTCCCCCTCTCCCCTGGAACCATCCTCACCCTGCAACTCAAGGGGGCATTTGAGAACGTGGCACATACTGCAATCCTACAGCACCTGACCCGAGCGGTATGCGGACAATGAACGTATCACCAGGTGACAGTGCTCAGAGTTGGCGACCCCTCCTTCGCCCCTATCAACGTCTAAGACCGGGAAGCCCTAAGGAGTCACTGTATCCCCCTTCTTTTCAACCAAGCACTACTAGATTTTACAAGGCGACTCAACGTTGTTCCCAATATAAAACACGGCTTGTACGCAGAACACGATTTGGACTGGCTCTGGCTCGCTGGGTGGCCTTTAGAACAGCTTTCAACAAGCAGCACTTATAGTTAACCATTATGCCCAGAAATTCGACCTTTTCGGCGCCCCGCTAAAATCAGAGCTGCTACTAATCAGGAAAAGAAGCAGTGATAACAACTCGAGTTACATTAAGATTAAACTAGACGGCTACGCTATACACCCTTGAGAACACCTCAATATTCTCGGGCTTGTAATCCAAGCGGATACCAAGAATACTACAGTGGTGAACCAACTGAAGCACTTAGCCGAACTAGCAACGACCATGATTCACAGAATCTTCAGGAGACAGCACGGAATGAAGGACCAGGACACAATACGACTCGTATAAGCACTTGTCATCTCCCGGATAACGTACCTAACACCTTACACAGTCCTCTCCAAGACAGAACTGAAAACGTCAACGTAGTCATCCCAAAAGCCCACAAGCGGGCCTTGGGATTGCCCATGAGTACATCTACGGCCCGCCTGCTCGGTCTCGGCTTTCACAACACGCCCGAAGAATTTATACACACTTTCGCTGTTTTTAAACAAACATGGATTCGCCGAACGGTTCGCCCCAGAAGACTTTCGGTGCGGCACTTTCGGTAATGGTTTTAATAGTTTCGGCGGTGTTTGCCTGGTGTGTTTCAGTTTGTTGCTGCATTATTTCTTGCGCATTCTTTCATATGTGTTTATTACGATGTCTAGCCACTACATGAAAGGGCTCGACGTCGTCGTACGGGAGAGGTACAAGCAAAAACTGCAGTGGCGAGCCAGGACAAGAGTTGGTGGTCCCGCTCAAAGCTTCATTGCGAACATATTTCTGAGGCTTCGTTTCAAGGACAAAGATACAGCCGTTTATTTGAAAGATTTTCAGAAAGGTTGGTAGAAAAGAAGTTTTTATTATTTCCTTTTCGCAAAAACTGGGCGCATACCCCATATGGGCGCATACCCCATATCGTTAGCCGCTGTGTAGATTTACTTCATTTGCAGTTTTTATGTTAACATTTCTACAAAAGTATAAGTCCTAAGGCTGACAGCACCTAACGAGGGCTGTTGTACTTGCATTGTAGTTTATTATGCTAAGGTAAACAGTGAAAAAAAATTATTTTGTTCTACTTCTCCCTATTTAAGACAGCAGTCGTTGACAGCAGATCGGACACGATGTCGACATGTCTGATTCCATTTGCTTCATGCGTAGCTGGAGCTAATCGGTTAGGCCACCGAATGTGTTTTAACATTGTCCATTTTTATTGTCCACCAACTCAAGCATCCTTTCTAGTCTCCCGTATTTTTTGTCGCTGTGAGGGACTGCCCACCTGTCAGCGCGCAATGGCCAGTATTTGTAGGGCAGGCTTTTTTGGCTCTACATGTGGAGAAATTGAACATTGCTTTTTAATACAGTGCTCTACATTTTCATACCCTTATCTTGCTTGCAGACTTGGAGAAGGCTGTAAACACGTTGCTGCACTGCTGTTTTACAGTGACGCCCATGTGAAATTGGGTATGAACGAGGTTTCGCCAACTGCTGCTCCATGCAAGTGGATTTAAGTGCCAGGAAAATCTGAATTAAGTTTCCCTTCAGCTTCTTGCTTTCTCCGATCATTCCATCTTTTAAAATGTACTAAGGCTAACAAAAAATTTCTAAGGCTGTGCTAGCCAGCAAAATTGACTTCTTCAAGTTCAAAGCTGGGGCACCAGTACACCAACCAACACCCAGGGCACAGCAGGATGTGCCACTGTGGACAGACGAGCAAGTGTGCAGTTTCTCCTCTCAGCTGAAGGTGAGTACTAGGGTCAGCATTATTTAATGCACACACACAATACGTCTGCTCTGCATCATTGACTGAGATATGAACAGGACTGATCGCTTTGCATCTGAGTCATTACAAGTGTTTCTTTGCCTGATCGCATTTACGTTTTCTTAATCGCAAAAGTCTCGTCTTCAACGTGCCAAGCAAAGTGCATTACATACCTTTATTACATAACAGTATGGAGACATAGCACCACGTCCTAAGTTTGACAGGTATATTCGAACTGGACAGAAATGTTTTTGCCATTAATAAATATTGATTGAACTCGGCACCTAAATGCACCGACAACACTTTTGCTGACATCAGTGAGCGGCAGTAAGGCCACTGATACAGCTTCGAGACAACTGAATATTACCCTGAACCACCAACCAAGCAGCAGGAGGCGTCTCCCACTTTCCCACAAGGCGATATTTACAAAAGCATTGGCCTAGAGACAGCCACAGGTATGAAACTTAGTGCTTCCCATTGTGCGGCATTAGACGAAAAATACAAGTGGACAATTGAAGTCGTCAACATGGCTAGATGAGTGAAAAGGGCGGATAACGGAGTGTATTGTGTTTCGAGTGGAGGCTTGCAATTGTGGTGGTGATGGACTTGTCGTCGAAATAATGGGCTACATAAAAGCACCACGTGTCGCAAACATTCTTTTGGGATTAGAGATAGAAAATGATGCAAAAATAGTTCTCTATAACTAAGAACATGACAAGCATAGTTAATTTATGCTCAGTGAATGTGGTTTACATGTGTTGGCTGAACTGTGATTTCTAGCACCTTCGCCTGTTTCTCTTCTATCATGCGTAGGCTGTGAAAAAGCTGTGCTGGAGATAAAGTGTCCCGCAGCGCTCAAAGCCAAGCCACCTGTAATAAATTTCAGGAGGCAGGCCTATTTAGATGAAGACCTAAACTTAAGGCATAACCATGGGTATTATGCCCAGGTTCAGGCCCAAATGGTCGCTTCGGGGCTGCGTAGGCGCACTTTTATTTACACAGGAATGCTTAACTGTAGAGGTTCTTTGCTTTGACAAAACATTCTGGGACAAAACATTCTCGGCCCGGGCGGAATCGTCGATTAAACGACGGCTGTGTTGGGCAGCCCCAGCCCACTGCGACGAGCATTCGACCAAGTCCCCCGCCCCGTGACCCAAGCCCGTGACCAGCCGATGAAGACGAGCCGCTACATGCCGTGACTAAAAGAACAGAAGCCGCATCCCCAGACTTCTCGTCAGACAAAATGTAAGGTGGCGGCAGGACACAGATGAGATGAACGACGCGATGGGGTGAAGCGATCTATTCACATTATGTACAGTGCGGCCGTGACAGAGCTCCGCAAGGTTCGCACCAGGCTTTTCATCGTCATCGTCGTCATCGTCGTTGGTTCAAGGAGCTCTCAGGCATTGTCCACCTTAGTCCCGTAACAATATAAAGAGAAAGGAATGATTGCTCACACAGGGCATGACAAGGGAACACACAGCACACTTAAAGGCACTGGCCATCTTCTTATGGGAAGATTTAGATGCACACTGGAAGGTCCCTCAGCGCATGTCACCAGTTACTCATGCACATCGTTGTCTTTAGGATCAACGCTGATTATGGGAGGCTGGAGGTTGACGAGCACGCTACATATGGGGAGAATCTTGTTTATAGATGTGAAATGCTTATCTACTGGTCGCTTGAGAAAACTAATAGGCAGCACAATCTGAAATACTTTAAATACTTTAAGCCACCGTATTGTCCTCTCAACAGAAACTCGCACACTTGATAATTTTCTTGATGTTGTGACCTCGCCTCCACGTAGCTGGGCACGTTTCTTTGTCCTCCATGGCATTAGAAGTCTTGCTCCTTGTGCACCAAACAATTCTTTACAACGAAAGCCTCGCTCTACAAGAAAAACGTCGCTTTCTTCTACTTTTTACAACAGTACACTATTCAGTGTCAGCTCCTTGTGTAGATGTACGTCCACCCCAAGCTTTCGAAATAAACGTTATTGCACCTGTGGGAGATATCACAAGTAGCTTAATTGTGTTATTGTGCTTGTAGCTTGTATCGGTCTGGCTTCGGGCAGTCATGGTTGTTGGCCTTTGTCTAAATATATCCACGCAGTCGATAACCCCTCTGGCGCCATCAAGCAGAGGGTCCTTAAAGGGTGCTGGTCGGTGGGCTTGCGCCGATTTTCTAGATGGCCACACGATGAACCTCCTGAGATTGTCTGCCAAGACGTCCAACCAAGAGTGGAGGATCACATTCACGGGGCATGGTGAGATCCCAAAACGGCATGCAAGGTCTGTGCAAGAAGCCCCAGACGAAGCCGCATTTGTACCACGATGAGTTGCTGCTCTTCATAAAGGACTGGTTTTGTAGCTGCCTGCCAGATAGATAGTCCCATATTTAGCAGGCAATTGAACATCTGTACCGACATAAGACCTGTGTAAAACGTAGCAGTTTTTTCTGACTCCGTGACCTTATCTCTGGTCAATTTAGAAATGGTCACTGTTTCCAGTTTCTCCTCAGTCTACAAAATTTTGTTCTTGGAAGCGGCCAACTTTTGCTCGAAATAAGCAAGCCGTTCTTTCGATGCTGCATTCTCTGACACGCCACTAGAAATATATTTTATAGTCAGCTCTGTCTCAGTTTCAAAACTACAAGTATTCTTGCCTGTGTCACTTTCAGCACATTCAGAGGCAACCGAGGGGACTTCGGGGTCATCTTGCTCAGGTCCAGCTACTTGCTCTGATGTACTCTTTTTAGCATGCTGGTAACTGGAAACTTTTGACCAGCATTTGTTTGTGCATGGTATTGACACACTGTGGGAACATATTCGGGATGAGCAGGGTCAGATGAAGGCTTTCGTAAAAAAACAAAAAATTCTTCAGTGCACAGCCAACATGATAGAAAATTGCTTATGAGAACACTTCGGCAAAGCTGATTGTGATACAGGAATCGGTGCTTTCATTAATGTATCTTTAATAAAAGCAATGGAGTGCCACATGGTGTAAAATCCCATGTATTCCAACAGTGACGACAAGTCATGACATAATGTCAAGCTATATATATTTGCTTTAGGGTGGAAACAATTAATACAATAAAAATTACAGTAAGAGTAGTATTGCCACCTTGCGCAATGAATTGGAGATAATGACAGCATGAAAGGCAGCTACATAATGAATTAACAAACGATCTGCGTGACTGCATGCCAGCTGATATTGCTTAACAAAGTTATGTTAACAGAAATTTCCTGCGAAAGGTAAGCATAATTTCTCAGTTTTATGACAAGCCTGTTACACAGCAATAAAATGCCAATAAAGGCAACAAGCACAAAGGAAGTCCAGTCTGATAGAGCGGGCATTCTTTTGTTAAAATGACAAGTTAAACCAATGGCTAAGTTTACTGTGACAACACTATTAACAGAGTCGTAATAATGAACCCCACTTTTTTACATTGGAAGGGGTGTGTTATCACACGTATTTTAAGCTGCCTAAACCGGGCTAGTTGACACACTCCAACGTTTGGCCCACAACATCAAGATAAATCGCTTTTTTACTGCACCTGTGTCAAAATGGCTGGTTTTGATAGAGATCGGCGCCGATCGGAATCGGTCGCGATCTAAGAAGTTCAGTGTTACTGATATAAAAAAACGCACTCATTTTGTGATGACTTCAGGTGCGGCATAGTCACGAGAACAACTATGGTTGACTGACCAGTACACTATTCATGAATCAAACTTTCAAGTTAACTCGCCTAGATCTAGTTTGCGGTTACACCGAAAGGTAAATTAGCTGGAGTGCGACGATTTCCATTGGCGGCAACACGAGAAACTACGAGTCAGTTGCTCGCGTCACTCTCATAAAAAGGAAATGTTACAGCGCCACTGTAATTAGCAACAAAACGTGGGCAACGCGACGTACGCTGTGTGGAGATTCATGTGGAGAATGGCTACTTTGGTGTCCCGAGTGTTGCTTCGAAGAGTACACATCCGTGATCATTATGCTTCTAACTACAAGAAACACCTTTACAGTGAATTTTCGGCGTTAACAGTTTTGCTATACAACTAAAAGTCCCCCCGGTTCCCCGGTTACTAATATGGGTGTAACACGAAGGCGCTCGACGTGTTCTTTGTAATTGGGGGCCTTAGACTAACGTCTGAGAATCGTCAGTGTGCAATTGAAGCATACGGTGTGCTTTACTTGCCTTTGATGAAGTGGGCAGAACAAATGTGCACGCTCTTTGTGGGAGTCCAGTTTTCCCGCTTGACCGCTGCAAGCCAGGAGCTCCTTCTGCCTTCATCACTCGGGAAACAGAACGCTCTTACTTCCGATAGCAAATTTGTTCCAGAACGCACACTATATACCCGCACAACACGGCAGTGTCCCAGTCACGAGCGCTTCATCGGAATAATTTTATCCGCCGAAAGCATCGAAACCCAAGCAGCTGCCGCAACCAGCGCAGGGTGAAATTACGGTAAAACAATGTAAACAGGAAGATTCCTAGGGCACGTTTCCGGTGAACGCACAATGTTGCCAGAGAACGGCGAGCGCTGGCGAAACCCTGTATTGATGCCCACCTCGCAATCCACAAACTACGATTCGGATTGTCTTCTGCGGGGCCACTAAATGCCAGACTCAGGGGCGAAAGAAAAGACAGACGCTTCCGCCGGAAATTATAAATTACATTACGTCACAAACACCGAGAAACATATGCTCCCATATCATCATGACGTGAGGAGCAAAGCCAGAGTGGCGCCACTCGACAAGTCCTATCACAAAGATTCCACGTCAGTGTACACTGATACCGCCCCATGCCACCGATACCAAGAAGCAACGTTTGCAATGGCCACCTGAAAGGATCAACCACTCCCTGTCGCACAATTAAGGCCAGCTGCATGAAGGAAGCGGAAGACTTCACAATCGCCTCGACTATAACCAAAACCACCGCGATTACTGTAATCACCGAATGCCAAGTGGTATAAAGAAGCTACTCGGCTGGCGCAGTCTCCCCAACAGCACTGCGCCTCCTGAGCGAAATCCCTCCTCCTCGTACTGTCAGAATCATGTCGACCCCAGCCCACTTTGATCTCCCGGGCAATGCCACAGCCCATGCACTGGCCAGCGCTGTCACTGACCGGGCCTCAGATGAGGAGCCCATTCCAACGCAGATTAAGCCTTACCCGGAAATAACACAATATTGTTACTGAACAAGTGGACAATTGCCGATGTCCCACCATAGACGACGACGGGGGAATGGCTGATATGCAGCCTATGTTAGCGCGTCGATAGCCGTCATGTAAATAGTGTAAAATACATCGTCGGCATGTGATAGTTCATGCACTGGGCCCCATAACTAGTTTGGTTAGGGCGCGGGTTTCTCCCCGTGCTGGCACCACCATCCCTCCGTGTCGGCACCGGCGCAAACATCGATGGTACGCGGTCCGTGTCGGTGAGCCCCAGCCCCGCCGCGATCAGCATATGGCGATGCCCTGCTCCGTCTCCCAAGTTCATGTCATGTAAATAGTATAACATACAATGTCCGCATCACATGGTTCATGTCCTGCGCCACGTAACAATATTGTAGAACATGTAGGAGGACCTTGAGGCCCGCTCAACCCAGTTTGTCTAAAACTTAGGAAAACACATGACGACGAATTCAAGCAAACATATTTCCAAACCCAGCGCAAGTAACTTATCTATTACCTACAGAATACCCCCAGAGTGTTCGTTTTGCGGCCATTCAGGCACATTCTATCACATCGTCTGTGAGTGCGACCGAAACCGTGACCTTCCCCCTATTCCCAATCCTTCCTTCGAGCAGTAGGGGAGCGGGTTACCCAGCTCGAGTCTCGGCGACTGATTATCTTGGTTCACAGAGAAGCGAGTGCCTGGATTTCCCGTGGATTTTCCTACTAGGACGCCACCCCTTAATTTATTTTTCCTATCTTCATATAATTCTTCTTTTCCTTCTTCGTCTCCTTCTCGTCCTTCTGCTCCTCCTTCTTAACACGGCCGAGACTTACTGAGCTAAGACAGACGGTTGTCGGGCATCGCCAAACGAAGCCATGTTTCTATTTGCCAAAATAAGCTAAACGAACCCTTAACAGGAACAACCCGTCATTGCGGGGAATGTTATGGCTTTTTGCAGAGCGCGACTGACAGTCGGGTAGGTCCAGCGAATGACAATGAGAATCGGGTCTCCATTGAAGTCCGTGTTCGTCAACGACCGATGCCATAGCTTTGGTTCACTACCTAAGTTGTCGAAATGGCTCGCACTCGTGGTGTTTCCTTTTAATGCCTTCGGGAGAAGCAATAAAAGTAAAGCAAACGCCCGGATGTCTCTAATTGTTTTTTCCCTGCCTGTAGCTGGGAGTGGAAGTATTTGGCTGTGTTCTTCCAGCAGACGGTGGAATTTCTGAAAACAATATGTCCGGGCAGTCACCCCTATTGGATCACAGAAGTCACATTACAAACTGCTGGTAACAACTGCGGACAGCATTAACTGCGTGTGCAACAAATGCTTCGCCGCTTCGTTACTCTGTTTATTTTACTTAGGCTTCTATTTTCTTTTACGCGGAACCAGAGTGGCACGGACTCACTCTTGAGTCCACTCAGACGCATTTGGACTCAATCTCACGCGTGAGATTGCGTTAGAGGGAGCGCGAGGCTCGTGTGGCATGGCGAGTTTGAGCTTGAGTGCACTTGAGCCCGACTGAGTTTGAGTACGCCTAAGAACGAGTGAGTTCTGCGTCCATTTTCAGTTTGATAGTACATTTTGCGTACTGAGAACATTTTGCGTTTTGAGTACATTGTTACTTTGAGTACATTTTAAGTTAGAGACATTTTCACTTCGGAGTAAGTGGTGAGTTCTGAGTGCATTTTGAGACTTGCTTACATTGAGGTTCGAGTAAATTTTGAGTTCTTAGTACCGTTTGAGTTCTGAATACATTTTGAGTTCTTAGTACAGTTCCGTGTACAAATGGAGTTCTGAGTACAAATTGAGTTCTGAGTACATTTTGAGTTTTGGGTACTATTTGAGTTTGGGTACATTGTGAGCTTGAGTATATTGTGAGTTTAAGTGTATTTTTAGTTATAGGTACATATGAGTAGCCTAGGAGGCAGCTTAGTTCGGCAGTTGAGTTTTAAGTGTCGGTTTCGGCAGGCAATTAGGGTTACCTGCGGGTACGGCAGCATTCACGATGCACATGTTCGAACGCTGGGGAGGGGGGGATGGTGGGGTGTCTGGTTTAGCGGCTGGGCGTGTAACTGATAATTGACTGCTGAGGTCATAAAAAAAGGATTATTTTCCCTTTACCTTTTATAGGATCCTCTAAGAAGGGGGGAGAGCGTCGTGGAAAAGCAAACGGCGGCGCTTGCTTGCTGGTTGTTCGCCTGCGTCTGTTATCGGTTTGATATGGTAGGATAAAAAAAAGAGTTAAGCGGCGGGGGGAGAAGGGAGCGGCTGCTGTCCACTCTGCTGTTTCAACTAAATTGTCGACTGAAGTGACTGCGCAACGCCCGTTCGGATAGAAAACATTACGCCGACTTCCCCTTGCGGGAACCCTGGTGTGATGCGACTCTCAAGGGGGTTCCATGGGCGTCGCATCAAGCAATCGTCGGGTAGGGCAAGAGCGAGGACGACCGTGGACTGAGAGACGGGCCGGAGCGCGGCACCAGGCCCCTCCAGCTTGGACGTTTCCTGGTTTCCCAATAGGCGGCGTAAAAATCGGCGCCCCACGTGACCAACCAACCTACAGCGCAGTTTTCGACCATCAAGTCTACCAGACGGCGCAACCGAAAGGTTACTTTTGGTATAAAATACATGACATTCATTCCGTGACTCAAAGAGCCAACACAGTGCGCTTACAATGTGTTGTTTAAAAGTGTTGTTCACAAGTTTTGCATCAAACATCCGTTGAGCGAAAATGTAGGCAACTTTTTTACCAACAACCGACTGGTACACCGTTTGCAACCACAAAGGACCAATTAAAATTGAAACCACTGCAACAGCCCACCGTTTTTATGTTTGTTGGAGCACTGGTTCCGTGACTTTTATTGCTGTTATTTGCCTTTGCGTCCAATAGTTGTTCAGAGGACTCGCAAAACAGGGGAATTGAATGGTTGTGGAATGACAAATGTGGGAAATTCCGAATCGGAAGACAGCTGTCGAGGCCAGAATATTTTATTTATTTATTATTTATTTATTTAGAAATACTGCAGGCAGCATCGCTGCCGCAGCAGGACAGGGTTACAAAGGGTGATTATACAATGCATGTTCGAATGCACCAACACTTGTACATTCCATATTCGATAGGGGCAAACAGCTCCATTGTTCAATGGTGTTAGGAAAAAAATACTTTTGAAATATTTTACTGCGGGCGAAGTACGGACGTATGGCCTTGCTGTGATTGATCCTCGATGACCGTTGTGGTGCGGAAAGCAGATAATCTTCGCGTAACAGGGCGGTTTTGTTGCCATACAGTAGATACAAAAATTTAAGGTGGGCGACCTGGCGGCGAAGTTGAAGTGGTGGCAAGGCGAGTTTCCTTATCATATTTGTTACTGATGACGATGTCCTATAGTCTGACAAAATGAACCGTGCAGCAAGACGCTGGATACGTTCAATCTTTGTAATATTCTTGGCATAAAACGGATCCCAAACAATTGATGAGTACTCGAGGAGTGGGCGAACCAAGGTGCGATAAGTTTCTAATTTATTATTATAGGGACATTCTTTCAGTTTTCTTCTCAAAAAGCATAGCTTCTGAAAGGCTTTGTTGCAAATATTATCAATATTCGCATTCCATTTCAGATTATTAGTATTTGTTAAGCCCGAGTATTTCACAGAAGTTACAACTTCGAGATAACGGTTTTTAATAAAATAAGTGTGAATAAACGGATTCTTTTTTGTTGTAAATACCGTCGAAACTGATTTTGAAAAATAATTTCCATTCCCTTCTTATCGCACAACTCCACGAGCTTACAAACATTTTCATTCAGTACAGCCTCACAAGTGCCACTCTTGATAACAGAGTAAACAACGAAATCATCTGCAAACAATTTGACCTTTACACCGTCACCAATATCTTTTGAAATATCATTGATGTACACTAAGAAGAGCAATGGTCCAAACACTGAACTCTGCGGCACTCCTGAGAAGACACATAGACTATCCGACCTAACACAATCGCATTCCACAAATTGGGTACGGTTTTCAAGGTAAGCCTTGATTCATGGAACTATAATTTCGGGTAAACCAATCTCTGTTAATCTAGCAAGAAGTAAATTTTGCGGCACCCGGTCAAATGCCTTTGACAGGCCTAAAAATACTGCGTCTATTTGTTGGTGATTATCAATTGCGGTTGCAAAGTCGTGTAATACAGTTACTAGTTGTTATTGCGAATACCTTGCGCCTAAATCCATGTTGTTATGCAAAAAAAAAGTTGGTATCGTCAAGGCGCTTCGATATATGGCTCGCTATTATATGTTCGAGTATTTTGCAGCAGGTACTAATCAATGAAATTGGCCTGTAGTTTTTTGCGTTTAATATGTCACCTGATTTGGGTATGTGAATTACCTTCGCTGTCAACCAGTCATGTTTCAAAGTGCTCTGCATGAGGGACGCTTCAAAAAGTACATAGAGGTAGTGCGAAAGTATTTCAGAATATCGTTTCAGAAAGGTGTTTGGTATGCCATTCGCGGCGCATGATTTTTTTACATCAAGATTTAAAAGGAGTGCGAATATGCCTTCTCGGTGTAATACCACATGGGGAATGGCAACGTGTGTTGACGATCCGGAAGATTCATTTTGGGTACAGAGGGATGCAGGTTGCGGAAAAAACTGAAAAAACGTGGAATCGAATTCGATTGTAATCTCTTGAAGAACAGTGGTAGTTTTCCCATTATTTTGAGCTGTTTGGTCTGCCGCTTAGTGTCTGATAAAAAGCGCCAAAAGTTCTGAGGCGATTCCTTCAGGAAAGTTGAAAGCGTTTGGCAGTAAAACTCAGAACTTGCACTACGCAACTTTATGAGCAGGGCATCCTTCATGGTGCGCAGTTCAGAAGTTTTTACCTTTGCCTTGCACTTTCGAGAAATTCGCCGCTTTAGTTGAATTATCTCTCATGTGACCCAAGGGTTTTGGTGCCTAATTTGTTTTTGCGCAGTGGAACGTATGCAGAAATACATGGCGTGACCAGAGTTTTAAATCTGTCCCAGAGATATGAAATGTCACCACCAAGCTGAAATTGATCGAGACTGAAGTGCAAGCTGTCTGAGATAGCTTCATCGTCTGCAGCCAAAAAATCAGGGAACGTTTGGACAGGATGGGTTATTTTCTTTATTCTACGCACATCTAATGACAGCTGGATGAGCTTGTGATCAGAAATTCCATCGCACGTAGTTACGGAAGAGTTTTCAGGAAAATTAGTAAATATAAGGTCTAGCGTTGATTGGGCTCTTTCGGTAATGCGAGTGGGACTTTTTACTAATTGCTCCAAATTGTAAAAAAGTACAGAATCAAGGAGCAGGCCGGCGCTCTCCGTGTCTTGAGTGCCAGAAACTGATATCTGGTTCCATTCAATACATGGCAGGTTAAAATCCCCAGTCAATATTAATTTGTCTTTTGGGCAAAGAATGCACTCTAGGTGAGCATTTAGGGATGCCATGTAATTTGATGGGTTTCATCGGAAGAATCAACTCAAGCACGAAGTAGTCAAGCAGGGTCACGTCAAGGGCGAGAGCGAGCGCTTGACTGAACCGCCGCAGCACGATACCCGCTTTATATTCACAGCGCTTGAAGAAGAGGAGACAATGGAGGAGAGTCACGCATGCGCGCACTTGAGCGCGCCGGAGCAGTTGTTAATGCAGCGTTACGCAGCGACACGCGCCTAAACAAGCGCGCCAGCTTTGGTATGCTAATCAGCCGGAGTGAGAGTGTTGCACACAGCTGTGGGAGATAAGAATGGAGGAGGGATGCGGATGGACGGCGCGACGACGACACAGGAATAACATGCCTCAGAGCAAGAGATGCGTCGCATCTAAAAAAAATAGACAACCAGTGTATACTGCCAGTGACGACGTATGGAGCTAAAACTTGGCGGCTTACTACACAAATAGAAGCAAATGTAGCCCGGCTCAACTGGTAATGGCAGGAACAATATTAGGAGTAACACGCAGGGACCGGAAACGAGCTACCTGGATCAGAGAAAAGAATAGAGTAGAAGATATAGATGAAATAAATAAAAAGAAATGGACTTGATCTGGCCTCATAGTAAGGCCAGCCGACAACCGGTTCACAATTCAAGAGATGGGTGTAGGAGGGGAAGGCCAGTAATGCGTTGGAGGGATGAAATAAAGAAATTCAGGGGTAAGCTGTGGATCTGAGCAGCGGAGGACAGGAGCAGTTGCAGGTGGGTGGAAGAGGCATTCGTCCTGCATTGGAATTGAAGTGCCTGATGATGATGACGACGCCGATGATGATGATGAAAACAAGAGCTTTACCAATGTATCTCGGCGTACGAAAAAGCTAACCTTGAACGCGAAAACATGGTCACATTTGTAAGCTGTTTTCCAAGCCAACATGTTGCTGTTTTCGTGCGCCCAACTTTATACGAGCTGGAAGCCTCACCCGTTTGAAATGCTACAGGCAACGCACGAAGTATCCATCAGAGTTGCATGAAACGACCAACTGAGATTAGAATTGTAATAGCCACGTCTTTGTGAACTGCATGTACCCTCCATAGTCATCATCAAATGCAGCTTCAGTATCAGCGGCCCGATTCATCTGCCCGCGAGACAAGCTACGCGCCAGAGAACACCGCTTTGACTTGTCGCAACCTACGGGCACTCCCTGGTCCACAGGCCCATGTTTTCATTGAGTTCCATATGCAGTATTAATACGCAATGCCACATTACCCTTTTGGCCACCTATAAAATAAGCAAAACGAAGCCTGCTAATGTCCATGTTTAAACAAGAGAGAAATTCTTTTTCTGCAGTGTTCTGAGGTTGTCTGGAAGCATTCCGATGGCACATGATATTATTCAATGGCAGGTGGAACGTAATGTATTCCGCGACTCTGGCCAGCCCCAAGAACTCCTCAAAAGGCGTTTACACGGCATCATGATCTTGGGATGGCCAGCCATCTTAGCGGGTTTGGAACGGCATTGATGGGCAAATCTGACTGCTCTCGGACGCTTTGATCGTTCTATTTAAAGCACTCTTGAACGTGTCGTTGCTTACGTACCCAATAAATGACACTGGCCAATTTTCTATTCCGCATGGACGTCTGATACATCCACGCGCGGCACGGAGCAACAGTGTAAGACTGCGAAGTCACCCGCTCGTTCCGCAGTCCGCAAGAAATGCCCGCCAGTCCACAAGTTCCGCCAGTTCCCCAACCCCAAGAAATGCCTCGATCAATAGAAAATAGCCAACCCTGCAAAATTTTGGTCTATATATGTTATACAAGCTCGGTACAGTGAGGAGTGAGTGGCTGCTCATGTTGGCCTTTCCCGACATTAAAAAATGTTTGCCCATTCTTCATATCTATCGTGCACCTGTGTCTGTTCACACGCGTTCTTTCGGTGGCTACTCGGGCTTTTTGCAGACATTGCGAGCCGCAGGGTGTCGACAAACTCACGTTTTAAATATAGCCTGGTGATATGCCGTAAACGCGATTGATCCCTCTGAAGCACAACCAAAGTATTTTTAAATATTATAAGGGCCTTGGGTACTTGGTAAAATAGGACGTTTATTCAACGACACAGGCCCCTCCAAACACCAGTCCAGGAATCAACGATGATCAAGATCTGTCCAGAAGAAGACAAAGCGTTCCTCGAAGTGTTGTTGATGGCGATAATGGGGAAGTGAAATAAATGAATTTTCCTGCTTCGGAGCTTAGCGCTTACAGCGTTGCCGTCCTTCAAAGCTGAACTCACCATTATTAGGTAGCATGTGTTTTCTTTAACTACGCGCGAATCCCGACAACAAACCAATAATTCTGTAGCCCCGATGAGCTGACGACACAACTTCAAATTTTTACTTATGAAGTGATTGCATATAATGATCTTGACGTGGTCATTGCCCGGTCGAAATTCGCTCCCTCACACCCTTTGCCTTTGACACTACGATTCCTGTTGTGCTGCCATTGTAGCATCTGTAAGCAATTTCCACAGTTCTTTTACTCCAAATTACTAGTCATCTCCGGGATGCCCGTTTTATCTGTCCCACAAAATTTTATGCATTGAAACCTTTGTTTGATACCCCACACACCCTGTAAATCTATGACTTACCATAACTATCCCATAAAGATAATGAGAAAGCGTCTTTTATTTGTTCCAAGTGATCCCCCTCATCAAGATTTTAAATGTAATAACCCATACACTCCGGCCGCATCACTTTGATTTTTAACCAAATCAATGACCGTCACTATGTCATCATTACGACCAAGAAGAATTTTTATTTTTCTAAGGTGATTTCCCTTATTGAAACCTTCAATTTCACATCCACACGCCCTAGAGACACAATACTCTGAATGCTAACCTTATCTATGACTCGCCATGACTGGGTCAAGATTATAACCAGGAAGAAAGTTTTTGTCCCACGTCAATCCCTTCACCGAGATCTTCCATTCGATACACCACACACCCTAGCCGCCTCCAAATAAATTTTAAATCATTGTATGTCTCACCGTGACTTTGTCATGATTACATCCAGGATGTTTTTTATATTTGTCCAATGTTATTTCCTTAATCAAAACCTTTAATTTGAGACCCCACACGCCTAAGGGTCATTATAAACTCCAACCCTTATTAGAACTCTCCATAACAAAGCCATGATTATGACTATATTACTTTTTTGTTTGTGCCACTTAATTTTCGTCATTGTGACCTCTAATTTCATACCCCACATGCCCTAGCCGCACATAACTTTTAATTTTAACACATTTAGCTGTGACTACCCGTGACTCCGGCCTCACACGGATCGCCATTTTCGTAATTTTTTTATGTCTTACCTTTTAGTTTTTTTTAAATTTCGTTTGATCGATGATCTACATTTACGGTTTTATGATGATTTCAGGTTGACCTACCACGATATCTGCATATTTGTGAAAATGCAGGGCGTTACACGGTCCTGTCTGGTAGGGGGAGAGCGGAAACTCAGCAACCAATGATATGCATTAAAAAGCAAAGGCACATCCATGAACGCCTCGCGCTTCAGAGATTCGTGGGTACAGTTCGCGTTGACATAAGGCTTTTTTCAGGATGCAGCGAAACAATGCACGAGACCGCAACAATAAAGAGCTTCGATGTATATGATTTGAGCAGTGAGTGCACGTCGCCGCGCCTAATGTTGTTTGTTTCTACCCAGGGTCCAAGGACACCATCGAGTGTGGACCCACTTTGTCATAAACAGGATAGCGGAGTCTATGTCAAGAGTTTGGTTTCAAATGTATACGTAATATTGCTTGCAAGCAGCGCTAACTACTGTAGCCAGCAGGTATAGCTGTATATAATCTGCAGGGAAAACTGTTTTCGACCTCACAAGAGTTACAGTGAAAGTTTGAGCTGACGTATTTGCACGCGTAATATTTTTACCACACGTGAATTTTAAAATTCATAATGCTAATTATACTGTGTTAATCTGAGCACGAGTAAATTCTGAGCACGAGGGAGTTCTCATTTTATTTGAGTTCTGAAATCATTTTGAGATTTCACTCCATATTGAGTGCCTAGGTCACTTTGAGTTTCGAGTCAATTCTGAGTTCCGAGTTCCTTTTGAGTGGTGAGTAAATTTTGAGTTTTGAGTACATCTTGAGTTTTGAGTCCGAATGAGATTGAATTTCGGTTTCACTGTGAGTTTGAGTTTGCGTGAGCGCAGATGTGGGGCTCACCAATGAGTCCGAGTTTGAGTGAATGGTGACTCGAAAGTAAATTTGTGAGTGAGTGAGCAGTGCAAACTTTGCCTAAGAATGCGGGAACAAATAATGCCAATGAAGGGCCTCACTCGTCTATAAAACTGGTGCCGGCTGTCATGGATCAGAGCACCCCCCGATAGGGGACGCATCAAACCCCCCCAAAAAAGGGACAAAGAAGAACAAAAGTATGGAAATTTGAAGTGCGGGCCAGGAGCGCGCCAATCAGCAAGCGCCAGCGCCGACTCACCGAGGAATTATGGGCAAAGGTGGCAGCACTCTGGTCGGCGAATCAGGGAAGGCCACGCATGGGACAAGTGGCGAGATGGCCATATAAGGACAGGGAGGAAGCAAGAAGCCAATGGGAGTGCGCCACGTGAGAGCCCAGAGGGCATAAACGCGGGGCGCACAAAGAGAAGGGGGAGGCAAGACAACGGGAGGCACACAACCAGGAGGCAGCCGGAGCACGTGAGCTTCACAGAACGAGCCAGGCGAAGCGGCCAGGCCATCGACCACGCCATCCGATCCTGGGCGGGAGCGGGCCGACTTCGCATCGGCACCGTCATCCTAGGTGCACCAACAACCTGTGTCTTCGTGGCCCCAGCGGCATCGGTCGGGCACCAGCGGCCAGCGTGCACGATCCGTCCACGTTCGTCTCGACGGCCCCGAAAGGCTACGTTCGGGCAGAGCCTACATGGAACCTCCAGAGGTAGCGGCTACCAGGGGGTAGCCACCGAGGAAGCACGCCGCCGAAGGGATGACCGCGCGCGTCGAACGCCGGCATCAAGGACCTTCAGCGAGAGCGGCTACCAGGGGGTAGCCACAGAGGAAAGAAGTGAGGACGCGTGGAGCCCACGCTGTCCAAGGATTGACCGCGCGCATCGAACGCCGGCACCGAAGCGAGAGGAGGACGGCTACCACCAAGTCGGGGCCACGCAACGGGTGCAACACGTCAGCGCCGACGACAGCGCGGTAGGCCAGTCCATAAGGGACGCAGTTGTAAAGGACACAACTAGGGAGTTGGGGTACGAGAGATGTTAACTAGAACTTGGTTAAGGAGTGTATTTAGAGTGCACTTTGTGTAGGACGTTATTGTAGAGACTTTTGAGTTTTGAGTTGAATTGTATTTTGAGCTGTTAAGCTAGGGGTTTGTATTTGAGTTGTGTGTTTAATTATTAAGTGCTTTGTGCTAGAGGTTTTGAGTGTGCATTAAATGTATGTTGTTAAACAAGTCAACGGCTTCCCTGTGTCCATTGCTCCGAGCTGGTAAAGAGCACCCCGCCATCCGTTCACGTGACACCGGCAATGGGCGACTTCAGTAACGGTCGGTAGGCGCGAGGGCGTACACACACACAGATAGAAGCTGTTTATTAGTAATACAAACTTGCATTTTATCATCCTTTTATATTTCGTTTTATACTGCATCGTGAATCGTCGCAATTGCGAAGCCTAATACAAAGCAGGAAGTCCCCAAAAAGCTTGAATGGTGAACGTAAAAACGCCGCAACAGACGTTTTAGAAGATTACTATCGTTCTGTTGCAGGGACACTTCCCTGTCTGAGTGCGCCATAATGCCAAATACTAGTAGTGATACCTCGTTATGTGGACTATTCGCGAATTTCGTAGAACCTTAGAACAAAGTAGTATACTTACTGAGCTGGAGCGTTTGAAACTGCAGATGAAAGACATGTACATTTGTTTTGACGAAGCACGTAGTCATATTTCTTGAGTCTTGAGTGCGAAAAGGATTTCGTGAGAATCCATCAAACTCTTCCTTGCGTAGGGTTTTAACGGCTATAGTTTTATCCTAGCAATTGATACGCGCAATTCGCTGACTAACAGATCGGATCTTCCCCAAATATAAGCATTGCTGATTATCCGCAAATCACCACCGATTCGCAGAAAAATTTGAATGTACAGACTTTCTATTCATGAATGCCACTCAACCGATCTTTCCTTCTGTATGTCAAGGCAATCGAGAATATTGCTGAATGACAGCTATGTATTTTTTATATATTTACCAACTTCATTAATTATGTAGGTTCATGCCATATTAATAAACAGCGTGTTATTGTTTTAGTGGGCCTGTAATTTTTTTGGCTGGTTTGGTAGAGAAGCATCTGACATTAAAACACATTCTACGCAAGATATTTAGTCGCGTGTGTTTGACGTAACCCAAAGTGAAAAGCTGAAGTGTTGTTTGGATTGAATCTTATCCATCTGATGTCCCTGATATCCCCTGATGTCTGCTGTCCCGGAAATTTAAGCTAAATTGATGCCCGGTGTAATCCACAGTAACAAATTACTTCCGTCTGACAGAACCCGACATCGAATCCATTTGTTCTTCAGTCATATGCACTACGGAATATTTAAAATTTTGTTTCTTGTACAGTCAACTGTGCATTGAAATTCTGTCTCCCGAGGTGTTCACCAGATGCGAACCCTCTCAAAACATCGAACGACAGCTAGATTTGTTAATGTGAACATTGTGTATTGTGCACCTTTTACCCCGGCTGCAACATGAAACGGTTAGCAGTGCTCTAAACAAATATATAATAAGCAGATGGAAATGAAATTTACGTTCAATTAAAGGTCAAGTAAAAACGTTTATGTCTCATGGAACCAAACTACAGTGACGCTTTACGTAATCTATGCAACTTTATTTGAAAACAACACTGTTACTGCATTACGACCGACCTAGTGCGACCTGATTATGGCATTTAACGAGCCAATGCTACACAGGCGATGACGCGCATCGAAGTGGAAGGCTCCAGATTAATTTTGACCATCTCGGGATATTTAACAGGTACTGAAATGAGAACACACGGATATTTGCGCTTTCTGCTGTCATCAGAAAAGTGACCACCGCGGCAAGGAATCGAACCCCCGTACATGGGCTCAGCACCACAACGCCTTAACACACCACTGCCATCTAGTGTTTGCTTGAAATGCCAGAGTTCCCGGTTTTTTGCCGTACTCGCTGTCTCAAGGTGCAGAGGAAATTGCAACTTGTGCACTACAGCCACGTCGCCGAGGCTAAGGATATTTAGGAATAAATGTCCTCCTTTTCGAGGCCATCTGGAGTTCTGTGTCACTCAGTAAAAGATACAAGTAAGCTACCTTTACCCCTACATTTTTTTTTCTCTCTTTTCTCTACAGAGTCGACGTACTGATTGTTTTTAATATTCTCTCAATTATGTCAATGCTGGCATCATGTAATGCAAAATGTTGAAGTTTTGAAACTTTTCTTGGTGTTTTTCGGTATTGACAGTACCTCAGCATACATTTCTTTGAAGTATGCCTTGGAAGTCCTTTTTTTATGGTTGTTACCAGTTCATTGCCGCGCTCAGGCATTTTATCCGGTTGCAAGGAGAGCACTTCCTCCTGATGTCTGTCGCCGCACGGATACTGCGTAGGGGCCAAAATTTTAATCTTTTAAATGCACTAACTTCGTGGTCACCGCCATTGCCTTTTATTTTTTAGCTTGCATCCCGACCAGACAAGCGTCCTTCACACACGCAATTAAAAAAAATTGTTAAACAGGAGACCTTTGTACTGTGGCTGCAAAGTTATCTGCTTAATTTGCGATATATGACTCTGTAACAAACTTGCTGCGCACTTTGTGGAGCAGCCAATAAATAGCAGTCAGTACGGCTAAATGGCACCGTGAACACGCTAAACGTTAGGCGTAGTGGAAAACCCTTGAAAAGAAGTTTCCCTGTGTGACATCCTTTGTTCTTGCTTTGCGCATTTTCATGTCAACTATTTCCCAGTTGTTCTTGCTTTTGCGATGAAAGTACAACTTTAGCTAATAAGAAAGTTCACTTGCTGGTGAAAAAACAGCGACAGAAAAAGTTTGTGCCATTTTTTAACTTCAAGAGCTACCGCACCTTTGCGAGAGCAACCAGAAACACGGCACAGCATTTATCACAGCTCTTAAAGTCGTTGATAGCATTTGCCTCCAATTCATTTCGGTTTTATAACATCGTCAATAAAGTCCCGGACAGCTGTGTTCAGATCATCATCATCATCACCAGCCTATCTACGCCCACTGCAGGGAAATGTCCTCTCACACCTAATCACTTGGTTTGCCTGCGTTGAAGGGCACGTACCGATGGCCAAGCTGCCGCTGGGTGATAAGAAACCGGCGAAGCAGCCGCTTCCCCCTTGTTTAGTTACGCGGTATTACAGCGGCGAAGCTCAGACATAGCAAAGCAAGGCGCAGGTTGCGCGCCGGGTCCTGAATGTCACTGCGACGCGATGATTGACCTTGAAAGATGCAGCGTCGTAGAGCTTTCGCTTTAACTTTTCCGCAAATCGCTGATCGATAAAGCGTTTTGAGTTGTTTTCCGAATGGGGAATTCCTAACGTGGATAATCAAACAGCTTTGGTTTTTACTTACGTCCACTTTTTTCCAAGGATTCGGCTAAAGGGGGTAACGATAGAAAAAAATGAAGTATTACAAATTTTTGTTGCTGACACCTACTTGCGGAACGTCGCTTTTTGTCACCTTGAGGTAATAGGTGGAAGCTCCAGTGGTACAGGTTGCGAAGAATGTGAAATGAATTCCGGTCACTCTACACGACAAACCCTACACGACGAGCCCTACCATCGTACTTGTCTTCAAATTTTGCGAAGACTGTTGAATGGATTCTGGTCACTCTACACAACAACCCCTACCATCGTAGTTTTCTGCAAATAGGTTTCCGACCTATTTTTTTGGACTAATGCAATATTTTTCTAACAAAGCACGTATCCTCCTCAATCGATTTTTTCATGACATTAAAACCTGTGTAATTGTACACAACATGGCTCGTGACCAGAATTTACGGATGACGCGTATTGTGTTTCAGTCTTGGGGAATTCGTTTGAACGAAGAACTACTACACAACAGCCCGCTATTGTGGCGGGCACACCATTGACCACGCCTACGCCTGCATCATAAGTTAGTCACAAAACCGTCGAAAACAATGGCTAGTGGAATAGCGTTTGCAGAACTGTCTTTTGTGCATAAATTAATGTCCTTTCCTTAGTAGCCGTGCAGTAGAAACAATGGAATATTTGCTACAGATTTGACACGAACGCTTATTTGTAGCTCTACGACAATACCATAACCTACACCACTCGCCATGCCAGAAGGTTTCTTTCAGTGAGCTCTAGATCACCTTTCCTTGCCGTCTCCTGCCGATTTTTTCTCGACGTCACACCTCGCAGTTGTTTACATGCCTGTTACTATCCACAATCGATTGAATGTTCAGGTGCCGTGGTAATCGTTTTACCTCGATTGAAATGGAAAGAAGTATTATCAGTGGTTCTTGTTTTGCGGGGATTGTGTTAGACGTACAGCGAAGTGATATCAGAAAAACAAAACTTATGATGAAATTCAAGGCCAGCACCAAAATATCTCCCAAATTAGAATATGCATTCAGCCACATCAATCTCGTTTGAGCGATCTCGTACCAGCAACTAATATTTTCACGTTGATTAAAACGTGACAGTTCAACAGAAAGCTAAGTTCCCCCAAGCAAACACGTGCTTTGAGTGTTGCCCCACTAATAGAATTAGGGTGAAGTATTTGAAGCTTGGGCTGATTTGAGTTTGTGTTGGTACACAGGTACATTTTGTGCGAGGCTGAATTCTGTGACATTCTTACAGGCATATTGCAGGGACTAAAAATGCAGAACAGATATTTTGGACGAACAAATTTTACGCATACTCACGGGACTGCTCCGATGGTCCAGACACGTCTGAAAAGCAAATGCATTAAACTTGGTTACTATGGTGATAAGACTCATACCTCATGCATTGTTGTAAAACCTGGTTAAAGCTTAAAACGAGGGGCTTCCTTTTTTTCTTCACTGCCCTTTCTATAAAAACCGTCTCTTTATCTGCTACATGCTAAATTTTTCAGCTTGCGGCAAGCAGCTTTTCAAAGACCGTTGTGTAACTACGTAAACTTTGCAATAATACTGAGCATCAGATGTACGGTATTATTGCCTAACACATTTCAGGCGAATTTTTAGAAAGGCTTCAATAGCGTACAACTTTTTTTTTCGGATATCACAAAACAGAGGGTGTACGAAGAGTGTACAGACGGTGATGATTCTCGATCACAGGAAAGAGCGCATGCGCGTGCACTTGGGAGGATATGAGAAAGAAGTGCGTGGTGTTGGGCGCGCGCTCGTGATTGATCATAAAACCAAAAGTTGAACGTGTTCTGAACTGTAGCGCCGCGTCAGGTCTTCTCGAGTTAATGTTTCTCGTGCCGAAACACTGGAAAAGACCGGCATTGTGTCCTGACCGATGGATAACATCCGCCGTCAGCGAGGCACTCTCCGTGGAGCCGTCATGAGGCTGCTCTAGGCAGCCACCGAACTTTATCGAATCCCCTCGCCGTCTTTGCATGACTACAAGAGGCCATAGAGAAGTTGGCATGTAAAGAATGCTCACCTAATCCACTTGATGACAAGACCAGAGAAACAATCGAAGGCGATGTGTTCGACCAGTATTTCGCCGACTCGACAGTATACCAGGAAAACATGCCGTGCGCTTAGTCGACTGCGCTCGGCCTTGACTGAGGTGCGGGCGCCCGCATCAGAGCTTCCGGCGTAGAAACTCCAGGGGAAGCACAACTCGTTCAACCACAGAGCAGGGTCTTCGAATGTGTTCGACCTGCAGCCCGTCCGATCCCACCATCTGACGTCGGCTCTTTTCCTTTGAGATCTTGTCCTGCCGACGCTGCAAGTACCCCACTTTTCTGGGGACCCACACGAATGACAGGGCTTTTCGGACGATCTTGAGGCGACCATTTAAAACCACCAGGACCTACCGCACAAAGAGAAGTTTAAGTATTTCAGGTCTTTTCTTACCTGAGACGCAAAACGCATTTTAACGGATTCACCTAAACTATGTCAATGTCCGTCAGGCTGTGAAGACCGACCGGTTTGGACGCACAGAAAGTCTCGTGGATGACCACGTCGATAATCTGCTTGTAATCGCTCCAGTTGAGTCGTCGTCGCAAGTGTCGCTCCTACGATATTTGTATGAGCAGGTTCAATTTAGAACTGGCTGCCTCCAGAGCCTAGGTGTTCCGGCGTCCAATTACGCTGTGATTCTGCATCACGTGCTCATGCGCTCGTCACCTGAAGACCTCGGAATTCTCTACAGTCAGCGAATTAAGGAGACCACCCACGGCAATGTTAAGCCAAAATTTCGAGAAGAGCAAGCCAAGGCCTTCATTGCGTTCTTAAAGGTTCATGGGGAGAGGAGAGAGGAAAGTAGAGCTCTTAGATGGAACTCTGACTCGAAGATGTCTTCACTCCTACAGCAGCCTAGAAACTCCTCTCCTCACTTCACGTCCGCCTTGACCTTATCAGCAGGCTCTGCATCGGGTTCAACAAATGTGTCGACGGGAGAAAATCTCACGTCCTACCTGTGCGGTGGTCAGGGCCACAAGGCAACGTGCGACTTTTGGGAGCGATTGGCTACGAGCTGCCAGACTGCTTCTGGCAGGGATGGAGACAGTGATCAGAAATTTTACCTCGAGAATTTCTTACGCCGCTCTACCGTTCGGAACACTTTCAAGTTTTATTTCTTCTGACGATCAATCACGAGCGCGCGCCACACACCGCCCACTTTTTGCTCATCTTCTCCCAAGTGCCCGTGCAGGCGCTCTTTTCCGCGATCGGGAATCAACATCCTCCCGCGGCCGCGGTTGATTTCAAAAAACAGATCCACTGATAGGCGCGTCTGATTTGCGGTCCGCGATGCAGGTGAACCTTGTGGTAGTGCTGCACGCCATCACTTCCAGGCATTCCTTCGAACTGTAAAATACACGATTTGAGTTTTAAGTATTACGTCGTCCGTCACGTAATCCACGTTTACCCCAAGTATCTTCGAAGTTGGCCCGCTTTCTCCTACAATCTCAATAGAAGATGAATCCGCGGTGAAATGGCACTTCAGTATGCTAGTATGCTGGAGTACGAGCCCCATTTCTGGAGCTCCATGCTAGCTCCATAACTTTTCTGTCTGCCGCACACAGCTCCACCGCTTTTTTTTTCTGAACGCGCCGATGACAAGGTCGTCGACGTAGAAGAATCGCTGTAGGCGAGATGATATTTTTTATACCGGTCCTTCAGGTTTCGAGGTGGTGCTGCAAGGTAGATAGTTTCCAGAAGAAACGTACTTGAAGAGGCCCCAAACGGCAACCTCGGTATCCTGCATCCAGTCATGTTGGGATTGAGATGATCGCAACTCTGTAACCGATCTATCCAGAGAAAAGGCAACGCCTCACCATCCCCTCGTCGAACAGATAGCTGCAGAAAGACCTTTCTGATATCGGCATTTATGACCAGAGGATAGCGCATGAACTGCAAAAGTAACTGCGGCGTTCGACCTCAATTTTAACTCATTTGTCCGGCACGTCGCAAGGCATGGCTGGTCCTTCTCATGCGACGAGCATAAAAGACTACGTGAACCTTTGGTGTTACTGCTTCCCGTTGGACGACTGCATGATCACGAAATAAATAAACTGTGTCCTTTGTAAGGGTGGGTTAAAGCACTCGCTCCGCATGATGTTCCTTGAAATATTCGCCTATGGCTGCGCCGTACTCTCCCAGAAGATTCTGGTGATGTTCACAGCGTTGTACCTTCCGTCAAAGTGTGCTCTCTGACACAACCAGGTTAGTGGGGGACGTAAGGACTGGCGTTTCGATCATAAGCGGCACTACGGGCTGACCATCTTCTTTGTAGAGTCCACTACGAAACTTCACTAACGCAGCGTGGTCTTCACCATCAGTCTTTTTAGGTGGGTCAGTTATCCCTCCGGCATCCAACCCCTCATCCCCCACATTTCTGAGGGATCGCTTGGTCCCGATCCTGGGCAACTTTCGCAATTGTCTTTCAACGCAGGCCAAAAACAAGGCCCTAGTGCAGCTGCTCCTCCCAAGGATGTAATCTGTCCTTGGGTACTGTCCTTGAAGAACCCAGCCGGACACTGCATCAACGACGCAAAGGCTGTCACTGAAGCGCTCGATGCGCCCGCTCACGAGTTTCCAGTTGTTTTCCGAACCCATGAACACGCTTATAGTCGGCGTTTGTGTGCGGTCTTCTTCGGGTTCATCGGCAACGATTATATGGCGGTCGCGAAGTGCATTTACGAGTTCAGTTTTCTAGGGTGGACCGTCTACCGTGCAGACCTCTGGCACTTCAAAAGCATCGATGGTGACGCGGCATAAATTGAAGCCGCTGCGTAAGGTGATCGCCACCTTCCGGCACTGGTATGATCTCGGGCGGTGCGAGCTTCCGAACGTAAACACGGCCAAGCCCTCCATTTAAAAACCAGGTGGGTCCGGCTGACGACACATATCTATGCGCACGAAGGTTCGTTGGCTACTAGTGTCGAGGAGTAGTCACAACAACACCGGCCGACAGCACTCTCCATATGCCCACATGGTTGCAGTAGTTTGGAGCAGCACAGACGAGGTGCAAATGCTGTTGGCAGGAGCGGTCGTCACGTTACGATCTCAATCTGCAAGTTGTTTGCGATCGGCCCCTCCATCACGGAGAGAAGCAGTCTGGCAGCTGGTCCGCAATCATACCCAAAGTTTACAAAGGACGGCTACGTGCCGTCTCGAACAAGTCCCACACGTGAGTTTCACACTAGTGGGGCAGTTTCGCGCCATGTGCCCTTGCCGAAGCCTTGTCAAGGAACAGCAGTATCGCATATTGAGCTGACACCTTGCACAAAAAAAGCTCGCCAAAATCTGAAAAATCAATTACATAAAGAAAACTCAAAAAAGGGGCAATACTCATTTTGAAGCAACGGTCGACACGCTGTAGCAGAGCTACCGCAGCAGCGAGAACCACGAAATTACTCAACTCTGTCACCGCAACTTCTATATACATAAGGGTCAGGAAACGTGTCATCAAGCTTGGAGCACAGTTTTGTTGTCGAAGGCTGCAGCTTGGCGCGCTCGGATGTCGTGAAAGCGGTGAGGTAGCGGATCCACCGCTGGAAGCCAAAGAAGTGGCTGCATTTCAGGGGAGCTTTCGAGGAAATGAAATTATGCAAGGAAAAGCATTACACAACGTTTGCGGAATAATTTTTTTAACCCCACAACAATTTTATCGCGGGTTGGAGTGGGCAATTAGCGAGCCATTTTGACCTGAAAATATTCATCGTCTTGTGGAGCAACAGAGCCATAGCCACGCGTTCGTGCGCACCGACAGAAGAAGCATTTGTTGTTCCAAGCTTCTGAGCCGCCACAGAACAAGGCGTCGCCATACACAGCGAGGGTCAGGGCAAGCGCTGAGATAGGCTGAAGGTCGAGCAGCCAGTCACACACCTCGCCACCGTTTGGCTCCAGTCGCTATACAAGGCAGTAGAGGCGGGGGTCGGCCGTCAACACTTGCAGTTTCCTAAGGCCCCAAAAAAGAAACGCTCTCCTTACCTAAAGATGGCGGGTATCGGGACCACACGTTTAACTTGTGCGGCAGCTCAGAGGTGCCCCAAATATGGCAAAGCGGCGCCTGTATGCAGAGTGGTACGAGAGGCCCAGGTGCCGCTCAACATTTTGGAGGGACTCACTGCGCGAACATCGTCAAGAGGTGAACGCACTGAAGCTGCACTACAAGAAACTGCATCGCAAGAACGTGTTTGAGACACAGCACCAGCTAGTGAAGCTGTTGAACAGCTAGAATGTTCGGTATGTGTGACAGCGATTGTTTAGGCCACATACGAACGTTGCGGGTGCGGGAGGATGTGGAATCTCCCGATGGGTATGCGCCACTAAATCACCATCAGTGTGCAGACCGTTTCATTACATCTAATCCCCACGAAGTGCAGCCACTCCCCAAGTCTACCTTTCTTCGTTCTTCCTTGGTAATGTGGTGTGGAAACAGAAGGTGCACAACATTCCACTATGTATTCTAATGTATGGAGTGGGTGCGGCTGCGACCGCTTCCTGCCAACGTTTCCCGTAATGTCAGTGACCATTTGGAATTCTGTGCCCCCAGTGATGGTGTGTGCGCGTCCCTGTTACTACTTTGCGCTTTCGTTTCTTGAGCAGACCGGCGCCTTTCTGAAGCGGGCTCTACCTGTCCCTCTCTCTAGAAGCTGACGAACAATAGAGGACAGCGTTTTGAAAGAGTTGTGCACTCTTCTCTCCCCTCTGCATGTTTAGGTTTGTTTTTGTTTTCTGTTTTCTTTTTTTCCTCTCTATCTCTTTTGTAAACCTTTACCTCACCTCGCCGAGAGTGTGTAATTGTGCTTGCTTTTCCCCCCAAATCCCCCTCCCTCGTTTTTCGGCGTCGTTGAAGGACCAGCTTATAAATACGTGCACAAAAATACGAAATGTTGTCTTGAGAAAGGTGGGCATCCGACCCAAATGTCGACCAATAAGCAGTTTCGTTCGAAGCTATACCCATTTTTTACTATTTGTTACGGCAACCTAAGATATATATATATATATATATATATTTAAATGCTGTCCCCTATAATACCTTGTCATGACCAAGCTGAGTGAATGAGGGTGAATGTTTGCACACATTCGGCACAGATATGCATTAGTGTAGGATATTTTGTATCGAACATTTTTGATCATCTACATTTGGGGGTATATGATTTGAGTTTGTATCTTGCTTATAATTTGCGGTTCTTCGGCGTTGAGAACCCCGTGTGACGCAGGGGATGGTCGTGTTCCTAGGTGTAGGTTCGGTTCCTAGATGTATGATCAAGGAAACGTATTTTGTTTTTTCTGATACGTCGCGCGAGCCCGTTATGTGTGTTGTGTGCTTCTGCACCGGTCACATCATTCTCTGTTAGACCCTTCTCTCCGGGTGTCCATGGGACATCATTAGATTTCTTCATTGTGAATTGGAGAATGTGTTCATTGGATATAAGTACTGTGCCCTTGCTGACAAAACTGTAATGGCCTTATGAGAGTAAGTAATGCTAGTTACGTTTAGCATGTCCCTTCCAGCAGGAAAGTAGTAGTTGGCGTGGCTGATCAAGGTGACGCCTTCAGACAGCCTTTGAAAAACAAACCTCTTCCCGTTAAAACCTCCCGTAAAACTGGGTTTTAGTTGACACATGCGCAAGTGTTTCGGTAATGATTGTGCCTTCAAAGACAGCTTAGGTTGTGAGGTCACTTTTGGAACGGTCAAAAAAACTTCATTTCATGTGGTAAGCTGTGAGCCACTGTGCTCTCTAGGTGTTTTGGCTGTCGACATCTCCGTTGGAGGGCGAACGCTCAAGTTGAAATTCCGTATTCTTTTAAAGTCAAACATGGCGTTACTGTGGGCATTGTTTTGTTGCGCGATTTGGTGCTGCTGTCTACTGGGAGGCGGGCGATCTGTAAACACCTCCTCCTTGTTTCATTCCCTGAATAGCCCCATTCTCGAGAAAACAAAATGTTTCACAAGGCAGGGTCTACGTCTTGGTCGTTGTTGGTTGTGTCAGGTAATGCTCGTGCTTCTCACGCCCGTAAATTTGATGCTGTGGAGGAACCAGTCACACTGAACTGTGTCATGGATGTCCGTTGGTGACTCGTTGTGTTGCCTGTGTCGGCAGGAGAAGCAAATGCGTGTGCGTGTTTACAGTTTACAAAAATCATCTTTCTGTCCCAAGGTATGAAGTTGCTCACTATTAGAACGGAAGGATACTTTTCCTTGCTCTCTTGGATAACGATAAATCGGTCTGGGTGGACTGTCCCGGCAAACAAGCTTCTCCATACGAAGGACAATCCCGTTTCCTCATTGGAACGAGACACGGATTTGTATGTCCTATCTAAACACGTTTCAATCTTCCACTTTGCGCAAGATGTTTCCAACCTGACACTTCCTGTCTCCCGCACTCGTCACAGCATCAACACGAGATCAGCTCAGCTTGGGGCGTGACATTTAAGCTTAAATATCATAGCTGCGTTTGGAGCATACAAAAAAGGACAGCTTCAATGTCCGCTTCCCGGGTTCGTGTGTTTAAGGTGGTCGTACTGTCAGAGGTTGCAAAAGCAGCTCACAACGACAATTTCGGTTTTTGTTTCTTCGTACAACCCAGCGTCGCTGGAGCTGTGTTTTTATGGCTTCGGGACTTCCCTCAAAGGAAATCGATACCTGCTTGTAACCTGGAAATTTTGGGTTGTGATCCATGTTTTCCGGCAGTGCAACAATATTTAAGGAGAGTAGCTGTATTTCTCGCATGTCTGTAGTGTGGTACACACGGTCCTTCCGCATTAAGGTGCTTCTCAGTTTTGCGTTTCCCAGGTGCTCCTTTCCTACTGGGAGCGTGGCTTCTCAGAACGCATCAAAATGTTAAAAAGCCTAATTCGGTTATCCTTTCGCACCCCGTAAAAATAATAAGGGCTGTCTGAGGTGATAGTTTTAATTTGGTTTTTTTTAGAGGTATAGCAGCTGCACAATATCCAGCTTATAACCAGCGTATGCATCAGCGATCATTTTTTCTAACATTCTTTTTCATATCAGTTTATATAAAGAGATCTTTTCTCTTGTACAAAACTATGTTGGAATGGAATCCTCAATTTTTTAAGGTATTTTTCCAACTTGGTCGCATGGCACCTGTCATGTGTCAGGGCCCCCCGCAGAGGGGATGCACCAAAACTGCCCTAGAAGTGGAACAAATAAACAAAAGAACGGGAATTTCGAACTGGGCGCCAGGAGAGCACCAATCAGTAAGCGCCAGCGCCGAAGCACTGAGATATCACAGGCAAACATGGCAGCGCACTGGCCATCCAAACGGAAAACGCCCTGCAGGAGACCAGTGGAGTGTAGGCCACATAGGGATATGGGAAAGGCAAGCAGCCAATTAGAGTGCGCCACGGGAAAGGCCAGAGGGGATAAAAGCGGGGCGCACAAAGAGAAGCGGAGGCAAGATACCGAAGAAACCAGGAGGCGGTAGGAGCACTTGCGCTTCAAGAAATGAGCCAGGGGGACGCGGCCAGGCCATCGACCGTGCCATCCGAGCTTCGGCGGGAGCGGGCCGACTTCGCATTCGCACCGTCACCCTAGATGCTCCATGAACCTGTGTCTTCGTGGCATCGGTCGGGAACCAGCGGCCAACGTCCACGCTCGGTCGACGTTCGTCTCGATGGCCCCGAAAGGCGACGTTCGTCCCAAGCCTACATGGGACCTCCAGCTGCAGCCAGAGCGGCGGCGGCTACCAGGGGGTAGCCGCTGAGAAAACTAGTCGGGATGCGCAAAGCCCACACCGTCGAAGGAGGGACAGCGCGCATAGAACGCCGGCACCGAAACGAGACGAGGACGGCTGCCACCGAGTCGCAGCCACACAACGGGTGCCACACGTCAGTGCCGACGACAGCGGGGTAGGCCAGTCCATCATAGGGACATAGTTGTAGAATAGAACTGGGGAGTTAAGGTACAAGAGGACTTTACTAGAACTTCATTAAGGAGTGTATTCAGAGAGTACTTAGTGTAGGACTTTATGGTAGAGACTTTTGGGGTTTTGATTTGAATTGTATATTGAGCTTTTAAGTTATCGGTTTATATTGGAGTTGTGTTTTGGGATTGTTAGAGGTTTGACTGTGTATAACTTGTGTGCAGATTAATCATTGTGTGCTTTGCGTTAGGGATTTTTGAGTGGGCATTAAATGGGTGTTTTGTCAAACTCGTCAATAGCTTTCCTGCATCCTTTTTTTGAGCTGGTTAAGGCAACTGGAGCATCGGTTCACGTGACAGCGCCGTTCATCGTTTGCCAGACTGAACTAAAAGTGGTAAGAGCTGAAAAAAATTCCAAAAATTACCCCGAAGTTCGGGTATTTAGAACTAATTACTGCGTTTGACTTCAGACTGGGAAACATTTCATACCGTTTCTGGTAACAATCTAGGATTTACTTTTATTTTCATGGCGTTACATGAATATTTTGCCCATTTTTGGACGGGTGACAATATTTGAGCCGGCATAGGTTCAGTGGGAAGAGGCGTTTTGGTGTAATCCCGTCAGCTGCGTGTATTGCTAGAGAATGTGCCTTCTCAGCACGCAACCACCAACAGGGCATCAAATAGACCCCAATACGCAGGAGTGCCATCTCTAAAATTAGGTGTCCTTTTAAAGCAAAACTGTTACCCTCTTGTTGGTCAGAAAATTGTGTTTTTGTAAGCAAAAAACCAAGAAGAAACATTGATGGCAAGCGGCATATGTCTCTTTCCAATAAGGCATAGAGCATAAACCTGTTTTTGTTTAAAAAACACAAAACAAGAATGGAAAGGGCATAGGGTGATAAGATGCTTGTTAACTGTTGGAACTCACCTCCTAGTGTTTCTGCCAAAGATTAGATGGGCAGCTGCCCTCAAAAAGGAGCATTGACGTCATTCCAAGGTCTTCTGTGAAGTGCAACTAGCGACTCTTCTCAATTCATTTCAAGACTGCCATGGGCTGACCACGTAAAGTAAAGAATCCCGAAGAGGAGCACAAATACAAGGAGTGACGCGGAGAGCAAAATCGTCTTTCTCAACAGTGTCGTATTCAACACCCGTTAGCTCTCACCCAAGACGACGGGCGCTTACGTTAGGCTAGTCATTTGCCGCAAAAAAAAGCCAAGCACGAGCGAAAAGCCCGCTGAGACAACAAGGAGCGCCCTCAGTCAGATAAGGCTGCGATGCTATGGCGATCAGATGGATTTTGGGTTTGGTCTTGGCCAAAAATGTAGCGAAAAATGTCTCAGAACCAATCCCGGTCTATCACGGCGAACGCAAAGTGGTTACCACTACCATTACTCTAACTTAATAAAACATTTCATACCCAATCCTATTATCACGTGAGCGTGAAACCTTAGTCTAGCATAAAAATAGGCAGTAGAATAAACACGCGATGCAGTTGCTTTGGGTAAGCCTATACAACCCTAACAGGGATCATGAATTCCAACCTGGGGAAAATAACACCCGGAAGCGCGAATGGGCCAGCCGGTGACCTCAGAATCGGCTATGCCCACAAGCTGCACCGCTTAGGCTGTCAGGGCTTACCAAATGAAAGGCTGGTGGTGTGATGGACGCTGTCACCCCGACCTAGCACCATTACTTTGAGGCTGAGACGAAAGTTTGTCGACTATATTTCATTGAGTCTCCTTTTCGACACGAGTTTCGCATGGCCAGAGTCGAGTGCGCTGACCCCGGTGACTACTGCCATTAGAGACCTAAAGTTCGTGTTGTAGGGCTCAAGTTTTTGTGCAGTCTATGCATCTTCCATTAATATCCCGTCCACTACCTTTAGATACTTACAAGGGGGTGTTTGGGAATAACAACTCCCTTATTGATATGTAACAGCATATAGAGAAAGTGTCACGGGAAGGACGCTCCTTGGTGGCGACACATGAAGCATGTGTGAGTAAAAGGCAGGCAGAGAGATGACGCCGTAGCCACAAGTGTTATACCCCACTTTATCCTTCTATAGCCGCTCCTCTCCGTTTTTGTTCTTTCGTCGCTACTGCGTTTGCTCACTCGGTTACCCGGACATAAACAGACACCGCTCCCGCGAAGCCCAGGTAACAGCTGCCAAACGGCTGCCCCCTCAAACGACTGAAACCCGACGATTCCACTCAAATTCACTTCGCCAAGTAGCTGCAAACTCCTCATGGTGGAAAAGAAACTTCCCCAGTTCGAAGTAGTAGTAGTTGTAACTTTATTTGAGGTCGAGGCGTTTTCAGACGTCAGACGGAGCGGTTCCCACGTCGCGGGAACCGTATTGGGCCAGCAGCTCCGTGCCCCTGGCCGTCAGCGCGAGCTGGGTCGGCAGGGCGGGGCTGGACTGCAAGGTCTCCCATCGCTCGTGGAGTGGGGAAGGGAGGGTGGAGGGAGGGGGGGGGGTGCAGGGGCCTTGAGTTCAGTGCACTCCGCCAGTATGTGTGCGAGCGTGCCGCTGTTTGTTTTACAGAATGGGCAGCGGTCCCCCTCGCGTTCAGGATAAAATGTATGCAACAGGACGGGGTGCGCTAGTGACCCCGCCTGGATGCGCCTGAGTATTGTCTGTTGCTCCCTGGTCAGGGTGCGGTGTGGCTCGGGGAGGGTACGCCGCTCGTCTTTGTATTCGTTCATAATTTCTTTATATGTGAGTGCCGGAGTTGGAGTGTCCGTGTCCTGCCCTGCCCGGAGGGTCATTGCTCGGGCGTGGTAGTCAGAGATGACGTTGCCGGCTACCTTTGTATGGGCAGGCACCCATGTGAGCTCTATGGCTCGGCCCGGTGCCCTCTTTTTCGATAGTATTGTGGCTGCCTCTGAGGAGATAACCCCCTTTCGGAAACCGCTGTAGGCCCTGTTTGAGTCAGTGACCACCACCCCGACGCCCGGTTGAACAAGCGCCAGGGCTATGGCGACTTCCTCCGCTGTCGTTGGCTCCTTAATCTTTACCGCCGCGCTGTTGAGTCGTTCTGCATCGGTGACCACCACCGCTGCGCGATTGCTTCCTTTCACAAGAGAGGCGTCTACGTAGAGCACTCTATTTTCTTGTTGTAGTTGCTGGGACACTGCTTTGGCTCGAGCCTGCCTCCTACCGTCGTCCTTGCCCGGGGCCATGTTCTGGGGTAGGGGCTTGGTCTTTAAGGCCCTCGTCCATTCTGTTGGTATGGTGGTCTTTATTTTTGCCTGTTCTTTGCGCCATCCTATCTTGTCCAGCACCGCGCGGCCGGGAATTGTCTGGCTCAGGCGGAGACGCTGGCTGGATAGGTGGACCTCGATGAGCTCGTCAACCGTGTTATGTACGCCCATGGCTTGTAAGCGCTGGGTTGACGAGTATATCGGTAAGCCTAGGGCCTGCTTAGTGGCCTTTCGGATGATGGTGACGAGTGTAGTTTCCTGGGTCTTGTTGAGGTTGAGATACGGTGCCGAATATGTAAGTCTTGATATTATGAACGCTTGTACTAGCCTGAGGGCATCGTCCTCCTTCAGGCCTCTTTTGGAACGCTGGCTTGAGCGCATATTTCTTTTTCAGCTTGGAAGGCCTCTTGAGGGGCATTTTCGCCGGTGTCTTTCACGCCTAAGTATGCACTATCACTGGTTGCCGGTTTATGTATGCACGGTTGCGGTTAGAAAAATGGGGGCATGCACGCGAACCTAGGCTTCATGTCACTACCAAAAAAATGCCGGTTGTGTTATTATTCAGGTGTCGAAATTACATGCCTCAGTGCCGTTAGTCGGCTGTCTTCTCAATCTAGTGGTTCGGGTGTGGGTTGGTGTGATGCACAGACATACACAAAAAGAAAACGGACAGCCCCATGTTTGTCGCGAGAGTAGAGCTCAGTGGCTTCCAAGTTTTAAATTGTTATGGGACGCATGCATGGCGTTCGTTGGAGGAAGAGCAAGAATCGAAGCGTTGGCCCGAACACAAGTGGGAGTGGGTGCAAAAAGAACGGAAAGCTGCTGAACCGGCTTTGCACTTAAAGTTCAGCTGGTGGGGTAGCGGCAAATTTCTTCCGGATGAACAGCAAATTTCCGGCTTGAACGACGGCGTGAGCCAATATCACTTCTTAGGGGGGCTTTCATGGGATATTTTAAACGGCGTCTCTAATTTATAAGCACGCGCACATGACCGGTTGCGGTATATACATACGGAGGTTTGTAGTGGAGAATGGTGGGAGGGCGGAGAGGAGGCGTCCACACGCAGCAATAGGTTTCATGCCTGTACTGATGGATGGCAAGTCCGTTGCGCGGGTGCGAGATTTAAACGCGGACGTTAAACGGCCCAATGGGACCTGTCAGGAGTCCGTATTCGTAGAGCGGATTGAACTGGTCTGTTAGGCTATGTTCATATTACGTAAGCGAAACCCGCATCGTGATCTATGGACGTAAAACTGCCATGTCATGCAGTTTGTCTGGGTTAGACGTTAAATGACGTCATTCTTTATAGTCATTACGACAGTTGCGGCAACAGTCGGAACCAGGCCTTACAAAAAGTCTGAGATGCTTGCGACGCGGGAGGGAGACAGGCTGTTCCCTGTTTATTGGCAAGAACAAAGCTTGGATGAGTCAGAGATTCATTGAGCTAACTGGCTATTAAATATGCTCCATGGAAAATTACGATAATGTGCTTTGTTGCGTGCCCTCTGTGGACTGCATCAAGCTTTGCAGGTCACCCTCCTTCACAGAGTGAAAGGGCACTGATTTTTTTCGTACCACGCGTTTCCGCATCCTTTTTTGAAACAGGCAAAGGAAAACAAAAGAACTTCAATGACACAGACTAAGAAAAAAACATAATTTTCCACAAATTTAGTTTATTTGTACAAAATACCCTTGAACACGAAAAACAAACTTATACCAGCATACACCCATTTATAACTGCTCACAGCTGGATGTTCTCTGACATCTTCTAACGGCAATCTGTTTGCAATTTGATTCCACCGAGCGTCATCGGCGACTCTTCGTACACGTTTTCCTCGTACACATCGCGTGTACCAGGTTAATCCTTAAGTACCAGGTAAGTTCTTCCACCTGGAATAATGGTTCCATATTTCCCCGAGTGTCCTGTAGGTAAACTTCAGGAATCTTTTTGAAAAAATAACTTCAACATTTCCATGTTTTTATTACATTCGTTCAGGACCCGAAGGCGATACAGTTACTAAAAACTGCAATTACATTACTCGAAAGTAGATTAAATATCTAACCCCATTTCATGCATCTTGAAAAAGAAACACGCAAGTGAGGTGAGAAACCCCAGAAGAATTTTTTTGTGCAGTGGTTCTCAAGGTGGACATTACCAATGGGCCCAGACTTCTCCCAAATTGAATACGCTGACGACAGTGACTACCCTGTCACGGAACCTACCTTAAAGGGGCCATGCAGACAAATTACAACTTGGTTCATTCGACAGATTGCCTTTATAATCATAATGACACCACTTTTAGAGCAAACGTCGCTCAAATAAGCTATGTAATTAGAAAAAAGGGAATGACCATGCTACCCAGTAGCTCATTTTCTGATATAGCACCTATGACGTCATATGCCCAGCTGTGCGATTGGCTGAGGCCTGCTAAAGCAAATGGGCATTAGGGGAGACTTACAAGTTTGCAGAACGAGGTATTTGCGGTTAAATGTATGCGCCTAAATTTTACATCTGTAAAAATGGTGGGGTAAACAATGAAAGTTACGAAAATACTCGAAACCATAGCAGTACCAATGCGCACTGATGTTGCAGCTGGGCGCACTATGCTTGGTTTGGCTGCACAGCAGTCTGCTGCTTTCGAGTTTTCCTACACAACACTGGCCGATTGGTCTAAGTGACGTTGTCTACCTTACCCTGGTTGTTAAGCAGGCCCTATTTTTGAGGAAACAATCACTTTATACCGTAACAAAAAAAAGCCAGGCGCCCTTATGGGGAAAAACAAACCAACGTCTAACAAGAGTCCGTGGCTTAGTATGGTACCACCATCTGAGAGGACTGATGGTGAGCAAGGCTGCAGAGCCTAATGACGCACAGGATGTTCGTTGGAATACCCGTCCTTGTGACTTCACAGGAGACATCACAAAAACACACATTGTGGTGGGAAAATCAAAATGTTAACCTCATTAATTTTTTTCTCAGTGAATACGTCCTCGTTTGCTGCCCTAAAAGCACTGGTGGCACTATAAAAGACCAATTCTTTCGAATAAAACAAACTTGTATTTCGTCTGAAAGGCCCCTTGAAGTCCCCGTAGGAAGCTGGTCAAACCTCTGAAAGGGTAAACGCCACTGCCTGCCAAATGACAACGGTCCTAATTTGATTACCCTAGATGGCGAGACCCCTCACAAACGGTAAAATGGTGTACATGTGACCGATAGGTTTTTGTGCACTGTCATGATTAAGGGGGCAAAGATGACGTGTCATAGTAGGGCCAGATGCCGACGAAGAGGAAGACGAAGAGAATGCAAATTTCCCGCGAAGAGGGTGGACGAATGACGGGGTGACGCGGTGGAGGCAAGTGGAGAAATAACCAATGTGGTGGTGACCCGGAGGCGGACACGGGCACAGCGAATGCGAGAGGGCCGCGACGGCCGTGCAAAGGCTATTTAATCTCGGGCCATAGTCCGGAGGGGAGAGAGAAATCAGAAGAAAGCCACAGCAGGAAGGTCAGGTGGCACGAGTCCGAGGAACAAGCCGGGGTACGAGGCCATGCCATCGACCAGAGCCACGTCAGCCTGGGCCGGAGTGGACCGACGTGGCATGGGCTCCTACTTCCGCGTCGTACCACAAACCTGTGCTTTGGTGGCCCCAGCGGCGACGGTCGGGCGCCTGCGTACAGCGAGCACGCACCGTCAACTAACGCCTTGGCGGTCCCCACGCGGCGACGTTCCCGGAGCTCCCCGGTGCTACCTGCAACCACGGCGACGGCCCCGAGGCCAGGGGCTGCTTCCTGCTACGAGAGCTACCACGCGGAGTAGTTGAACAGCGGTCCACCGGGTGACTACCACGCACAAATACGTTGGTGCCACCACCACCGGCACCACGGCAGCGGACAACGACGACCACCAGCGTGTCACGGCCACGCTACGTTTACGAACGTCAGCGCCAGAGACAGCGGTAGGTCCGTTCGCTAGGGACTTGGGTATTATATGACCCTTCTTTTTAAGATGGCTAACATGGACGGTGTATAGAGGGGAACTAGTACTGGTTGCGTTATTAGGGACTTTATTATAGGGACTTTCGGTTTGGTTTGGTGGCTCTTCTGGGTTTTTGTTAGGGATTAGTATTTAGGAATTTCTATGGTTGAGTTCTTTGTTTGCTTTGTTGTTTATTTTGCTTAGGGGTTGTAGTTGTGTATAATAAGTGTGTGCTGTGGTAAACGTGCCAACGATTCTCCAGTGTCCATTCTTCTGAGCTGGTCAAGACGTGCCACAAAACGTGACATGCACAATGACTTTAGACATGCCAGCATCACAATGAAGAGACATCATTGACCTACACCGCTTGGCGCCGGCCAGGTCCAACCCCACACAGCAAATGCGCTTGTGGGCAAAAATAAATATACCGAGCTGTCGGCAAATAGATACCCTTACACTGCGCAGCGTCATGAACAAAAGGACAAATTGCCGGTTAGCACTCAGGGCAAAAAAAATCTCCCAGAAAACGATAAAGGCCCTGGTAACGACGTCATCCCACCTACTGGCGTGTGAGCGTAAGCGGTACAACATGCCATGAAGCTTTGGTGCATCGCAGTAAATACGGCTTCCAGTTTCTGCTTTTCTCGCCATGTTGCTTCCAGTGTGTTCCGAAAGCATTTATTCAAGCAACTCAAAGAAGCCGTCCAACATCACGACATCGATTGCGCAGGCATCGCTCGAGCTCGCAGGCAACGCCGCAACTCGGAAAAAGAAAAGCCTTTAGAACGAGTTTATAATTTATTTGATGGGCATAGCGGAGTTATTTGATGCTGAGGTACGGTCGATCCCTATTGTAAGTAGTGAATGCTTTTGAGTGCCATCTAAAATATTTCATGTCTGGTAGAAACTGAATAAAGCCTTCCAAATGTGCAGTGAAGGTAAGAATAAAGTTCAAAAATATATATCTCAGTGGGCTGCGTTCTAGTTAAACTTCCATATTACTGGCTTTTACGGTGCACAGCCGTGAGAAGGTTTAGTTCGGTCATTGTGCTTGAACCACCGGTTGTAGAGTTAGCGCCCGCGTGCAACGAACCCATATTAAATAAAAATTCTACCTTTTGGTAAATGTCTACAATTACAGTTACATGAACATGGGACAACATATTACCAACAACAGCTTTGTTGTCGCATTCTGCTCTGTTGTAAGCACTTTAACGTGAAAATTGGTCGCTACTGAAAACCAGGCAGAACAATTTGAATAAATACAATAACCACGCACCGAACAGCGTTGCCTAACAGAGGGCGCGTCATCAATAAAAAAGGGGGCAATTCTAGGTAAAGTCGTCACTCTTTAAGCAATAGCGCTGGCGAGCGTGTTTCCATTGAATTGCGAAACGTATATTGTGTGCACCTCCATGGTTCTTTGCTGACAGTAATGTTTTCTTTTCAGAGTCAATTACGGCATACAGCACACCGATAAAATATTGCCGCGACCCATGCATTTCGCTTGTTTATGTTTTGTTTATGCCACATGGCTTCGTCCGGCTGTGTTATCCATCCGCCAAGGGAAGCGCGTGTTCTATTCTATATTTTTTATGCCGCACTTGTTATATCCTCTGATAGGGATATTTTGAAGTAATGTAAGCAGCATCGAATGATATTTTATCTGCAGTGTTCTGAATGTAATTCAACGGTTCGAGAAAGGCTTGTGCGGTGAGATAAATTCAAGCAGGGCACATGCCGGGGTGTTCTTTTCGCGGACAGTGGCCGGCGCACGTCGCTTTGGGGACTGTTGCTTCACCGCCTGTGTCTTCTTTGAGTTGTTAGGAGAGCGCAAGTTCGCTGCAATAAACTTTGCTTAGTTCAAGCCTACTGCGTGATCTTTACCTTAGTGATAATATGTAGCAGAAGTGTCACTTGGAAAGCAGCACGTTCATTCTAGGCAGGGTAGCGACATTCTTTCTACCTGCAATGGTACGCGCCCGGTTTTCATCGTGATATTCGCCATTTCCCACACGGCGACCTTTTCTTCGCCTTTCACTTGAGAAGACTGAGAGATTTCACCAACCGCCTTTGCTATTCATTCTAATGCGCCAACCTAATGCGCCAACAGTGACTGCTCTTGCAGTGAGCCCACTTCAATTTCCCCCTGGGTAGTCTGTTTGATAAAAGTATCAGAGACAGTGGGCAGTGTAAATCGGTGATTCTTTCTTAATGAAGGTGGTTGAAAGTGCGGTCTGTCTCGCGTCGTCTCTCTTCAGTCTTCGTTCCTTTTTTGCGCAATTTAGGTATAGCTATAGACCTCCTTTGGAGCTTCGCCGTCTGGGGCGTTACTAGGTGGTTTTTAGGTGTCAGAACAAGACCCAAAATACATTCACGCACAAAACTGACATATTGTCCGGCCGCCCGGTTCAGTCGGTGTTTCTTTACTTTCTATGTTCTCTGTGGGCGTGTAAGAAGTCACCACACTACTATTTTTAACACCATAGATATCCAGAACGCGAGTACCGATTACCCAACGAGTTTTCCTCAGAAACACACTAAACCTGGCTGCTTCGAATACTTTAAACAATCGAACACGCACTTAACTGTACTGGTTTGGTCAGCAAGGTCCAAAACGAATTTCAAAATCCAATTGTGGGCCCAGTGAAAAAATACGAGTGTTTGGATAACCACTCCTCTCTGGCTGTGGAATACAAACTCAAATGGCGACTTCGTTCTGAAGCGCCCTAAGCCCTTTTTTAATCGCAATGCCGCTGGCAGTGTGCCACATACTTCGATTTATCGGTGGTGTAGCTTACTGGCCATCCAATTATCGGGATTTTTATGCAAAAAATCCCGCAGATTGAGACAGTACAAAATTGTGAGTTCTAATTACCAAAATTTATTAAACCACTTAAAATTAACGAGCTTTTACTCTACTATCATTGTGGGTGAATAAGGATCGGTGATTTAGCGGGAATAACTGAGGGCCTTTTCTGGCCAGGCATGTATAGCGAAGTTAGACCGTTCAATATTGGCTTACAATATTGCTAGACCGAAAGAGTACCAAAGTCTGCTAATGAAAGTTTGACATCCAGCCGAATGCGGCCATACGTCTGCAAAGCAAAGCTATACAGCTTTCTCAGAAACTTCGCAGCTGAAAAAAACTTTTCCTGGTTCAGAATTGGTCCAGGCCCATGGTAGTCCCCAAGACCTTTGAGGATTTCCCCTAAATCTGGTGAATCTACTAAAGACTGTTTAAGGCACCCAACACACTAGAAAGCTCTCACACCACGAAAGAGCTACTGATCATAAAATACGTTTAAACAATGACGTCATTTCATGTCTCAGCCACCGAACTGCGTGACATGGCATTTTTACTGCAAAGCAGTATATGCCTAATACCTCCAATGTTCATTCCGGCGTCATCCATTTACTCGGCGGCGCTCTGGCACTCCTCACCATCGTTTACAACTCATTCCTAACTATTTTCCCGCTCACCTCCACCGATGTCTCTTCGGCAAGTTGCTCAGTCTGCAGCTTACAGCAGTCTGCGTTATCAGATGATTGCGAAAAATAAGTAGAACAGATGTGCGTAAAAAATGCACTAACGATTACTTCACTCCATAATATTTAATTTGTGCGCAGCGCGAGGTGCAGTGTTCTCGCTCACGGCGAATTTCGGCTGCGTCTCAGGAAGTGTTCGCGTGATCATCGAACGCACCTCGGCGTGCGCTCCTCTGCTGCTACCTCGCAGGGGTCTGCCGCCGCCGGCCAGCATGTTGCAAATCGTGTTTGAACCTCCTCCGCAAATGTCACGTGGTTCAGATTACTCTCCACAAGAGAACAGCGAGCATGTTTTTGCATATCGTGTTTGAACTTTGCGCACAAATGCCACGTAATTTTGGGATTTACGGAGAATGGAACCGCATCTAGGGAAAGTGTCAGGGGATGGCGCTCTTTGATGGCAACGCGTGAGACTTGTGTGAGGGAAAGACAGTAATAGAGGTGACGGCGTCGCCGCACGTGTCGTACTGTACCTCCCCCTTCAATACACGCTCCTCTCAATTTTCTTTCTTTTGTCGCTGCTACGTTCGCTCACTGGGTTACGCGGATATAAGCAAATGACACTCCCGCGAAGCCTAGGTAACGGCTGCTAAAGGGCGTCCCTCTAAAACGCATGAAACCCACCGCCGCTGTTTGCGCTCAAATTCGGCTTCGTCAAGTAGCAGAGAATTCCTCCCGTTTGAAGGGGAACTTGCGCAGTTAGAGCGCTGAGGTGACTATGTCTTTTCAGGTCTGAAAGCCTTCCGAGCGACATTTTCGCCAGTGTCTTTCATGCGTAAGAATGCGTAATCACCGGTTGCCGGTTTATGCTCGCCCGGTTTGCGTGTGAGAAAGAGGGGGAGCATGCACGCCCTGCTGGCCTTCATGCCGCTTCTGATGAAATTCCAGTTTCGCTTGTGGGAGATTTAAATGTCGAAATGCACGGCTCTATGCGCTTAGTCGGCTACCCTCCTTATATGAGTGGTCTGGGTGTCGATTGATGTGTTACAGAGGCATTCTAAACAGACAGCAAGATGGCTAGGAAGTGGAAGGGAAACGACAGCCACATGTTTGCACGCTAGAATAGAGTCAAAGGCTTCCAGGTTTTAAATTGTAATGGGACGGATGCATGCGATTCCTTTGGAGGAAGAAGAGCAAGCATCGTAGAGTAGGCCTGAACTCAAGAGGGAACGAGTGCACAAACAAATGAAAGCTGCTAGCGTCACTGTTACCTCCTTAAATTCAGTTACTGGGGTAGTGGCGAAGCCCTCCTGGATGAACCGCAACTTTCCTGCTTGGAACGCCGCCGGGAACCAATATCACTTCTTCAGAGGCCTTTCAGGCGATATTTTCGACTGTGTCAGCACCTTCTGAGCATGCGCACATTACCGGTTGCAGGTTTATGCGTCCGCAGGTTGGTAGTGGAAAATAATGGGAGGGTGGAGGGGGGCGTGCACGAGCAGCTATAGGTTTCATACCCGTACTGATGGATGGCATGTCCGTTGTACTGATGCGATGTGGAAACGCGGACGCTAAGCGGCCCAATGGGAACTGTCTGGAATCCTTAGTGGTGGTGCAGAGTAGGTTTGTGCGTTACTCAAACAGTAAAATGCTTACGACATGGGAGGGACACAGACAGCTCCATGATTGTCTGGAATAGCAAAGCTGGTATCCTTCAGTTTAACGTAATTGGCTCGGAAGTATGCTCCATCGGAAATTACCACAAACGTGTTTTGTTTGATGCACTCCGTACTGCGTCCAGTTTTGCAGGTCATCCTACATCACAGAGGAGTAGGGCACTCATTTTTTAGGTGGTGGTGGTGAAAACATTTATTGATCATTTGTTAGCCGAAGAGCAGCCTCTATGAGTGGGGTCCTCAGTCCAGGACTCCAATGGCGGACGCCATCCGGCGGGCCCGCTCGATCAGCCGCTGTTGGTCTTGCGGGGCAGTGCTGGACAGAGCAGCCTCCCAAGAGGAGAGGGTGGGGATGCGTATAGGAGTGAGCCCGTCTGGTGGACGCGGACACTCCCATACAGAGTGGTAGAGGGTGGGAGTGGGGCTCTGGCAAGCCGGGCAGTTGCCAGCGTATTGGGTGGGGTAGAAGAGGTGTTTGTGGTGTAAGTTTGGGAACGTGTGTGTCTGGAGCTGCCGCCATGACGTGGCGTCGTCGCGGGACAGGGAGTGGTGGGGTGGAGATAGTGTTTTTCTTTGTGTGCGGTAGTAGGCGAGTGTGAGTGTATAGTTGAGAGGTTCGTCGGATGGGATGATGGAAGCTGATGTCTTGGAGCCACCCCGGATCTGTCTGTCCGCTTCCTCTGACGCCCGGTGGGTCATTTCTCGGGCGAGCGCGTGTGCGTGCTCATTTCCAGGAAGGGAGGCATGGCCAGGGGTCCAGACGATACGAATGAAGGGAAGCTTGGATGGATCGGAGTGTCGAAGAATGTTGTTTGCTTGGATGGAGAGGATTCCAGAAGAATATGCCCGGCAGGTGGCTTGCGAGTCTGTTATAATTGCCCAGGTTTCGTCGTCGTCAGCTTCCGCGGGTCGAGCGGTGGTGATGTGGGACACAGCCAATGCTATGGCTGTCTCCTCGGCCACCCTGATGGAATCGGTGCGTAGAGAGCAAGTTGTTTGCGCATTGCCAGCAACTGCAGAGGCCACTGCCACTTTAGTGTTGGGGTTGGCTGGATAACTGGCTGCGTCGGTGTAAATCACATGTGGGTCCTGACCGTACCGGCGGGCTAGCGCTTCGACTCGGGCGCGGCGTCGGGCCTGGTTGGTTTCCGCGTGCATGTTCTTGGGGAGCGGGGCAACTTGTAAACGTGCACGAAGGACAGGGGCGAGAGCCACAGGGTTTGGTGGGAGAGGTGACGACGGCTCGGGGTATCCCAGGCTGGCGAGCACGTGACGACCGGTGCGGGTGGTGCTAAGGCGGATAAGCTGACCAGCTCGTTGTGCCTCAATAATTTCCTCTATCGTGTTGTGGACACCCAATTGAAGGAGACGCTGTGTAGAAGTGTAGGGGGGAAGTCCCAGGGCTGCTTTGATTCCCGTCCGTAAGGCAGTGTTGAGGCGCTGGAGTTCGGAGCGCAGAAAATTGTGAAAGGGGACGTGGTAGGCAAGGCGGCTGATGAGTAAGGAATGAACTATGCGGAGGGTGTCTGCTTCCTTGAGGCCGGCGCGTCTGCTGGAGATGCGACGGATCATGTGCGTGATTTGCGTGATTTGAGTTTTGAGGAGGTGAACTGTGTGCGTGGCGCGGCCGTTAGACTGTAGATGGAGTCCTAGGACTCGCACTCGGGTGACGCACGAGATCAAATTACTGGTAAGGTAAACGGATATTTCTGGCTTGGTTAATGGTCGCATGCGGGGAGGCAACACAAGAAGGCCGGACTTCTCCGCTGCGCAAGACAGGCCCCCAGAGAGGCATAGTTCAGAACTACCTCTGCTGCCTCTTGCAGGGCGTCCTGTATTTGGCCGTCCGATCCGCGTGTTGCGCACATGGTCACATCGTCCGCGTACAGCGCGTGGCGAAGCCCCGGAATTGCATTGAGTAGAGGAGGCAGCTTAGCCATGGCCACATTGAAGAGTATCGGGGATAGAACTGAGCCCTGGGGCGTTCCTCTTCCAGTCAGTCGAAAGGGTGGTGAGCGGTGCTCACCTAACCCTATGGTGGCTGTCCTATCGGCCAGAAAGGCTCTGACGTAATTGTATGTGCGTTCTCCACAATTTGATGATGCCAGATTGTCAAGAATGAGGTCGTGTGCGTCGTTATCAAACGCACCTTTTAGGTCGAGTGTCAGGACGGCGCGTGTTTGGGCTCTGTTGGGATGATCCAGGATGTCGTGCTTGAGTTGGAGGAGCACATCCTGTGTGGCCAGGTGGGAGCGAAAACCGAACACTGTGTCGGGGAAAAAGTGGGTGGCTTCGAGATGTGGTTGCAGCCTAGCAAGAATTATATGTTCGAGAAGCTTGCCCAGACACGAAGTAAGTGAGATGGGGCGGAGGTTGCCAAACGAAAGAGGTTTGCCCGGTTTGGGTATCAGGATGATGTCCGCGTGCTTCCATTCCTGTAGTAGAGTGCCCTTGCGCCACGCATCGTTGTAGTAAGCCGTCAACTGGGTTATGGCGTGGTCGTCCAGGTTGCGAAGTAACTTATATTGGATGCCGTCCGCTCCCGGTGCGGTGCTTTTTGAGAGGTGTTGAAGGGCCGCTCTCACTTCTGCCTCTGTGATGTCAGCATCGAGCAGGACATTCGTGTCAGAGGTGGCTGGGTAAGGCCGATACTGGGGGCGGGGACCGACGCTGATATAGCGCTGTTTCAGTGTAGCGAGAAGGGTATCTTTGTCAAGGTTTTCCCTGTGGAGTAATGTACGAATGGCTTTGGTGGTTTCTGTTTTGGTCTGCTTGGGGTCAAGGAGACTGCGTAGCAGCAACCATGTCTTTGCTGTTCCAAGTGTTCCTTGTAGCTGGTTGCAGAAATTTTGCCAGTTGGCCCGTGTCAACTCTGCTGCGTAGCGTTCGGCTTCGGTGGTGAGCAAGGCGATCCGTTTACGAAGTTTCCGATTGTGCCTTTGCCCTCGCCATCGTTTGCTGAGGCTACGGCGGGCATCCAAAATATGAAGAAGGTGGCTGTCCACGTCTGGCATGTGAGCTGTTGTTTGTACGGTTCTAGTAGTGTCTGCCAGATCACTTTGAATTTGTTTAATCCACTCTGGGAAGGAAGGAAGAGGCGAATGCTCGGGGTCTCCAGTAGTTGACGTAGGGTCAGTTTCGGGTGAGCTATCACCACTCGGTTGGGCACGACGCTTGCGGAAGGCGACCCAGTCGGTGATTTCGACCGATCGGTTGGAAACCTTGGCGCCGAAGTCCGCTATCTCAGTGAAGAGGATGCAGTGATCACTGCCGAGTGTATCCCCAAGGTTAGACCACCTGTGGCTGCTGAGGCCACGGGTTAGAGTGAGGTCCGGACATGTATCCCGTGTAACGCTGTTACCCATGCGAGTGGGCTGGCTAGGTTCTGTAAGAACCGTAAGGTGGCACCTGGCTATTGTCAGGGCTAGCTTTCGTCCCTTGGGAGTTTCTGTCATGTAGCCCCAAGTAGGGTGTGCCGCGTTGAAGCCGCCCACTATAAGCACGGGGCTGTTGGTCCGTTTTGCTAAAGAGAGGGTGCTGTCGAAGAGGTGGTCAAATGTGTCTTGTCTGGCCTGGGGCGTACTGTAAATGTTGAGGACGTATACACTTGTTTGTTTGGAGGTATTCGGGATGATTTCTAGTAATACGTGCGGGATGTGATGGGGACTGCTTGGAGAGTGATCAATGACTGCAATCCTCTTGTCTACAAATTTCGTCACTAGAGGCGCCTGGTCGTCATTTCTGGAGTTCGAGTACGGAAAGTAGCCTGGTAGGGTGGGATCGCATCTGACTTCTTGAAGAGCAATTACGTCCGGCGAACTTGAGTGCGTGGCTATATATTGCAAAAGTGCCCCTTTCTTGCGGCGGTAGCCTCTACAATTCCATTGCCAAATGCGCAGGGGTTCGGGCGTATGACGGGTGTGTGGCTTTGGTGGTCTCGACTTGCTAGCCGTGTTGAGGGGGTGGCTGGGCGTAGTTTAGAGCATTGCCGGGATGATCCGTCGTGGGTGTGAGGCAGGAGTGGACGCGGCGTAAGTCTCGGTGATCTCTGTCTCCTCCATGCGTGTCTGCGGGCAGAGTAAGTGGGAGAATCGGCTGGGGTTGAACTTGTTTGAGCACCTCGCGGATGGCATCAGTTACGAGGGTTCGGAGTTCGTTCGGAAGGGACTCGTGATGCGTCCGCAGCTGGCTCCGGATTTCATCAATGGTGGCGGTGTAGTGCTGTAAGGCTCGTGTGTGTTGTCGACGGAGCTCGTCGACGTCTGCCTGCAGTTTTTGTATGGTGGCCGCGAATTGGGCTTGGAGATCGGTTCGCATCGCCTGGAGCTCATCGGGTATTGGGGGTGCGTGTGTGGGTGTGGGGCACGGTGTTGTGATGGGGTGGGACGAGGAGGTGTTGTTAGAAGGGAGGGGAGGAAACTGCCCTGTCCAGCTCACCTTGAGGTTGGTGCTCTGCGGCCGGAAGTTAGGTGGAGCTTGGTTTCCGCGGCTGTCGCTGGCCTCCCGGCTGCACCCTGGTACCCTGGATTGGCCACGGCTCGCTGACCGGCCTCGGTCCCCGCGTCTCCGGTCGTGGCTGTTGCTGCGGCCGCACGAACGGGACTCCGTGGACGGTAGCTCCGAATCGGCAAGCGGCCGCTCGGTGGTTGCACAGGACTGCAGGGATCCCGGGGTTTGATGGGCAACAGTTTCACCGGTACAGTTAGTGGTGTTACACTGTTGGGTAGTGGCGGGAGGGAAAATAGTGGCGAGTGGTTTGTCGATGCCAAGGATCGAAGAACATGCGTCTTGTTGTATGGGCGTCGTTGGCGGACCGGGAAGCGGGGATCCGTGGCCGGGTGGTCTGCATGGCAGTTGGCGCAGCGGGGAACGCACACGTGATGTGGCACTGGGTTCACAGTCCCACAAGCGCTGCACCTGTGCGTGTCCGGACTCGGGCAGACGTCAGCTCGGTGGCCGAGCTTAAGGCATATCCGGCATACTTGGTGGCGAGGTTGAAATACGCGGCAACGGTATTCTCCCCCGTAATAGTTGACGTAATGAGGCACACGAAGACCCGCGAAGGTGAGAAGGGAGGTGGTAGATTTTCCCAACATCCTGGCGTGGATGATTTCAGCGTTTGGTGACCGCAGATGCTCTACAAGTTCGTCGGTGGTGGTGTTGGCCGCCATTCCCGTGATTATGCCTTTTGCTTGAGTTGTCTGGGACAGCAATGTAAGCGGTAACTTCATATTGCTTGCTCTCCATGTTAAGGGTGGTGATTTGCTGGATTTTCTTAGCGATGTCCAGGTCCGGGGTACTCACTACGACGAGGTTTTGGTCCCTTCGGATGCGAAAAGTGATGCGGTCTTGTGTTGCGTCGGATATCTGCGCTGCGGCACTTATTGCGTTGGTGACACACTGAATGAGCCACTGGGCAAGGATGAGGCCAGTACGGGGTCGAATGACCACTTTGTAATCCTCAAGCGGGAGAGGTGGCAGTCGCGGTTGGTGGGGTAGGCGCTTGTCCGTTCGGGAATGATGCTGCGGAGTGGTACAATTCGGTAAGGATCCGTGTTGCTGGTGGGAGGGTTGACCAACAATATAAAACTGCTGTTGTCGGAGGCGCCTCTGGCTGTTGCGGCTTACGACTTCGGTCCACGTGGGAGCTATACGTGCCGGCCGATCTTCAATACCAGCGGGGTCATCGGATAAAATATGAGGATCAGAATTTCCGTGCTCAGTTTCCATTTCCGCCGGGCGCTGGGCGTCGGAGGAGGTCCCGCCGAGCGCGCGGACGGGAAGGCCGCGCGGGGGAGCCTGCTCGACGGGTTGGGTCACTGACCCTGACGGAGGGGACGGAGTGGGCACCGCCGTCGCCGCGCCCGGTGGGGTTGTGGAATGTGCCGAAGCTCCGTCGGCTCCGTCGGTAGAGCCGATGTCGTGGGTAGGCTTAAGGGAAGCGGCGGCACACTCACACTTGTTGCAGGTAAAACGCCGCTGTCCAGACACCAGCATGGCCAGCTCTTCATCTGGCCAGGTCACACACTTTAGATGCACTCGACTTTCACAGTCGGCACCTCGAAGAAACTTTTGTTTCCAGTAAAAACTCTTCGAGCACAGGGAGCACGCATCCGTGCTCGGCGCCATCTGGCGGGCGCTCCTATATACCCTCATTTTTTACGTCCGTAGATAACGATTTGGGTTTTGCGTCGGTAATCTCAAGAAAGCCTAACACACTAATCCCATCCGCTTTACCACTAATGACTCCGGAATGGTCCTATTGGGCAGCTTAACGTCTGCGTCTAAATCTCGCACCAGCACAACGGACATTCCATTCATCAGTACGTACATAAAATCTATAGCTGCGCATGCACGCCTCTCCTCGTCCCTCCCACCATTCTCCACTATAAAGCTGCGCCCGTGTAAAGGGGCAGCCGGTCATGGGCACGTTATTATCAGTGAAACACACCAGCCAAAATGTTGCTCGGAAAGCCTTCCAAGCAGAAAATAAATATGGGCTGAAGCTGGCGTCCCAACTGGGGAACTTTCGCTTCTGCCTGGAGGGATTTCTAGATACTTGGTGAAGAGAATTTAAGTGGAAACACAAAGACGGTTTTTGTTCAGTTTTGCGAGCAGCCCTTTCGCAGCCCTTATCTGGGCTTCGTGGGAGCGGCGTCTGTTTATGATCGTGTAACTGAGTTAGCAAGTGCAGCAGCGACAAAAGAAAAAAAACCTAGAGAAGCATCTATCGAAGGTTAAATGGATTGCGACACGTGCGGGTACAGCGTCATCTCCCTCGCAGCCTTTCCCTCACACATCTTTCATGCGTCGGCGACTAGGAGAGCCCTCCCCCTGACACTTTCCCCAGACGCTGTTTCATTCTCCGCTTATCAAAACCACGTGTCATTTTCATGGGAGGTTCCAACATAATATGCAACCACATACTCGCTGCTATCTTGGGCGGGGCTAATCCGAACCACGTGACATTTGCGTGGGACGTTCAAACTCGATTTGCAATGTTGTCCGGTGGCGGCGGCGCACTGCGAGGTAGTGGCAGAGTAGCGCACGCCGTCGTTCGTTCACTCATTACTTGAACACTTCCTGAGATGCAGCAGAAATGCGCAGTGACCGAGAAGACTAGCTCGCGCAGCGCACAAATTTTATATCAGGGAGTGTAGTAAACGTAAGTGCACTTTTATCCCCACCTGTTCTTCTGGTTATTTTTCGAAATCAAATGATAATGGCATACCGCTCTTAGCTGCAGACTGCGCATCTTGCCAAAGGGGCATCGGTAGAAACGAGGGGGAATAAGTTGTGAAAGATTGGTAAGCGGTGGTGAGGAGGAGCCCCGAAGCGGCGGTGAGTAAATCGATAACACCAGAATGAAAACTGCGGGGTGGGTATACACATATACTGTTTTGCAGTAAAAAAGAAAAAAAGCCTCTGAGAGAGCATAACAACCACGAAAATAGCAGGAGAAATGCACACAAAAAAACACTTCCCCAGCCTTGAAGCAGATGTGCGCGACATCCGAACTGTAGTTATATCGGTCAATGACTTAGATTGTTCCATCAGCTGTATAAACCCGTGTTTTGATGCGGGACCCTTTGCTGCGCTCCATCATTGATGGCATTAGATTCGGTTTTGCCAACCCCGTCCTCCGTTTATACGTGATACAAGGCAGAGTCTGATATCGTCGCAAATTTCGCACAGCCGATCATTAAAACCTGCACGCATTACAGTTATTTTCATTCGACTGTGCAAAATGCACCTGCGCTCGGCAATTTTGTCAGTCACCGGCACTTATGACCTCATGTGACATTGTTTTTTTTTCTGTCCGGGACCATGCCGCTAACCTCAGTGTTACTTGCGCGTTTGTTACCCGAGTCAACATCGTAAACCACACATGAAGCTACCAGGAGGCTAGCGATAACCAAAGGCATTGCTGCAGAACACAATTGTTGAAAAGGGCTTGATTTACTCGGCCCCTTCTTTTTGCATAAGTCCCGGAACAAACGGATTGCAGTCACTACAGAGTGCGCTACCCGTTTTGTCATCATCCATGCTTTCCTAGCCGTGCAGCTGAGTTTTTACGATGTCATTTTAAACGCGGTGCTCTACAACAGCTCCTCAAAGACGGCTGTCGGCATTGCCTGTCCCATATAGTTGGCGACGTACTTGAGTTATGCTCCATTTGCCCCAAATTGACTACAGCTTAATTCCCACAAACAGTAGTACTGAGTGGTTTATTAGGGCCCTCACGGGCATGCTTGCGATGTATGTCTCTAGTGACCACCACGACTAAGACCTTGCACAGATTTAATTACCTTCGCGCATAATTCATCGCGTCAGGACATTGCAGGCTTGCCTTCCATACAAAAAGGAACGGGTCATGCTTCTAGGTACCTTTCTGCCATCCGACACACACCCATGCACCTAATTGGCCCACGAAGGCATCGCCCTGGCTCATTAAGCACATACGATTCCCGTTTTCAACATTCGCATGTCCGCCAGAAGAACCGCTATGATGAAAGTCACCACGTCGTTGCCTTTCTACCGGCGTTCCTCGTCATGCTGTGGTGCCCACTCGTCACGTGGGACTCTCCGAGACGCTTATTTCTCGATGGGCTGAGTCCTATCCTCTGCTAGGTGATGTCACGTACGTTACTTATGTGATATCAAATAGACTCGGCTTCATCGCCATTACCACACAGCATGCTCTTACTGCGGGGTAGCTATGCCACAGGGCCCCACCAGAAAAATGAAATACTCGCTCCGTGTCGAGAGACCCCGATGCGAAGGGTGTGATTAGTCTCGCAAAATAGTCATGTGCCGTAGTTGTGTGGGACTGCACCAGCGCTACCCAGACGTCGAAGAAGGTGGACATAGTCTGGTAGCACAGAGTGTGCAGCAGTAGAGGAACCTAGCTACCCTTGTCTGGAACTTCGATCTAATTATTTGTAATAAGTTTTATGCAGAAATGCATTAGAGTCGGGGGTTGTCGTGCGTCCCTTGGCCGGCGTCCGCAGCGCGTCTCATGATGATTGTGGCATGATGCCCCTAGGGATTGGCCAACAAAACAATCCAACACGAGATAGCTTCGCGTTCAACCACCATCGTCATCTTCCCGTAGGGGAACCGCTGAAGAAGAAGAAGGAGAAGAAGACAAAGCTGCGAAGAGGAGGGCTGCGTGAGTTTGGCTACCATTATCCTCCTCGGCCGGCGCATCTTCCCGATCTGAACCGGGTCGAAGAGCGGCTCATCGCGCCTCGACTCCCCTTCATGAGCATCAGGCGGCTGACTCGAGGCAACGGGCAGTTTGGAATCAAGGGACAGGCGGTGAACGTGCCCATCGACATATCGAAGGTTGTGCGGTGCCTTCCTCGCATGGTACCCGAGGACGTTGCGTTCGACGTTCACATCAAGCGGAGGCTGATGAGTCCGGCAACGTACAAGCGCGGGTTGGTGAAGCGCGGCAACATCCTGGCTTGGCTCAAGCACCTGGAACACACCCCGCTGTATCGCGCCATCAACGTTCGGGTCGATTGGAGTCGGCTCGATCACTTCGATGACGGCGGCGAACAAGAGGAACCGCCGGAAGACGACGTCGATGATGCTGACGGTGAGTTCGAAACGATTCCCGACGACTTTGACGTGAACGATCCTCTGCAGTAGGCGGTTGCGCTCAACGCAGTCTCGAAGACGCTTCTCTATAACGAAGCGGAAATGACGGGCGTGGGAAAAGAAAAAAATAAATGATTACGCTTACACTCTAGCGTCTCTCTTTGCCATTATTCGCATCACACTCATCGGTGCACAAAATCCATTTCTGCATTCTCAGTATCCCCTTCGGGGAGGTGCGGGGGAATTTTTTTGTCTGCACATGCTTTCTCAATTGATATTCTACCTGGTCAACAATATTATGGTGTGTTTGCATCGGGGTTCTCGACTCCAGCCTCATATCGCGGCCTGCTAAGACGCCTGACACACGGATAGTAGGAGAACCACAATCCATAATGCCAAGGAACGAAATATGAGAGGTTTTATTAATAGGGCGAGGGCCCTCAGGTGGGCGGGCGATATGTGTATCATATTGTCGTAACAGCCATCTCATATAGTCACGGTAATAAAACACAGGGACACTCGTTTACGCCTTGCACTCGAACGTATCGCGCGTAATAAACAAGCCCCGATACACTCCTTTACGCTTTGCGCTAGAACGTAACGCGCAAACTAAAAAACACCAGGAGACCCCTTTACGCCTCGCGCTAGAACGTGAAGGGTACTAAAAACACCAGGACAGTCATTTAGGCCTCGCGCGGAACACTTCCCAACGTTTTCTACGAAGACACTGAGAACTCGTTTACGCCTTGCCTACGAATGCTTCATGCTTCGAAGACACGATACTTTTACCGCAAAGATGTACAACTCTACCCCACAATGTTTACTTCTCCATTGAAAAAAGGCCAAAGTGACAACAATTCCCCCGTATAATGCATGCTTCGCCCTTCGCCACGTTTCGCATTATTAAAACGGCCCACGACGTCCTCGAAGATCCGCAGCCAGAAACGGAGGCAATGACAGAGTTGCGAACAAAAGAGCCCTGGTGCTGAGCTGGAACATATTTTAACTTCTGATTTTTGGTTAGTTTCGCGACGCGACCCTTGAACAGCAGAAATTAGTGACCCATACAGACATGGACGCAAATATTGCTGCTCATAGTATCTGTCTTCTGTCATTCTCTACCCACTGCTCCACTGCTCGATATAAAATGCAGCCTAGTATCATCTGCGTCTCTATCCCAGGTTTTTGTGGTGTGACGTATTCCCAAACAAATTATGGGCCACTTCAAACTGGAGGCGTTATATGCGGCGTGTCACGCACAGAAAGTCAAGAAAAATTTGCATCAGGAAACGTGAACGGTAGTGTAAAGCAAAGACGGAAAAAAAACGAAAGAAAAGACCGAAATGAGAAAACTGAAATAATAAGCAACATCTTTTTGCACGAAGGTGGGTGCTCAATTTAGATCTCATCGAAATACCCAATATAGGGCCGATACCGCGGATACCCGTGTGTGCCCAATGTAGACAATCCTAGCGTATTCGTTTCGCTTCCCTTACGCTTCAGAATATAAGCTACAAGAAACCTCTGTGTACACCAGGAATCTGCAGAAGAAAAGGGAATCTCGATAATGATCGATGAATTCCGTGGTGTTAAAGGGACCCTGCGACACTTTCGATAAGCGCTTGCACTCTTTCTTTGCATATGCAACCGGTGCCAAAGCTAGATCTCGCCAGAACGCAGGGGCACGGCGTGATTTGTTCGAAACAGATACGCCATCCATTTCTGCCTTGTTTTGTGGCTATTTTTCTAGAGGTGCTATCGAAAAGCGTTCTTTGCTGCAACTGAAGAAGATCCGACCAAAACCCGCTGCATGACCTTCGTGGTGTCATTCGAGCCGTCGAAGAACGTCAAGACTGGGAAGAGAGAAGCATTTTTGAGCGAGTGTATAAGTTGGCTGATGGGTATAGAGCAGTTGTTTCTGGCTGAGGTACTTTGCTACGCTCTGACCTAAGTACTGGGGTTTTTTTTGGGTGACTACGTTCTGGGCGCATCTTCTAGTTTACAAAAATCCTGAAAAAATGTTGCAGGGTCCTTTTTAAAGCTTAGTAAGGTGAAATGCAGGAGCAGTGGTGGCGGTCGTAGCGTGCTACTTGTTAACACTCCCGGCACGTTGTGAACAACTGCTGGGAAGGTGCACTCTTTCTATTTATGGCCAGACCACAGAGAAAAGCGAAAAGTCGGGGGTATTCCTCAGAACGGCACTAAACATGGCTACGTGAAGGTGTTTGGAAATACACTAACAAGTAGCAATTGGTATCGGCCGGGTCCAACCCGACATTCTGCATCCCCTCGTAAGCTCAATGTTTTGAATACAAGGATTTGGAGAATCACTTAACCTGGGGCTACGTATTGTAAGCGACAAAACTCTTACTGTAGGCGAGAACGGTGCCCAAGAAACTCGAAAAACTGTGATAAAGGTGTAAGGTTTAACCTCATTACATGTAAATCTATTATCATTTGCCTTCTTCACCGGAAGGTGTCTTCGGTCAAGATAGGTGACAAGTTTGTTAGGTCACCAGAATATGCAATTTCACCAGCACAAGTTATCATGAATGCGTGTATTAGCACGTTTTATAATGTGCACTGCCGTGGGAGGAAGGTGCGAGTCCGCAAATTGTTGTCCGAGCCACTCTATAAAAAGCAGGAGCATGTCGTGCCAAGCTAAAGTAGAAACAAAAGTGAAACCTGGTGTGAATGCGTACCGGTGCCGGTAGTCGCGGGAACGGGATATTTTGGAATGAATGCGAAAAAAGACAACCATGTGTATCAATATTTCGCACACATTAAAAAGCACGAGGGGGCCTAAATCAACTTGCAGGTGGGCAAAATACGGTATCAATATCTGTTTTTATTCTTGCAGTGCGGTGCGTCGTAATTATAGCATTTTTGCGGGAATTGATTTATTTATTCATAAAAATCTTACAGGCCCCATTTCAGCCCATTCAGGGAGGGGCATTCGAAAAGCTACCAATTGATGAAGTACAAGTTTCAAGCAGAAGCAGGGCCATAACAAAAAAATATAAATGTAAAACATATTTCCATAGGCAAAGTGAGCAACATTTTAAACTTTACGACACTTTTTGACTTTTAACACGGCGAAATGTGAATATTTGTTTTCTTTATTCCCGATCTCCGACATGAAACAAGTCACACAAGAAGACACATAAAATGGGCACACACTAAAAGCGCCCACCCGTGACTACGACTTGGCTTTGTCATTGGCACACTACTTCATTGCAGTCAGCGTTTCAACAAAATCCAACCAATCCGGAACTGGCTGTAGCGTTCTTAAGCCACCAAAAAATTGTGTAACGCTTTCTCGAAAAAACTGCCGCCCCGAGCGAGCATCCACGTCGCCATGGAGCCAGGCCATGCGTACACGCCAGATGCTATGGAAGCCTAGAAACATCACTAAGTTATAGAGGACACCTTCCTCATTGTCTGTGCAAAGGTACCTGATACGTGTGAAATAAGGTGATAATCTTTGTGTAGTGTTCTTGGAAAGCGAAACGCCATCTAACAGTGTAAGAAAACATGTTCTATGTTGTCTGGTTGTTTGCAAATTGTGTAGTCTGTACACACTGGCGTCTTTTATCCCCTTTATTTTATTCATGTTTTCACAGTTAGTGTTCCTCAACGAATCTTGAAGAAGGACTTCACCCCAATGCAACAGGCATCTTTTTCACTCTCTTGAGTACACCCTGCCCCGGGCCTTCACTAAACTCCGCTCTCTGGCGTAGGTCTGGGAAGACGCTTTCACACACATACCTATACAATTTCTTCCGGGACACTGTACTCAAGTAATGCATATGCAAAAGAGCTGATAGAAACCTTAGCGACATCACAACTTCTTTAAAATAACCAAGAATCCTCCCTTCATTTGCACGCGTGAAACAACGAATTCCGGTTGTGTTGAGGCAGCCGCAGTTGGCAAACTGACTGACTTTTAACACGGCGAAAGACGAATACAATTGAAAATATACGGAGTGGATTGGAAATTTCAGAACAGGGTGCAGAGTGTGAGTACCTGATGGCAAAACGCTTCAAGATTAGATTAGGTGTCTATGTTATCAGGGAGATCATTCCAGAGACGAAGATTGCCAGACTGTGCAGAATAAGGTAATGCATTAGTTTTGCGCGTACGCGTGTGAAGCTGACCGGATTATGCAATCTACACAAAAAAGAATGCACTGTTGGAAGTTCTTGCCGGGTTCATTTGTTCGTTACGGTGCATTTCTAGAACAGACAGAGAAGGGCATTACTGAGGCAGCTATGTAATGGGGCCAGTAAAGGTATATTGTTATTTAAGTTGGTAAGGTCTGATTTCTTTCGCCACTGTTGATTACCTGAAAATTGTTTAAGTGCCAGGCTCATGCCGCACATGATGATGGGCACCGCCAAGGAATCGTTCAAAGGGGGTTATTAAAAAGACATTCTAGAAACACTAGTCACATCTTATGATATAGTGAATGCGGAGCTTGATGTTGATTCATTGAAAAGCTGTGGCTGTATTGTATGCGGCGCAACCATGCTTCGCTGCTGATGTTGATGTAGACTGTTCTGAGACCATCATACGCTACAAACCAAAGATAAAATTGGGAGAACAAATTTGGCATGTAATGCAGCGAATTCAGGCTATGCATGGTAATGACGTGCTGCCCTACCGGCTCTTGCCCATTGGGGCGCATGTGAACTCTGCTCGCCCTCCTCCTTGTATTAGTAATCACCATAATTTCCCCTAGCGATATTTCCCCCCCTTTCACTTCCAATAACTCAAAGTCTTTGCCAGTCGCCGTGTTTTACATATACCGCTAAAAGAGGAAACGTGCTGTTTCGCTAAATCTACTCACTGTTTGTGTTATTACTACCATCTAGTTATTTGCGCAGTACTGAGTACAAGCCTCCAGTACACGTTTGCAACTGGATGCCCGCAACCGTTTTATTAAAGTTTATTTTTGCAATCCCAAACCATCGAGCTTTTATGGTCCAGGTTTTCATAGACTATTGAGACCGGATGTTCTTTTGGGACATTTTGTACAGCACACCAGAAAAGGATTTGATTTTATAGTTGATGGCCACGGCATCAGGTTCTTTGCCGTTGAAAACGAAGGCAGCGTCTCGTATGATCTGTTGATCTTGCTGGCCTTACATAGCATATAAAAATGTGGTATAGCAGTTCGGCCAAATTATGCCGAGCAGACAGTTGTTCCGCCAAAGTGTACAGGAAATATTAGAAGTAGACAAAGCACAACATTGGCCACACCAGTGGTTGGACAAGTTTGAAGGGGTGGCAAGGTTTCGGCTTATTTAACAGTAACCATGAGCAAGTGATGTGGTTGTGTTATCGCTTATTTTGTACTCGTTCGTTTTCGTTTTGTGACTTGTATGCCAAAGACCAGAAATAAAAAAAAAACAGAAGCGATGGTCCAGTGGTTCCTAGCTCATTTCGTTGGACCATAGCTCGAATGACATCCAGTGCTGCATTTAGCCATTTCTTATTAACTCAATTAGTGACTTTGTTTAGAGACACGTTCCATAGAAGCAGGGTGTCACTACGAGATTTTGTTGACATCTTTCCTTTCTTTCACAAGTCACACATCTGCCGTACATCCACAATTTGTGCGCCGTGTAATTCGAAATTTCGCTGAACGTAAAAATTTGTACTATAGCATATTAATATCACATTTTACTAATACCTCACACTGTCCGTGTTGGCACATCTGGTTTTCGTGGAAGAGCCTGACTTTACCCCGGCAGCTGCGGTAGCATTCGCTTAGAATATTGTATAAGTTCCATTGGTCATAGCATAGACGCTCTGCACTTACGTAATTCATCGGGGACTCGTGAGCAGGTTGCCTTTTACGGAGCTTATTTAAAAGGAAAAACAAAGTTACAGCGATAGGGAAGATGCTATTTCGTTTCACGCGTGTACGGAACCTCCTTCTCGGGGCACTTACGTGCATTGATGTCAACGACTTCGTTAGTGCTCAATCGCATGTGTAATCATTTTCTTCTCTTTCATTTCTTTCCCTTTTGGCGGGAATTACTTCAACCGGGTTCTTTGCAACAAAGTGCACGCGCCTTTTTCTTCGCTATTGTTTCTTTGTACTACACTGCGAA